>NW_027309843.1:600000-900427 GCF_047496795.1 Chiloscyllium punctatum | reverse complement strand
GGGAGAGAGGGAGGGGAGGTATAGGAGGGAGGGAGGGGAGGGGGAGAGAGATAAAGAGAGAGAGGGAGTGGAGGGATAGGAGGGAGGGAGGGAAGGGGAGAAGATAGAGAGGGGGAGGCAGGGGAAGGATGGGCGGGATAGAAAGGAGGAGGGGGGAGAGAGAGAGAGAGAGAGAGGGAAGTGGGTGGGATAGTCGGGAGGGAGGGGAGGGGAGAGAGAGAGAGGGACTGGTGGGATAGAAGGGAGGGAGTGAATGGGGAGAGAGAGAGTAGCGGAAGGGGAGGGATAGGAGAGAGGGAGGGGAGGGGGAGAGAGAAAGAGAGAGAGGGAGGGGAGGGGATAGGAGGGAGCGAGGCGAGGGGACGAGAGAGAGACAGTGAGAGGGAAGTGAGGGATAGGAGGGAAGGAGGGGTGGTGGAGAGTGAGAGCGAGAGAGGGAGGGGAGGGATAGGAGGGAGGGAGGGGAGGGGTAGAGAGAGAGAGGGAGGGGAGGGATAGGAGGAGGAGGCGAGGGGGGAGAGAGACAGAGAGAGAGGGTGGGGAGAGATAGGAAGGAGGGAGGGGACGGGGAGAGAGAGTGAGAGAGACGGAGGGGAGGGAGAGGAGGGAGGGAGGGTGCGGGGGAGAGAGAGAGAGAGAGAGGGAGGGGAGGAGGGGCGGGATAGAAAGGAGGGAGGGGAGGGGTGAGAGAGAGAGAGAGGGTGTGGTGGGAGAGTAGGGAGGAGGGGAGGGGGAGAGAGAGAGACTGAGAGGGAGGGGAGGGATAGGAGGGAGGGTGGGGATGGGGAGAGAGAGTGAGAGAGAGAGGGAGGGATAAGAGGGAGGTAGGGGAGTGGGAGAGAGAGAGAGAGGGAGGGGAGGGATATGAGGGAGGGAGGGGAGGGGGAGAGAGAGAGAGAGGGAGGGGAGGGATAGGTGGGAGTGAGGGGAGGGGGAGAGAGAGATAGAGAGAGAGGGAGGGGGGGATAGGAGGGAGGGAGGCAAGGGGAGGAGAGAGAGAGAGAGGGAGGGGAGGGATTGGAGGGAGGGAGGGGAGGGGGAGAGAGAGGGGAGGGATAGGAGGGAGGGAGGCGAGGGGGGAGAGAGACAGTGAGAGAGGGAGGGGAGGGATAGGATGGAGCGAGGGGAGGGGGAGAGAGAGAGAGGGAGGGGAGGGATAGGAGTGAGGGAGGGGAGGGGGAGAGAGAGAAAGAGAGAGAAGTAGGGGAAGGATATGAGGGAGGGAGGGAGGGGGAGAGTGTGAAAGAGAGAGAGGGAGGGAAGGGATTAGGAGGGAGCGAGGCGAGGGGAGGAGAGAGAGACAGAGAGAGATGGAAGTGAGGGATAGGAGGGAGGGAGGGGAGGGGAGATAGAGCGAGAGAGGGAGGGGAGGGATAGGAGGGAGGGGTGGGGGGAGAGAGAGAGAGAGGGAGGAGAGGGATAGGAGGGAGGGAGGCGAGGAGGCGAAAGAGAGAGAGAGAGAGGGTGGGGAGAGATAGGAAGGAGGGAGGGGAGGGGGAGAGAGAGTGAGAGAGAGGGATAGGGAGGGAGAGGAGGGAGGGAGGGTGCGGGGAGAGAGAGACAGAGAGAGGGAGGGGAGGAGGGGCGGGATAGAATGGAGGGAGGGGAGGGGGAGAGAGAGAGAGAGGGAGTGGTGGGAGATTAGGGAGGGAGGGGAGGGGGAGAGAGAATGAGAGTGGGAATGGAGGGATAGGAGGGAGGGGAGGGGAGAGAGAGAGAGAGAGGGAGGGGAGGGATAGGAGGGAGGGTGGGGATGGGGAGAGAGAGTGAGAGAGAGAGGGGAGGGATAGGAGGGAGGTAGGGGAGTGGGAGAGAGAGAGAGAGAGGGAGGGGAGGGATAGGTGGGAGGGAGGGGAGGGTGAAAGAGAGAAAGAGAGAGAGGGAGGGGAGGGATAGGAGGGAGCGATGCGAGGGGAGGAGAGAGAGAGAGAGAGAGAGAGGGAGGGGAGGGATAGGAGGAGGGAGGGGAGGGGGGAGAGAGAGGGGAGGGATAGGAGGGAGGGAGGGGAGGGGGAGAGAGAGTGGGAGAGAGAGGGGAGGGATAGGAGGGAGGGAGAGGAGTGGGAGAGAGAGAGAGAGGGAGGGGAAGGTTATGAGGGAGGGAGGGGAGCGGGAGAGAGAGAGAAAGAGAGAGAGGGGAGGGATAGGTGGGAGGGAGGGGAGGGGGAGAGAGATAAAGAGAGAGAGGGAGGGGAGGGATAGGAGGGAGGGAGGGAAGGGGGAGAGAGAGAGAGAGGCAGGGGAGGAGGGGCGGGATAGAAAGGAGGGAGGGGGAGGGGGAGAGATAGAGAGAGAGAGGTAGTGGTGGGATGGTAGGGAGGGAGGGAGGGGGAGAGAGAGAGAGGGACTGGTGGGATAGAAGGGAGGGAGTGAATGGGGAGAGAGAGAGTAGAGGAAGAGGAGGGATAGCTGGGAGGGAGGGGAGGGGGAGAGAGAAAAAGAGAGAGAGAGGGAGGGGAGGGATGGGAGGGAGCGAGGCGAGGGGAGGAGAGAGAGACAGAGAGAGGGAAGTGAGGGATAGGAGGGAGGGAGGGAGGTGGAGAGAGAGCGAGAGAGGGAGGGGAGGGTAAGGAGGAGGGAGGGGAGGGGGAGAGAGAGGAGAGAGGGAGGGGGAGGGTGGGGGGGGGAGGGGGGGAGGGGGGGGGGGGGGGAGGGATAGGAGGGAGGGAGGGGATGTGGAGAGAGAGTGGGAGAGAGAGGGGAGGGATAGGAGGGAGGGAGAGGAGTGGGAGAGAGGAGAGAGGGAGGGGAAGGTTATGAGGGAGGGAGGGGAGCGGGTGAGAGAGAGAAAGAGAGAGAGGGGGAGGGATAGGTGGGAGGGAGGTGAGGGGGAGAGAGATAAAGAGAGAGAGGGAGGGGAGGGATAGGAGGGAGGGAGGGAAGGGGGAGAGAGAGAGAGAGGCAGGTGAGGATGGCCGGGATAGAAAAGGAGGGAGGGGTGGGGGAGAGAGAGAGAGAGGGAGGTGGGTGGGATAGTAGGGAGGGAGGGGAGGGGGGAGAGAGAGAGAGGGACTGGTTGGATAGAAGGGAGGGAGTGAATAGGGAGAGAGAGAGAGAGTAGAGGAAGGGGAGGGTAGAGGGAGGGAGGGGAGGGGAAGAGAGAGAAAGAGAGAGAGGGAGGGGAGGGATAGGAGGGAGCGAGGCGAGGGGAGGAGAGAGAGACAGAGAGAGGAGAGGGAAGTGAGGGAAAGGAGGGAAGGAGGGGAGGTGGAGAGAGAGCGAGAGAGGGAGCAGAGGGATAGGAGGGAGGGAGGGGAGGGGGAGAGAGAGAGAGGGAGGGGAGGGATAGGAGGGAGGGAGGCGAGGGGGGAGAGAGAGACAGAGAGAGAGGGTGGGGAGAGATAGGAAGGAGGGAGGGGACGGGGAGAGAGAGTGAGAGAGACGGAGGGGAGGGAGAGGAGGGAGGGAGGGTGCGGGGAGAGAGAGACAGAGAGAGGGAGGGGAGGAGAGGCGGGATAGAAAGGAGGGAGGGGAGGGGGAGAGAGAGAGAGGGAGTGGTGGGAGAGTAGGGAGGAAGGGGAGGGGGAGAGAGAGAGAGAGGAGTGGGAATGGAGGGATAGGAGGGAGGGGAGGGGGAGAGATAGAGAGACAGGGAGGGGAGGGATAGGAGGGAGGGTGGAGATGGGGAGAGAGAGTGAGAGAGAGAGGGGAGGGATAGGAGGGAGGTAGGGGAGTGGGAGAGAGAGAGAGAGAGGGAGGGGAGGGATATGAGGGAGGGAGGGGAGGGGGAGAGAGAGAGAGAGGGAGGGGAGGGATAGGTGGGAGTGAGGGGTGGGGGAGAGGGAGATAGAGAGAGAGGGAGGGGAGGGATAGGAGGGAGGGAGGGGAGGGGGAGAGAGAGAGAGGGGAGGGATAGGAGGGAGGGAGGCGAGGGGGAGAGAGACAGTGAGAGAGGGAGGGAGGGATAGGATGGAGCGAGGGGAGGGGGAGAGAGAGAGAGGGAGGGGAGAGGGAGAGAGAGAAAGAGAGAGAGGGAGGGGAAGGATATGAGGGAGGGAGGGGAGGGGGGAGAGAGAGTAAGAGAGAGAGGGAGGGGAGGCATAGTATGGAGCGAGGCGAGGGGCGGAGAGAGATACATAGAGAGAGGGAGGGGAAGGATATGAGGGAGGGAGGGGTGGGGGGAGAGAGAGAGAGAGGGAGGGGAGGGATCGGATGGAGGGAGGGGAGGGCGAGAGAGAGACAGAGAGAGAGGGAGGGGAGGGATAGGAGGGAGGGAGGGGAGGGGGAGAGAGAGAAATAGAGAGAGGGAGGGGAGGGATAGGAGGGGAGCGAGGCGAGGGGAGGAGAGAGAGACAGAGAGAGAGGGAAGTGAGGGATAGGAGGGAGGGAGGGGAGGGGGAGAGAGAGCGAGAGAGGGAGGGGAGGGATAGGAGGGAGGGAGGGGTGGGGGAGAGAGAGAGAGAGGGAGGAGAGGGATAGGAAGGAGGGAGGCGAGGGGGAGAAAGACAGAGAGAGAGGGTGGGGAGAGATAGGAGGAGGGAGGGGAGGGGGAGAGAGAGTGAGAGAGTGGGAGGTGAGGGAGAGGAGGGGAGGGAGGGTGCGGGGAGAGAGAGACAGAGAGAGGGAGGGGAGGAGGGGCGGGATAGAAAGGACGGAGGGGAGGGGAGAGAGAGAGAGAGAGGAGTGTTGGAAGAGTAGGGAGGGAGGTGAGGGGGAGAGGGAGAGAGAGAGAGTGGGAATGGAGGGATAGGAGGGAGGGGAGGGAGAGAGAGAGAGAGAGAGGGAGAGGAGAGATAGGAGGGAGGGTGGGGATGGGGGAGAGAGAGTGAGAGAGAGAGGGGAGGGATAGGAGGGAGGTAGGGGAGTGGGAGAGAGAGAGAGAGGGAGGGGAGGGATAGGAGGGAGGGGAGGGAGAGAGAGAGAGGGGAGGGGAGGGATAGGAGGGAGGGTGGGGATGGGGAGAGAGAGAGAGGGGGGGGGAGGGATATGAGGGAGGGAGGGGAGGGGAGAGAGAGAGAGGGAGAGGGAGGGGAGGGGGAAAGAGAGAAAGAGAGAGAGGGAGGGGGAGGGATAGGAGGGAGGGAGGGGAGGGGGAGAGAGAGGGGAGGGATAGGAGGGAGGGAGGCGGTGGGGAGAGAGACAGTGAGAGAGGGAGGGGAGGGATAGGAGGGGGGAGGGGAGGGAGAGAGAGAGAGGGAGAGAGGGAGGGGAGGGATAGGAGGGAGGGAGGGGATGCGGAGCGAGAGTGGGAGAGAGAGGGGAGGGATAGGAGGGAGGGAGAGGAGTGGGAGAGAGAGAGAGAGGGAGGGGAAGGTTATGAGGGAGGGAGGGGAGCGGGAGAGAGAGAGAAAGAGAGAGAGGGGAGGGATAGGTGGGAGGGAGGGGAGGGGGAGAGAGATAAAGGGAGAGAGGGAGGAGAGGGATAGGAGGGAGGGAGGGAAGGGGGAGAGAGAGAGAGAGGCAGGGGAGGAGGGGCGGGATAGAAAGGAGGGAGGGGAGGGGGAGAGATAGAGAGAGAGAGGTAGTGGTGGGATGGTAGGGAGGGAGGGGAGGGGGAGAGAGAGAGAGGAACTGGTGGGATAGAAGGGAGGGAGTGAATGGGGAGAGAGAGAGTCAAGGAAGGGGAGGGATAGGAGGGAGGGAGGGGAGGGGAGAGAGAGAAAGAGAGAGAGGCAGGGGAGGGATTGGAGGGAGCGAGGCGAGGGGAGGAGAGAGAGACAGAGAGAGGGAAGTGAGGGATAGCAGGGAGGGAGGGGAGGTGGAGAGAGAGCGAGAGAGGGAGGGGAGGGATAGGAGGGAGGGAGGGGAGGGGCAGAGAGAGAGGGAGGAGAGGGATAGGAGGGAGGGAGGTGAGGGGGAGAGAGACAGAGAGAGAGGGTGGGGAGAGATAGGAAGGAGGGAGGGGACGGGGAGAGAGAGTGAGAGAGACGGAGGGGAGGGAGCGGAGGGAGGGAGAGTGCGGGGAGAGAGAGACAGAGAGAGGGAGGGGAGGAGGGGTGGGAGAGTAGGGAGGGAGGGGAGGGGGAGAGAGAGAGAGAGTGGGAATGGAGGGATAGGAGGGAGGGGAGGGGGGGAGAGAGAGAGAGAGGGAGGGGAGGGATAGGAGGGAGGGTGGGGATGGGGAGAGAGAGTGAGAGAGAGGGGGGAGGGATAGGAGGGAGGTAGGGGAGTGGGAGAGAGAGAGAGAGAGAGAGGGAGGGGAGGGATATGAAGGAGGGAGGGGAGGGGGAGAGAGAGAGAGAGGGAGGGGATGGATAGGTGGGAGGGAGGGGAGGGGGAGAGAGAGAAAGAGAGAGAGGGAGGGGAGGGATAGGAGGGAGTGAGGCGAGGGGAGAAGAGAGAGAAAGAGAGAGGGAGGAGAGGGATAGGAGGGAGGGAGGGGAGGGGGAGAGAGAGAGGTGAGGGCTAGGAGGGAGGGAGGCGAGGGGGGAGAGAGACAGTGAGAGAGGGAGGGGAGGGATAGGAGGGGGGAGGAGAGGGAGAGAGATGGAGGGAGAGAGGGAGGGGAGGTATAGGAGGGAGGGAGGGGAGGGGGAGAGAGAGTGGGAAAGAGAGGGGAGGGATAGGAGGGAGGGAGAGGAGTGGGAGAGAGAGAGAGAGAGGGAGGGGAAGGTTATGAGGGAGGGAGGGGAGCGGGAGAGAGAGAGAAAGAGAGAGAGGGGAGGGATAGGTGGGAGGGAGGGGAGGGGGAGAGAGATAAAGAGAGAGAGGGAGGGGAGGGATAGGAGGGAGGGAGGGAAGGGGGAGAGAGAGAGAGGCAGGGGAGGAGGGGCGGGATAGAAAGGAGGGAGGGGAGGGGGAGAGAGAGAGAGAGGGAGTGGTGGGATAGTAGGGAGGGAGGGGAGGGGGAGAGAGAGAGAGGGACTGGTGGGATAGAAGGGAGGGAGTGAATGGGGAGAGAGAGAGTAGAGGAAGGGGAGGGATAGGAGGGAGCGAGGCGAGGGGAGGAGAGAGAGACAGAGAGAGGGAAGTGAGGGATAGGAGGGAGGGAGGGGATGTGGAGAGAGAGCGAGAGAGGGAGGGGAGGGATAGGAGGGAGGGAGGGGAGGGGGAGAGAGAGAGGGAGGAGAGGGATAGGACGGAGGGAGGCGGGGGGGAGAGAGACAGAGAGAGAGGGTGGGGAGAGATAGGAAGGAGGGAGGGGACGGGGAGAGAGAGTGAGAGAGATGGAGGGGAGGGAGAGGAGGGAGGGAGGGTGCGGGGAGAGAGAGACAGAGAGAGGGAGGGGAGGAGGGGCGGGATAGAAAGGAGGGAGGGGAGGGGGAGAGGGAGAGAGAGGGAGTGGTGGGAGAGTAGGGAGGAAGGGGGGGGGAGAGAGAGAGTGAGTGGGAATGGAGGGATAGGAGGGAGGGGAGGGGGAGTGAGAGTGAGAGAGAGGGTGGAAGGATAGGAGGGAGGTAGGGGAGTGGAGAGAGAGAGAGAGGGAGGGGAGGGATATGAGGGAGGGAGTGGAGGGGGAGAGAGAGAGAGAGGGAGGGGAGGGATAGGTGGGAGTGAGGGGAG
Organism: Chiloscyllium punctatum; assembly: GCF_047496795.1. NCBI lineage: Eukaryota > Metazoa > Chordata > Chondrichthyes > Orectolobiformes > Hemiscylliidae > Chiloscyllium > Chiloscyllium punctatum. Next base: position 892,984 of record NW_027309843.1, on the reverse strand, counting down.
TGGGAGAGAGAGATAGAGAGAGAGGGAGGGGAGGGATAGGAGGGAGCGAGGCAAGGGGAGGAGAGAGAGAGAGAGAGAGGGAGGAGAGGGATAGGTGGGAGTGAGGGGAGGGGGAGAGAGAGATAGAGAGAGAGGGAGGGGAGGGATAGGAGGGAGCGAGGCAAGGGGAGGAGAGAGAGAGAGAGGGAGGGGAGGGATAGGAGGGAGGGAGGGGATGGGGAGAGAGAGAGGAGGGATAGGAGGGAGGGAGGCGAGGGGGGAGAGAGACAGTGAGAGAGGCAGGGGAGGGATAGGATGGAGCGAGGGGAGGGGGAGAGAAAGAGAGGGAGGGGAGGGATAGGAGGGAGGGAGGGGAGGGGGAGAGAGAGAAAGAGAGAGAGGGAGGGGAAGGATATGAGGGAGGGAGGGGAGGGGGAGAGAGAGAGAGAGGGAGGGGAGGGATATGTGGGAGGGAGGGGAGGGGGAGAGTGAGAAAGAGAGAGAGGGAGGGGAGGGATAGGAGGGAGCGAGGCGAGGGGAGGATAGAGAGACAGAGAGAGAGGGAAGTGAGGGATAGGAGGGAGGGAGGGGAGGGGGAGAGTGAGCGAGAGAGGGAGGGGAGGATAGGGGGGGTTGGGGGAGAGAGAGAGAGAGAGGGAGGGGATGGATATGTGGGAGGGAGGGGGAGGGGGAGAGTGAGAAAGAGAGAGAGGGAGGGGAGGGGAGGAGGGGGCGAGGGCGAGGGGCGGAGAGAGAGACAGAGAGAGAGGAAGTGAGGGATGGAGGGGGAGGGAGGGGGGGAGGGGAGAGAGAGCGAGAGAGGGAGGGGAGGGATAGGGGGTTGGGGGAGAGAGAGAGAGAGGGAGGAGAGGGATAGGAGGGAGGGAGGCGAGGGGGAGAAAGACAGAGTGAGAGGGTGGGGAGAGATAGGAAGGAGGGAGGGGAGGGGGAGAGTGAGTGAGAGAGAGGGAGGGGAGGGAGAGGAGGGAGGGTGGGGAGGGGGAGAGAGAGACAGAGAGAGGGAGGGGAGGAGGGGGCGGGATAGAAAGGAGGGAGGGGAGGGGGAGAGAGAGAGAGAGAGAGGGAGTGGTGGGATAGTAGGGAGGGAGGGGAGGGGGAGAGAGCGAGAGTGGGATGGAGGGATAGGAGGGAGGGAGGGGGAGGGGGGAGAGAGAGAGAGGGACGGGAGGGATAGAAGGGAGGGAGGGAATGGGGAGAGAGAGAGTGAGTAGAGGAACGGGAGGGATCGGAGGGAGGGAGGGGAGGGGGAGAGAGAGTGAGAGGAAGGCGAGGGATAGGAGGGAGGGTGGGGAGGGGGAGAGAGAGAGGGAGGGGAGGGATAGGAGGGAGGGAGGGGAGGGGCAGAGTGAGTGAGAGAGAGGAAAGGGAGGGATAGGAGTGAGGGAGGGGAGGGGGAGTGAGAGAGAGAGAGGGAGGGGAGGGATAGGAGGGAGGGAGGGGAGGAGGATAGAGAGAGAGAGCGAGAGGGAGGGGAGGGATAGGAGGGAGGGAGGTGAGGGGGAGAGAGCCGGAGGGAGGGGAGGAATAGGAGGAGGGAGGGGAGGGGGAGAGAGAGAGAGGGAGGGGAGGGATAGGAGGGATGGAGGGGAGGTGGAGAGAGAGAGAGGGAGTGGATGGATAGGAGGGAGGGAGTGGAGGGTGTAGAGAGAGAGAGGGTGGGGAGGGATAGGAGGGAGGGAGAGGAGGGGGAAAGAGAGAGTGAGAGAGGGAGGGGAGGGATAAGAGGGAGGGAGGGGAGGGGAGAGAGAGAGGGAGGGGAGGTAAAGGAGGGAGGGAGGGAGGGGAGGCAGAGATAGAGAGAGAGAGAGAGGGAGGGGTGGGATAGGAGGGAGGGAGGGGAGGGGGAGAGAGAGAAAGAGAGAGAGAGGGAGGGGAGGGATATGTGGGAGGGAGGGGAGGTGGAGAGAGATACAGAGGAGGGAGGGGAGGAGGGGCGGATAGAAGGAGGGAGGGGAGGGAGGGGGAGAGAGAGAGAGAGCGAGTGGCGGGATAGTAGGGAGGGAGGGGAGGGGAGAGAGAGAGAGTGCGAATGGAGGGATAGGAGGGAGGGAGGGGAGGGGGAGAGAGAGAGAGGGACGGGAGGGATAGGAGGCGGGAGGGAATGGGGTGAGAGAGAGTGAGTATAGGAAGGGGAGGGATAGGAGGGAGGGAGGGGAGGGGGAGAGAGAGAGAGAGGGAGGCGAGGGATAGGAGGGAGCGAGGGGAGGGGGGAGAGAGAGAGAGGGAGGCGAGGGATACGTGGGAGGGTGGGGAGGGGGAGAGAGAGAAAGGGAGGGGAGGGATAGGAGGGAGGGAGGGGAGGGGGAGAGATAGAGAGAGGGAGGGGAGGGAAAGGAGGCATGGACGGGAAGGGGAGAGTGAGTGAGAGAGAGAGGGAGGGGAGGGATAGGAGGGAGGGAGGAGAGGTGTAGAGAGAGATAGGGAGGGCAGGGATAGGAGGGAGGGAGGGGAGGGGGGAGAGAGAGAGAGGGAGGAGAGTGATAGGAGGGAGGGGGGAGGGGAATAGAGAGAGTGAGAGAGGGAGGGGAGGGATAAGAGCGAGTGAGGGGATGGGGAGAGAGAGAGAGGGAGGCGAGGGATCGGAGGCAGGGAGGGGGTGGGAGAGAGAGGGAGAGAGAGAGGGACGGGAGGGATAGGAGGGAGGGAGTGGAGGGGGAGAGAGAGAGAGAGAGAGGGACGGGAGGGAGAGGAGGGAGCGAGGGAAGGGGGAAAGAGAGAGAGAGAGAGGGAGGGGAGGGATAGTAGGGAGGGATGGGAGGGGGAGAGAGATAAAGAGAGAGGGAGGGGAGGGAGAGGAGGGATGGAGGGGATGGGGAGAGAGAGAGAGGGAAGGGAGGGATAGGAGGGAGTGAGGGGAGGGGGAGAGAGAGTGAGAGAGGGACGGGAGGGATAGGAGGGAGCGAGGGAAGAGGTGTGCGAGATAAGTGGCTATCCAGCCCCATCTACGGCACTTTTTATTTCCCTTCCCAGGAACAAAGACACGGAGGAGTCTGTCCAAAACTTTTTCATTCAACTTTGCAAAGTCGGGTGCTGTTCCCAAAGGTACACACACACAAGCATAGTAATCTCCACACATTATATACATGTATATGTGGGCTGGGTTTACTACTGCTGCCTTGACCAACGAGTGCTAGGATTCCCCACTGTTTTCCTTCTTTGGGTTCTGGTGCCTGGGATTCTTTTATCATTCACTTGGCCAATCAGTGTTTGAGCTTCCCGTTCTTCCCTTATATGGATGATGTTGTACAACTGTGGTTAAGGGCGGCCTCTCAACTATCGAGGAAAGCTGTTACAACTGTTTCATTCATATAAACGTGGGGGAGGTCCGGCAACAGTTGAGTGTCTGCTTGTGTTTACTATGAGGTAGAAAAGACTAAAAGGCAGCTAACCGTTTAAAAATTACACTACCCCCTACAAATCCCCCGTGTCTTTTCTTACGGCCTGTAATTTTTCAACCGTAAGTTTCTTCTCCAGGGCAATTAATAACTCCCGAGCTTGTTCATCAAACTGCCCTTCTCTAATACTACCCCCGGCCAAGCGGGATTCACGTTGTTCCATCTCGAGATTTATTCGTTCAACCTGCCCATAGGGAACATCCTTCTTAGTAAGGGCGGTTTCGATCAGTCGTTGAGTTAATCCCCGGACACAGGGAATAACGCAACACCCAAGGGCAGTGAGTACCCCTGCCACCACTATACATGAGACAAGAAAGGGAACGACCACCCCCGTCCATTTACCGAACCAAGCTTCCAACCAGTCCGTGAGGCCAGAGTCGATGCCCGAGTTTTCGGCCAGTTCGTCCGCCAATGTGGTGAGTCCATCCAGGGCGCGGGTGATGGACCCATCAGGGGCTGTGTTGTTGGGGATGAAAGTGCAGCACTGAGTGCCTATCATGACGCAAACACCCCCCTTCTCTGCCAACATCATGTCTAAGGCCAACCTATTTTCCCACGCCATCCGACTAGTGGCGTCCAGTTGTTCTGCTATTCCTTTCACTGCATCCCGGGTATAATTAATGAACCTCTGCTGATTGTAGTAAATATAATTAATCCAATCCACATTCTTATTGATGGTCACCCACCAGAACAGTGACGACTCAAAACCCGCCGCTCTCTGGTTCCTAGCCTTGTATTCGTCAGGAACACCCCCTGGGGACCCCTATGGCATCGAAATATATGTTATCATCAAAAGAGGTCTCCAAAGCTCTCTCCGTTCTTCCACTAGAATGGGGTTGCTCTTGTTTTTCGAATACCAGGGTGAATGGGATGGCCAATTGAACGATCGCACAAGTGCCCGTCCATTTTTGGGGCAGGGTCGGTCGCAGAACCCTCCCACCACAGTACCACCAGAGGTCTGCCCTAGGTACATGAATGTGGGAGTAATTCCCGCCCCCGGTAGTTTCATTGACCAGCCGGATTGATCCGCTGCACTTGTCAAATGTCCCCACATCGTCGTCCCACTGTAGTCCCGTCCGAGAGACGCAGGCCTGGTGCGTACCCGTTACCCCTGAGAATGATGGCGGGCGGGGCGCCCCCTCAGACCTGACGGGGGGAAACTTCAAACTCAAGGGTCGACAAGTGGAGTCGTTCCAGGCCTCTCGGTCCTGGTACAGCCTTATCATGCAGTCCAAGGCTCGTGGGTGTTTCTCCCATCCCAGCGGGAATGGGACCACCTGAGGGTTAGGGCGGGCACTCGTGCATGCGTAGCAATCACTCTTTTTTATGCTCCTCACAGTATATTTGACCCATTCCATCCAGGCATTTGCCTCCCCGTATCCCGTTTCTATTTCAAAGGTCTTTTCCAAATCCGTTGTCTCAATTATTCTAACCTTTTCCTGCTTATCAGTGGTGGATGAGCCCCCAGACTCAGCTTCAATGACCGTGATATACGTGCAGCACAGCTGCTTTCCCCCCCATCCTGCCTGGCCCCCAACTCTAATACCCAGTATTGTTCTATTAAGTCTCGCCTCGTTCTTTTCCAAGTTCTTTATGGTCAGATAGAGCGGATTGCACTGATTCTGCCCACAATCCCGTCCAGGGGTGATGGGATCACGGACAACTGACACCATAGCCTGGACCCCGGGGGCTGGAGGCCTACTTAGGCCTTCCCTACCATGCAATTGTAATACTAACGTCTGACCCTGGAATCCCCTTTCTCTCTCTAGATTCTGCTTAGTTTGATTCAGTTGACTTTTAGTCCTACAGGGCACCAACTCACATAGGTCTAAGCTAAGTGTCTGTGTTGATTGGTTGGCAAGCACAGAGATGGTGAACCACTGACGGTCCTCTATTTGTTTCATCCGGAGGCCAAATTGGGTAACACGCACACTATGACCCAGCCCAAGGATAATGGCATAGCAAGTTAACAATACGATTGACCGCATTTTGTCGCGACACCCGTAGCCCGAGGGCACAGTTCCTTTAGACTCGCCAAAGTCCGATTAGTTCGTTCTCAGGGTCTCTGTTCCTTAGATGCCTTTGTCAGAGAGGTTCGTTCGTCCTCCGTCGGTTGTGGCACTGGTCCCTTGACTCGAGTGTAATGTGTCCAGCCCTTTTCGGCCGTACGGACAGCCGTTTCGGTCGTCAAAAGTACCAGGAAGGGACCGTCCCAAGTTGGTTCGAGGGTACGTTGCTTCCAGCTTTTAATCAGGACCCACTGACCCGGCTTGACGGTGTGCACCGCAAACTCGAGGGGCGGCGTCTGTGCCAAAAGTCCCTGTTGGCGTAAACGAGATAGAGCAGACCCCAGAGCCACCACATATTTTTGCACAAACATATCCCGAGACTCAAATACAGGAGGTTCCCCCTTCGGCCCATGGAACGGGAGGCCAAATAACATTTCGAAAGGGGAGACGCCCAAATCCCGCCTTGGCTGGGTGCGAATTTGCAACAGGGCAAGGGGTAGGCATTTGGTCCAAGGCAGGCCGATTTCACTAGTGAGTTTGGTTAGCTGCTTTTTGATGGTCTGGTTCATTCTTTCGACCTTGCCCGAGGAGGAGGGATGCCAGGGGGTGTGCAAATCCCAGTCAATCCCCATTGCTTGCACTACATTCTGGAGGATGGTCGAGGTGAAGTGGCTCCCCTGGTCAGAGTCAATAGCGCGGGGCAGCCCAAATCGTGGGATGATTTGCTCGAGTAGAATCTTGCTAACCTGAGTTGCCGTTGCCGTGGTAGTGGGGAAAGCTTCCACCCATCCTGTCAGGTGATCTACCACTACTAATAGGTACTTCAGGCGACCTATAGGGGGGAGCTCAGTGTAATCTACCTGGATATACTCAAACGGCCTATAGGCCGGACTCCTACCCCCTTGTCTTGCATGCTGCCGCAGCCCCCTTTTGTTAATCTTTCGACACGTTATGCAATCTCCTGTGACCTGCTTGGCTACCGTGTACAGACCAGGGTGAGCATATCGGCGCAGGAAGGCATCACACAGTGCCTGGGCGCCCCAGTGACCCCCTTGGTGTAAACGGGCAATAATGTCCCGCGTCAACGGTCGATTTAGTAGCTGGCGGCCATCGGGTAAGGTCCACTTGCCTTCCCTATCCTTTGTACCCCCCAGAGACGCGAGAAGAGTTTCTTCTTTGTCAGTAAACGTGGGCACTTCGGTAATTTCGGATATCTGTGGAATCCTTACCAGGCAGTTTATTACTTCCTTCCCCATCCCAGCCAATTTTGCCTGTTCATCTGCCAATTGATTACCCAGGGTCTCTATTTTATCGTCTTTCTGGTGTCCTTTCACATGTACTACAGCAATCTCTTGTGGCAGCAACAAATCCTCCAAGATCATGGCTACTAGTTCCTCGTGGACCAACTCCTTTCCTCTACTATTTATCATTCCCCTTTCTTTCCAGATCTTCCCAAAGGTGTGTACTACCCCAAAGGCATACTTAGAGTCAGTGTAGATTGTCCCGGCTATTCCCTTTAAATTCCTCAGAGCTCGGTGCAAGGCGTACAATTCGCACGTTTGTGCGGACCAGGCATTCGGTAGCCGTCCACTTTCCACTAATTCCCAACCAGTCTCACTAATGACTGCATAACCGTTGTGTCTCTTCCCATCTATCACTCGAGAGGACCCATCAATGTACCACCGCCTTCCTGCATGTAAGGGGGTATCCCTCAGATCTTCCCTCACTTTACTCTGGTACTCTATTATGTCTGAACAGCAGTGTTCCAGTTCCTCCTCGCCCTCCCCTTTCCAAAGGAAGTCCGCCGGGTTCTGGCAGCCCCCGACTTCTATTCGGAGGTCTTCTCGGTCTAACAATATGGCTTCATATTTCAGAATTCTCGAGTCAGTCAGCCACCTCCCGGCCTTCTGATTCAGGATAGTTCTAACCTGGTGGGGAGTAGTGACTGTCAAGGGGGCCCCGAAAGTCAACTTCCTGCTTTCCTCTACCAGCTTTGCCGTGGCTGCCACCGCTTGGACACACTCCGGCCACCCTCGGGAGACTGGATCCAGAATTTTTGACAGGAAAGCCACGGGCTTCCTTTTACCCCCCCAGTCCTGGGTCAATACTCCAAGAGCGGTTCCCTTTCTGGAGTTCACAAAGAGGCGAAATGTCTTACTAAAATCCGGCAAGCTTAAAACAGGTGCGGCCATCAATTTTTCTTTTAGGATTCCAATTAACTTTTTCTCCTCCTCCTCCCATTTTATTCTGTTGGGTGCCTCCTCAATGAGTTTTAGATACAAGTCTTTAGTAATGGGGCATAGTCGTCTATCCATAACCGACAATAGCCTAAGAGTCCCAAGAACTTCCGCAACTCCCTCTTGGTCGTTGGGAGGCCTAGTTCGATTATTGCCCGCACTCTTTCCGGACTTATTCGTTTCTGTCCCTGGCTTATCAAGTGTCCCAGGTACTTAACCTCTTTCTCAACATATTGGAGCTTCTTCTGACTCACTCTTAAATCCTGCTCAGCTAGGTAATTTAACAGGGCATTAGTCCCAAGTAGGACGTCCTCCTCCGCCGGTCCGGATAAAAGGAGATCGTCCACATATTGTATAAGCTTAAGGGACGGGGACAAGGTTAGTCCCTCCAATAATTGTTCCAGAATCTGCCCGAACAGAGTCGGGGACTCAGTGAATCCTTGGGGGAGTACGGTCCACCTGTACTGTTGTTTTCTGCCAGTATCAGGATCCTCCCATTCAAAAGCAAAAAGATCCCTACTGTCCTTGTCCAGGGGACACGCCCAGAAGGCATCCTTTAAGTCTATAACACTAAACCAGCCGTGGTCCGGGGGAATTCGCCCCAGAATAGTGTATGGGTTCGGTACCACAGGGTGCAGTACTTGGACAATTTTATTTACCTCCCTTAGGTCTTGGACCATTCGGTAGCTCCCATCCGACTTCCGGACCGGCAGAATTGGGGAATTGTATCGTGACATACAGGGCTCTACCAATCCATCTTTTATTAGGTCTTCCATAACTGTCTTCAGGCCCTGCCTCCCTTCCCAAGAGATGGGGTATTGGCGCACTCTGACGTCGGGGCTCTGGGGCTTTAATTTTACCTCCACAGGTCGAATTGCGAGTCCCCCCCGGTTCCCTTTGGCGACCCAAACCCTAGGGTCTATCTCTGTCAATCGGGACTCACTAAGGTATGACATGGTAACGGCTAATTCTTCCTCTTTCCCTTTTAAACTCGGGACAATCCCTTTTGAAGTGTCCCAGTTTCCCGCAATGGTAACATCCAGCCTTCTGAGGGCGCTCAATTCCATAAGATCCTCCTCTCTCACTTCTGCCCCGTCTCGCTTCTCTCCCTCTCCAACTTTTCTTCGACGTTCCTCTTTCCACCCCATAATCTCCCTCCCCCATTCCGGTGGACTTACAAGCTTCCCGTACGGCTGCCACCATCATTTTTGTCTTATGTTTCTCCCTTATTACATCCCTCTGAACGTACACCTTCTGTGCTTCCCGTAATAATTCTGCAACATCCTTTTCAGCCCAATCCTCCACTTTCTGTAATTTCTTCTGAATGTCAGGCCATGACTTAGTCACAAAGTGCACCTTAAGCATGCTCTTGCCTATTTCCCCATCGGGGTCTAAACCTGAATACTTTCGCATGGACTCCCGCAAACGGTCTAAAAACTCACTCGGGGATTCATCCTTTTTCTGTCCAACTTCAAATGCTTTTGCTAAATTCCGCTGTTTGGGCACGCAGGTTTGGATCCCCCTGATGATAAGGCTTCTGAGGTCTGTCATATTGGCCCTTCCCCCCGCGTCGTTATGATCCCACCGGGGGTCCTCTAAGGGGTACTTCTGCTCTCCACGCTGAGGGCCGTCCTGATGCTCCCTATCCCAAATGGCCATTGCACTATTCCGGATCATAACTATTTCATCGTAATTAAATAGTATTCTCATCATGGCCTGCAGTTCAGCCCATGTGTATATACTGGGCCCCAGAAATTGGTCCAGTTGTATTCCCACACTGACGGGGTCGTCCAGTAGACGGGGTAGTTCATTACGGAGTTGCCGGATATCCCCAGAATTTAAAGGTTGTACTACAAACCCGGTCCGTTCGTTCCCAAACGGCACCTCTCGTAAGGGGTTCAGCTGTTCAATATTATCACTCCTCCCAGCTCTCAATCCCTCTTCTCGACCTCTCCGCATCTCGAGTCGGACTGATTTCCTAGTGCCTGGGGTGAGTTCTGTGCCCCCTCCTGTACACCCCCCAGCAGTCCCTTTCTCACTGGTCGTAGCCTGCTGGGACTCGGAATTATCCATCGCAGGAGGGAGGTCCGCGCTGGACGCCTGGTCGTGCGCGGGTGGTATATACGGGGGCGGGGAAGACGGTGGCAAACCGTCGGTGAGGATGTCCCAAGACTTCTGGGGCTTCCTCGGGTCTGTTTGGGGAGTCAGAGGATAGAGACGCGTGGGACTCTCGCCGTCTCCCGCCAACCAGGCGGCGGCATATTTGCTCTCCTCTGGGTCAAACGGTTGTTTTCTGTTAACATATACATTTAGGATTTGACACACCCAGTCTTCATCAGACCCATACTCGGGCCAAACTACCGAGGGGGCGCGGATAGGTTCTTTGGTCCATATAAAACAACAATATTTTATCATGGTCTCTTTCTTTAAGTCCTTCGTTCTACTACTGTCCGTCCATAGACTTAACTTCCGACCTAATGGACTATCGGGGGGTATTTCTTTCCCATTTGCAGTCTTCCCTGATTTTTCCTTAGTAAATCTAGAAGTCTGATTTCCCATGGTTTATCTTCGGTCCTGGTCTTAAACGCCCAAAGCGTTTTCACAGATGACCGTCAAAACCACAATTTCCCGTGGTTTATCTTCAGTCCTGGTCTTAAACGCCCAAAGCGTTTTCACAGATGACCGTCAAAACCACGCGGCCAACAAGGAAGAACAAAAGAATCTCTTACCTTGATCCGCGCACGGAGTTGTCTGGCCTTTTTAAATGTGTGTACCCCCGTGTATAGTCACTAACCGGTCGTCCCAGCACTCGTCCGTGTGTTCCTTTTCCAGGATTCAAAATTATTTTTAAATGAGCCGGGTCACATCGTCCCTTGGCCGACGGCCAACGGACCAAGCCGATCAGTGAGAAGTATAAATATATACTAGACGCGTCTTTGTTGTAATCAGGCTTGATCCGTGAGCCGAAGAGACTGCCCCCCCCGGCAATAATTATTTCATCCCGGACGAGCCCCCAATTGTGCGAGATAAGTGGCTATCCAGCCCCATCCACGGCACTTTTCATTTCCCTTCCCAGGAACAAAGACACGGAGGAGTCAGTCCAAAACTTTTCATTCAACTTTGCAAAGTCGGGTGCTGTTCCCAAAGGTACACACACACACGCATAGTAATCTCCACACATTATATACATGTATATGTGGGCTGGGTTTACTACTGCTGCCTTGACCAACGAGTGCTCGGATTCCCCACTGTTTTCCTTATTTGGGTTCTGGTGCCTGCGATTATTTTATCATTCACTTGGCCAATCAGTGTTTGAGCTTCCCATTCTTCCCTTATATGGATGATGTTGTACAACTGTGGTTATGGGCGGCCTCTCAACTATCGAGGAAAGCTGTTACAACTGTTTCATTCATATAAACGTGGGGGAGGTCCGGCAACAGTTTCGAGTGTCTGCTTGTGTTTACTATGAGGTAGAAAAGACCAAAAGGCAGCTAACCGTTTAAAAATTACACTACCCCCTACAACAGGGAGAATTGAGAAGAAAGAGAAGGGGAGAGGTAATGGGGAGTCCAGGTTGGAGGGGGGGTACAGAGGGAGTTAAACCCAGCTCCTGAGCTCAGGGCGCGGTGCCCTCCCCTTCCCTGAGGACCAGGATTTGGGGCTGAGTCTGTCTCTCTCCAGCTCAGCTTCTCCAACACAAAGACACACAACAACATCGGTCACTCTGCTGCTCGGCACGATTTAATCAACATTGTTATTGGTTACAAATGGAAGTGATGGATACAGTAAGTGGGATGGTGCCTTTTCTCACTGGCCCCTGAGTTGTGAGAAACATTGAAATGTTTCCCTGTAACCCCCCTGTGGGATAAGTATGGACAAACCAGCGCTACCCTCAGTCTGTTACCATACTGACAGGCTGCTCCATCGCTGAAACACTGAACTGAAATGAGAAAATCCCGGATGGTGTGATTAATGAGGGAATTTGATGGATGGATGGATTTGGGTGAAGGGATATTTTAGCACATTCTTCAGCTGCTGCCTGAACTTAGTCTGGGTCACAGCATAAATCGCGGTGTTTGTGCAGCAACTGAGGAGCTGCAGCATGAAGCCCAATTCCTGCACAAAGTCATCGAGATACAGAGGGGAATATGCAATATCAGTGATCCGGTACCATATAGAATACAACATTAACGTTGACCATAACAGGATGAAATTGGCCGAGATCACAAACAGTAAAATGATGGATTTTTTTCGGTTCCTCATTTCAGTGTCAGACTGAGCGTCCCCATTGGTGTGAGCGCGGAGTCTCCTGCGGGCTCTGCTGGTCACTAAAATGTGTCTGACGGTGAGAACATTGAGCAGCAGAATCAGGAGAAATGGGACACACGGGGTTAGAATGTGGTGGAGGGACTCGATTGTGACCCAGACAATGGAGGATAGAACAGCGTCTGTTACATCACAAAACCAGGGGCGGTTCACCAGCCAATACCGAGCCGTGAACATAAAATACCAGGAAATGTTCTTTAAACAGCTCAGCACAGTCACTGCTCCCAGAACCACAGCCGCCGTTTTCTCACTGCAATATTTACTTTTCAGCTTCTGGCAACAAATGGCCACAAACCGATCAAAGGTGAAAGTGACGGTGAACCAGACAGAGCAGTCAGTGGCTGCATAAACCAGGACGGCGTGGATATTACACACGGGGACGGAGTCCCTCAGGAAATAAAACTGTTCCCGATAAACAATGGGAATGTGTCTCAGGATCAGGTCGAGGATAATGACCAGGAGATCCGCCGCTGCCATGGCCCCCAGGTAACGTCTGACACATGGAGACAATCCACAATCTTTATAAAGCAGGACGTAGGTGGTCACTACGTTAACTGTGAGGAAGGAAAACAAACCCATTATCCATCAGCCTGGAGGCAAAGGGACCCGTTTGATTGGGGACCCAGTGAGATTTTCAAATGTGTCCCTGTATTCAGGGATTTATTAAAATAATTGGAGCTGGAATAACAAATGGGAAGGTCGGAATTACTGACAAAAATGTGACATAAACCACAAGAAACCCTCCCTCCCCAAACACACAGAGACACATCCATAAGGACAGATGGTTTCTAGAACATTCCCACACAATCGATCCCTCGAGAGCAGACACAGGTCACTCCATCCCAGTTCCTAATACGAAGGGTGGGAATGTTTCTGTCCTGAAGGATTCTCTCCCAGTTTCCTGAAGACAAACAGAGTTTGGGAATTCCTGTATTTTGGTCTAAATTGTTGTCGATCTTGTGTCGGGAAGAAATGTAAACACAGGGAAAACGTATTCACTCCTTTAACTGCCTGAGGGTCCTTCGGAACAGTGTCTCCTTCTCCCTGGAACGGGATCTCTTCCCTTGGGATCATATCGTTTGTTCAATTCACTGACGTCCGGCCGTTCACAAACAATGTCAGGGACAGAACGTCCCGGGGAATGTCAGTTATAGAATGTCAGGGACAGAATGATCCTGGGAATGTCAGTTATAGAAAGTTGGGGACAGAACGTTCCGGGGAATGTCAGTTATAGAATGTCAGGAACAGAACGTTCCGGGGAATGACAGTAATAGAATGTTTGGGACAGAACGTCCCGGGGAATGTCAGTTATAGAATGTTGGGGACAGAACGTCCCGGGGAATGTCAGTTATAGAATGTTGGGGACAGAACGTCCCGGGGAATGTCAGTTATAGAATGTTGGTGACAGAACGTCCCGGGTAATGACAGTTATAGAATGTTGTGGACAGAACGTTCCGGGGAATGTCAGTTATAGAATGTCAGGGACAGAACATTCCTGGGAATGTCAGTTATAGAATGTTGGGGACAGAACGTCCCGTGGAATTTCAGTTATAGAATGTCAGGGACAGAACGTTCCGGGGAATGTCAGTTATAGAATGTTGGGAACAGAACGTCCCGTGGAATGTCAGTTATAGAATGTCAGGAACAGAACGTTCCGGGGAATGACAGTAATACAATGTTGGGGACAGAACGTCCCGGGGAATGTCAGTTATAGAATGTTGGGGACAGAACGTCCCGGGGAATGTCAGTTATAGAATGTTGGGGACAGAACGTCCCGGGTAATGACAGTTATAGAATGTTGTGGACAGAACGTTCCGGGGAATGTCAGTTATAGAATGTCAGGGACAGAACATTCCTGGGAATGTCAGTTATAGAATGTTGGGGACAGAACGTCCCGTGGAATTTCAGTTATAGAATGTCAGGGACAGAACGTTCCGGGGAATGACAGTTATAGAAAGTTGGGGACAGAACGTCCCGGGGTATGACAGTTATAGAATGTTCGGGACAGAACGTCCCGTGGAATGTCAGTTATAGAATGTCAGGGACAGAACGTTCCGGGGAATGACAGTAATAGAATGTTGGGGACAGAACGTCCCGGGGAATGACAGTTATAGAATGTTGGGGACAGAACGTCCCGGGGAATGTCAGTTATAGAATGTCAGGGACAGAACGTTCCGGGGAATGACAGGAATAGAATGTTGGGGACAGAACGTTCCGGGGAATGACAGTTATAGAATGTTGGGGACAGAACGTCCCGGGGAATGACAGTTATAGAATGTTGGGGACAGAACGTCCCGGGGAATGACAGTTATAGAATGTTGGGGGAAGAACGTCCCGTCGAATGTCAGTTATAGAATGTCAGGGACAGAACGTTCCGGGGAATGACAGTTATAGAATGTCAGGGACAGAACGTTCCAGGTAATGACAGTTATAGAATGTTGGGGACAGAAGGTCCCGGGGAATGACAGTTATAGAATGTTGGGGACAGAACGTTCCAGGTAATGACAGTTATAGAATGTTGGGGACAGAAGGTCCCGGGGAATGTCAGTTATAGAATGTTGGGGACAGAACGACCCGGGTAATGACAGTTATAGAATGTTGGGGACAGAACGTCCCGGGGAATGTCAGTTATAGAATGTCGGGGACAGAATGTTCCGGGGAATGTCAGTTATAGAATGTTGGGGACAGAACGTCCCGGGGAATGTCAGTTATAGAATGTTGGGGACAGAACGTCCCGGGGAATGTCAGTTATAGAATGTTGGGGACAGAACGTCCCGTGGAATGTCAGTTATAGAATGTCAGGGACAGAACGTTCCGGGGAATGACAGTAATAGAATGTTGGGGACAGAACGTCCCGGGGAATGTCAGTTATAGAATGTTGGGGACAGAACGTTCCGGGGAATGTCAGTTATAGAATGTTGGGGACAGAACGTCCCGGTGAATGTCAGTTGTAGAATGTCAGGGACAGAACGTCCCGGGTAATGACAGTTATAGAATGTTGGGGACAGAACGTCCCGGGGAATGTCAGTTACAGAATGTTGGGGACAGAACGTCCCGGGGAATGACAGTTATAGAATGTTGGGGACAGAACGTCCCGGGGAATGTCAGTTATAGAATGTTGGGGACAGAACGTCCCGGGGAATGTCAGTTATAGAATGTTGGGGACAGAACGTCCCGGGGAATGTCAGTTATAGAATGTTGGGGACAGAACGTCCCGGGGAATGTCAGTTATAGAATGTTGGGGACAGAACGTCCCGGGGAATGACAGTTATAGACTGTTGGGGACAGAACGTCCCGGGTAATGACAGTTATAGAATGTTGGGGACAGAACGTCCCGGGGAATGACAGTTATAGAATGTTGGGGACAGAACGTCCCGGGTAATGACAGTTATAGAATGTTGGGGACAGAACGTCCCGGGGAATGACAGTTATAGAATGTTGGGGACAGAACGTTCCGGGGAATGTCAGTTATAGAATGTTGGGGACAGAACGTCCCGGGGAATGTCAGTTATAGAATGTTGGGGACAGAACGTCCCGGGGAATGTCAGTTATAGAATGTCAGGGACAGAACGTCCCGGGGAATGACAGTTATAGAATGTTGGGGACAGAACGTCCCGGGGAATGTCAGTTATAGAATGTTGGGGACAGAACGTCCCGGGGAATGTCAGTTATAGAATGTTGGGGACAGAACGTCCCGGGGAATGAGAGTTATAGAATGTTAGGGACAGAACGTCCCGGGGAATGTCAGTTATAGAATGTTGGGGACAGAACGTCCCGGGGAATGACAGTTATAGAATGTTGGGGACAGAACGTCCCGGGGAATATCAGTTATAGAATGTCGGGGCAGAACGTCCCGGGGAATGTCAGTTACAGAATGTCGGGGACAGAACATCCCGGGGAATGTCAGTTATAGAATGTCGGGGACAGAACGTCCCGGGGAATGTCAGTTATAGAATGTCAGGGACAGAACGTTCCGGGGAATGTCAGTTATCGAATGTTGGGGACAGAACGTCCCGGGGAATGTCAATTATAGAATGTTGGGGACAGAACGTCCCGGGGAATGACAGTGATAGAATGTCAGGGACAGAACCTTCCGGGGAATGTCAGTTATAGAATGTTGGGGACAGAACGTCCCGGGGAATGACAGTTATAGAATGTTGGGGACAGAACGTCCCGGGGAATGTCAGTTATAGAATGTTGGGGACAGAACGTCCCGGGTAATGTCAGTTATAGAATGTTGGGGACAGAACGTTCCGGGAATGTCAGTTATAGAATGTTGGGGACAGAACGTCCCGGGGAATGACAGTTATAGAATGTTGGGGACAGAATGTTCCGGGGAATGTCAGTTATAGAATGTTGGGGACAGAACGTTCCGGGGAATGACAGTTATAGATTGTTGGGGACAGAACATCCCGGGGAATGACAGTTATAGAATGTTGGGGACAGAACGTCCCGGGGAATGACAGTTATAGAATGGTGGGGACAGAACGTCCCGGGGAATGACAGTTATAGAATGTTGGGGACAGAACGTTCCGGGGAATGACAGTAATAGAATGTCGGGGACAGAATGTCCTGGGGAATGTCAGTTATAGAATGTCAGGGACAGAACGTCCCGGGGAATGTCAGTTATAGAATGTCAGGGACAGAACGTCCCGGGGAATGACAGGTATAGAATGTCAGGGACAGAACGTCCCGGGGAATGACAGTTATAGAATGTTGGGGTCAGAACGTCCCGGGGAATGACAGGTATAGAATGTTGAGGACAGAACGTCCCGGGGAATGACAGTTATAGAACGTTGGGGACAGAACGTTCCGGGGAATGTCAGTTATAGAATGTTGGGGACAGAACGTCCCGGGGAATGACAGTTATAGAATGTCAGGGACAGAACGTCCCTGGTAATGACAGTTATAGAATGTTGGGGACAGAACGTCCCGGGGAATGTCAGTTATAGAATGTCAGGGACAGAACGTCCCGGGGAATGTCAGTTATAGAATGTTGGGGACAGAACGTCCCGGGGAATGACAGGTATGGAATGTCAGGGACAGAACGTCCCGGGGAATGACAGTTATAGAATGTTGGGGTCAGAACGTCCCGGGGAATGACAGGTATAGAATGTTGAGGACAGAACGTCCCGGGGAATGACAGTTATAGAACGTTGGGGACAGAACGTTCCGGGGAATGTCAGTTATAGAATGTTGGGGACAGAACGTCCCGGGGAATGACAGTTATAGAATGTCAGGGACAGAACGTCCCTGGTAATGACAGTTATAGAATGTTGGGGACAGAACGTCCCGGGGAATGTCAGTTATAGAATGTCAGGGACAGAACGTCCCGGGGAATGTCAGTTATAGAATGTTGGGGACAGATCGTCCCGGGGAATGTCAGTTATAGAATGTTGGGGACAGAACGTCCCGGGTAATGACAGTTATAGAATGTTGTGGACAGAACGTTCCGGGGAATGTCAGTTATAGAATGTCAGGGACAGAACATTCCTGGGAATGTCAGTTATAGAATGTCAGGGACAGAACGTCCCGTGGAATTTCAGTTATAGAATGTCAGGGACAGAACGTTCCGGGGAATGTCAGTTATAGAAGGTTGGGGACAGAACGTCCCGTGGAATGTCAGTTATAGAATGTCAGGAACAGAACGTTCCGGGGAATGACAGTAATAGAATGTTGGGGACAGAACGTCCCGGGGAATGTCAGTTATAGAATGTTGGGGACAGAACGTCCCGGGGAATGTCAGTTATAGAATGTTGGGGACAGAACGTCCCGGGGAATGTCAGTTATAGAATGTTGGGGACAGAACGTCCCGGGTAATGACAGTTATAGAATGTTGTGGACAGAACGTTCTGGGGAATGTCAGTTATAGAATGTCAGGGACAGAACATTCCTGGGAATGTCAGTTATAGAATGTTGGGGACAGAACGTCCCGTGGAATTTCAGTTATAGAATGTCAGGGACAGAACGTTCCGGGGAATGACAGTTATAGAATGTTGGGGACAGAACGTCCCGGGGTATGACAGTTATAGAATGTTCGGGACAGAACGTCCCGTGGAATGTCAGTTATAGAATGTCAGGGACAGAACGTTCCGGGGAATGACAGTAATAGAATGTTGGGGACAGAACGTCCCGGGGAATGACAGTTATAGAATGTTGGGGACAGAACGTCCCGGGGAATGTCAGTTATAGAATGTCAGGGACAGAACGTTCCGGGGAATGACAGGAATAGAATGTTGGGGACAGAACGTTCCGGGGAATGACAGTTATAGAATGTTGGGGACAGAACGTCCCGGGGAATGACAGTTATAGAATGTTGGGGACAGAACGTCCCGGGGAATGACAGTTATAGAATGTTGGGGGAAGAACGTCCCGTCGAATGTCAGTTATAGAATGTCAGGGACAGAACGTTCCGGGGAATGACAGTTATAGAATGTCAGGGACAGAACGTTCCAGGTAATGACAGTTATAGAATGTTGGGGACAGAAGGTCCCGGGGAATGACAGTTATAGAATGTTGGGGACAGAACGTTCCAGGTAATGACAGTTATAGAATGTTGGGGACAGAAGGTCCCGGGGAATGTCAGTTATAGAATGTTGGGGACAGAACGATCCGGGTAATGACAGTTATAGAATGTTGGGGACAGAACGTTCCGGGGAATGTCAGTTATAGAATGTCGGGGACAGAATGTTCCGGGGAATGTCAGTTATAGAATGTTGGGGACAGAACGTCCCGGGGAATGTCAGTTATAGAATGTTGGGGACAGAACGTCCCGTGGAATATCAGTTATAGAATGTCAGGGACAGAACGTTCCGGGGAATGACAGTAATAGAATGTTGGGGACAGAACGTCCCGGGGAATGTCAGTTATAGAATGTTGGGGACAGAACGTTCCGGGGAATGTCAGTTATAGAATGTTGGGGACAGAACGTCCCGGTGAATGTCAGTTGTAGAATGTCAGGGACAGAACGTCCCGGGTAATGACAGTTATAGAATGTTGGGGACAGAACGTCCCGGGGTATGTCAGTTACAGAATGTTGGGGACAGAACGTCCCGGGGAATGTCAGTTATAGAATGTTGGGGCCAGAACGTCCCGGGGAATGACAGTTATAGAATGTTGGGGACAGAACGTCCCGGGGAATGTCAGTTATAGAATGTTGGGGACAGAACGTACCGGGGAATGTCAGTTATAGAATGTTGGGGACAGAACGTCCCGGGGAATGTCAGTTATAGAATGTTGGGGACAGAACGTCCCGGGGAATGTCAGTTGTAGAATGTTGGGGACAGAACGTCCCGGGGAATGACAGTTATAGAATGTTGGGGACAGAACGTCCCGGGGAATGACAGTTATAGAATGTTGGGGACAGAACGTCCCGGGTAATGACAGTTATAGAATGTTGGGGACAGAACGTTCCGGGGAATGTCAGTTATAGAATGTTGGGGACAGAACGTCCCGGGGAATGTCAGTTATAGAATGTTGGGGACAGAACGTCCCGGGGAATGTCAGTTATAGAATGTCAGGGACAGAACGTACCGGGGAATGACAGTTATAGAATGTCAGGGACAGAACGTCCCGGGGAATGACAGTTATAGAATGTTGGGGACAGAACGTCCCGGGCAATGTCAGTTATAGAATGTTGGGGACAGAACGTCCCGGGGAATGTCAGTTATAGAATGTTGGGGACAGAACGTCCCGGGGAATGTCAGTTATAGAATGTCGGGGACAGAACGTCCCGGGGAATGTCAGTTATAGAATGTCAGGGACAGAACGTCCCGGGGAATGTCAGTTATAGAATGTCAGGGACAGAACGTCCCGGGGAATGTCAGTTATAGAATGTTGGGGACAGAACGTCCCGTGGAATGTCAGTTATAGAATGTTGGGGACAGAACGTTCCGGGGAATGTCAGTTATAGAATGTCAGGGACAGAACGTTCCGGGGAATTCCTTGACCTGTCCATGACCTTCCCCCTCTATCCACCCCACCAACATGATGTACTGAGCAAAGGCCACATATCCATCCAGCGTGGGGAGCTGCACTGACCACATCATTGCATTATCAATAAACCGCAGATAGTCTGACCAGCACAGCAGGATGTGCAGTGATCACCCGGGAATTAATCGGTAACCCAGGAACAGTTACCCTCCCAGCATGTAGGACTGTGTACACCACCCCGGTACATTGATCTGTAACCCAGGAGCAGTTACACTCCCAGTATGTAGGACTGTGTACATCACCCCAGTACATTGATCTGAAACCCCGGAGCAGTTACCCTCCCAGCATGTAGGACTGTGTACACCACACCAGTGCATTCATCTGTAACCCAGGAGCAGTTACCCTCCCAGCATGTAGGACTGTGTACACCACCCCAGTACATTGATCTGTAACCCAGGAGCAGTTACCCTCCCAGCATGTAGGACTGTGTACCCCACCCCCGTACATTGATCTGTAACCCAGGAGCAGTTACACTCCCAGCATGTAGGACTGTGTACCCCACCCCAGTGCATTGATCTGTAAACCAGGAGCAGTTACCCTCCCAGCATGTAGGACTGTGTACCCCACCCCAGTGCATTGATCTGTAACCCAGGAGCAGTTACCCTCCCAGCATGTAGGACTGTGTACCCCACCCCAGTACGTTGATCTGTAACCCAGGAGCAGTTACCCTCCCAGCATGTAGGACTGTGTACACCACCCCAGTGCATTGATCTGTAACCCAGAAGCAGTTACCCTCCCAGAGTGTAGCACTGTGTACACCAACCCAGTGCATTGATCTGTAACCCAGGAGCAGTTACCCTCCCAGCATGTAGGACTGTGTACTCCGTCCCAGTGCATTGATCTGTAACCCAGGAGCAGTTACCCTCCCAGCATGTAGGACTGTGTACATCACCCCAGTGCATTGATCTGAAACCCCGGAGCAGTTACCCTACCATCTTGTAAGACTGTGTTCCCCACCCCAGTGTATTGATCTGTAACCCAGGAGCAGTTACCCTCCCAGCATGTAGGACTGTGTACCCCACCCCAGTACGTTGATCTGTAACCCAGGAGCAGTTACCCTCCCAGCATGTAGGACTGTGTACACCACCCCAGTGCATTGATCTGTAACCCAGAAGCAGTTACCCTCCCAGAGTGTAGCACTGTGTACACCAACCCAGTGCATTGATCTGTAACCCAGGAGCAGTTACCCTCCCAGCATGTAGGACTGTGTACTCCGTCCCAGTGCATTGATCTGTAACCCAGGAGCAGTTACCCTCCCAGCATGTAGGACTGTGTACATCACCCCAGTGCATTGATCTGAAACCCCGGAGCAGTTACCCTACCATCTTGTAAGACTGTGTACCCCACCCCAGTGTATTGATCTGTAACCCAGGAGCAGTTACCCTCCCAGCATGTAGGACTGTGTACATCACCCCAGTGCATTGATCTGAAACCCCGGAGCAGTTACCCTACCATCTTGTAAGACTGTGTACACCACCCCAGTGCATTGATCTGTAACCCAGGAGCAGTTACCTTCCCAGCATGTAGGACTGTGTACATCACCCCAGTGCATTGCTCAGTAACACTGTGTTAGATCCCTGCCCAGCGTGGGGAAACTTGCAGACCGGGCTGGAAGTGACAGGATGTGCAGCTTCCACCCATTTACAGCTCCATATCTCCATTGTTGCCATGACAAGGTGGTGCTGTGGGTATGAACCTCACTGTCAGATAGAGATGGCGGGGGATTCAGTTTAAATATCACCATATGGGAGGGGCTTGGGGTATAGACAGGGAGGGGGAGACTGAGAGACAGTGTCATGGAAGGATGTGTTCCCAGGTTGCAGAATGCTGAAATGTAGACACTTCGATAGCATCCTGTAACAAGAGCCAGTCTTCCCAGGAAAGATGGGAAAAAAGGATCTTTGTGTGAGGTCAGATGAAACAACAGCTGCTGTGTGGTTTTGAAATTACGTTTATGTAATTTTAATAAGTGTCTTTTTGAAACAGTACATTACTGTAGAGTTGGAGTAGGGTAATAAGCAGTTAAAGAAAGGGGGTCTCAGAGTTGTGAATAGTTGACATAAAATGTTCAGTTTCAGAGTTAAATAAATGAATTGATGTTTTTATTTAAACAGTGGAATTTCGGAGTCCTCTGTCACTCATATTTTAACAGTTTACAAAGCCAATTGACCATTTCTTTATGTTTAGTTTATATTACCAGATGAGCTCAATGTTGTGTCCTAACAATTACTGTGTGCATCTGTGTGTCTCTGTGTGGGGCAGGTCTGGCAGTCTCTGTGGTGCTTAAAGTGATGCAATGCCACCCTCTGCTGGCCTCCACACGCCACTGCACAGACATTGGCAGAGGGTGAAAACCAACAGGGATTCATTCAGAGAGAGGAAGGGAGAGGGCAGCTGCTCACACACCATCCAAACTGATGTCCTATCCATGGACTGATCTAAATGTCCTTTAAATGTTGTAACTGTCCCTGCTTTCACCACTTCCTCTGGAAGTTCATTCCACACACAAGCCAGATTCGGTCTAAAATAATTACCTCTCGTGACATTTGCGAATCATTTTTCCTCGCAACTTAAAATATCCCTCAGGTTTGAATCCCCAACTCTAGGGAAAAGACATCAGCCCTCCCTTCAGCTTCTCTGTACCCCCCATTATTTTATAAACCTCTGTAAAGTTACTGCTTAATCTGATATTCTTCAGTGAAAAAAATCCCAGCCTAGCTCAATCCCTCCTTTCCCAGCAACATCCAGGTTAATCTCTTCTGAATCCTCTCCAGCTTAATAATATCAACGTCAGTAATATCAAAGTGAATTGTCAAGGTATTTTCTTAGGGTACGGGGAGACCAAAACTAGCGGACATCAGCTTAAGGTGAGAGGGGAAACATTTAAAAGTGACCTAAGGGGCAGCTTTTTCACCCAGAGGGTGGTGTGCCTATGGAATGAGCGGGCAGGATGACCAGACTGGACACAGTATTCCAGAAGAGGTCTCATCAATATCCTGTACAACCACAACATGACGTCCCAATTCTGATACTCAAAGGTCTGACCAATGAAGACAAGTGTGCTAAACACCTTCTTAACCACACTATCTATATGAGATGCAAATTTTAAAGAATTAAATCTGACGGCCTAGGTTTCTGTTCTACAACATTGCCAAAGGCCCTGCTTTTAATTGTATAGGTCCTGCTGTTGTTTGATTTACCAAATCCAATGCCTCGCATTAATCCAAACTAAACTCCATCTGCCACCCCTCAGCCCAGTGTGTGATATTACTGCCACCTCCCCCTCCTCCTTCAATTTTAAAATGCCCATCCCCCTCTCCAGAATGCCTGCACACTCCAGCCTTGAGTTTCACAAAGACCCTGAGCTTGGTTTGCCTTGTGTGGTTAGGGGGAGGAGGAACAGATTGCAGATACAGTCAGTGGGGAGGAGAGGCTGGACAGTAATCAGCGGCCTGGTGTCACTTCATGGTTTTAGGAAGAGGGCAGTCGCACGTTAGAGGTGGGTAAGTGTGATCGGTGTTTTGGGACCAGAAATTAAGCTCTTCCTTCGTCTCTGGTGTTCAGTAATAAATATCTATTTGAGACCCTTCATTGGGCAGAGTGTGTCTGCAGGATTTCTTTCCTTAATATTGCAGACTTCAGATAATAGCAATTAAAGATGGTCATAGTTAATTTCGATAGCATAGCATATAGACTCAATATCCTACAGTTGAGACAAATATCTTGCATTTGTTTAATAATACAAAGTGTTTTTTGTAATTCAGTAATGGTAACCTGATTATAATCATCCACACCGAACTGAAAATGGGCTCTAAAATATGACCCAAAATCTGATTATGGCAGTTGTATTGGGTAGTGTCCCTCTATCTGAGCCAGAGCTCTGGATTTGATTCCAATTCCTGAACTTGTGTGGTAGTGTGCCTAGCTCTGGACTAGAAGGCCTGGATTCGAGTCCTGCCTGTTGCAGAGGTATGTCCCAGCATGTCAGGACAGGCTGATGAACAAACACACAGGAGAATAATGTTACAGCTTTGTGGGTATTGTCGAGTGATGCTAGGGGGAGGAGGCAGTAATATCACACACTGGGCTGAGGGGTGGCAGATGGAGTTTAGTTTGAATTAATGCGAGGCATTGGATTTGGTAAATCAAACAAGAACATGACCTAAACAATTAAAAGCTGGGCCTTTGGCAGTGCTGTAGTACAGAAAACCGAGGCCGTCAGGTTTAATTCTTTAAAATTTGCATCTCATATAAATAGTGGGGTTAAGAAAGTGTTTAACACACTCTGCTCCACCAGGATAGGGGGTTCCAAAACAAGAGGGCATAGGTTGAAGGTGAGGAGGATTGATTTAGAAGGGACATGAAGATAAATGTTTCACACAGAGAGTGGTGTGTGTACAGAAAGTGCTGTCCGAGGAAGTGCTGAAGGCGGTTGCAATCGCACATTTAAAAAGTATCTGAGAGGAGGGATATTGACCAAATGCTGGCAAGTGGGACTGGATCAGATTTGATATCTGATCGGAGTGAACAGATTGGACTAACGGGTCTGTTTCCGTTCTGCATGACTCTCTGAGTCTGTAAGAGGGATGACAAAAAATTCTGAAAGGACCTTTCAAGTCATAATTCTCTTCGCTGGATGTTTATCGTGCCTTGATGTTCATGTTGATTGAAAGCTGCGTTAGGTAAATATTTGACAGAGAAGTGAGTCTTGCACAATGGGATATAGACAGGAAAGTGGGGCTGAGACCCCAACCTGATCAGCTACAATCTTAGTGCCTGATGGAGAAGGCTCAAAGTATCTAATGACGCACTCCTGCTCCTCAGTCCCATGTTTCTGTATTCCATTCAGCCCCTCAAACCTGCTAGACAGGAGCAGTTGGAGGCTACTTACTCCTATAACCTGGTGCACAGAAACAGAGGAGACCATTCGACCCTTCAAGCATGTCCCACACGGTTTGAGGTGATTTGGGAAATGTAATTGGAAAACCCAGGCTGGGTATGAAAGAGGCCCCTCATCTCTCTTTACAGAGCTTCCCCTCTCTGCAACTTGTGATTCATTTGTTGGTCATGTTGTAGACCCAAATTCAATGAGAATACAGCCCCCATACCTCACCCAGAGATGGCTCACAAAATCCTCTGGTCTCCATGACTGCAACATTCAATAACAGAACTTCCATAAAAATAACACCCACTAACTTTCCAATAACAGAATGTGAGAACATCAGAAACAGGGGCAGGTCATTCACTCCCCAAGCCTGCCTTGCCCTTCACTAAGATCGTGACTGATCTGCTCTCGGTCTGAAATCCTCTTCAATACCCAATTCTTCATCGCCCTCAACTCTCTGACAGGTCAATATCCATCTACCCCCTCTTCAAACACTTTCAGTTGTCTTGCTCCCTAACTTTCTTGAGAAGAGAAACCCTGACATTCAATACCATTTGTTTCAAGAAAACACGTGTTGTTCCTATACCATGGCCCATTGATGTGAACAAAAGAGGTTGAGACAAGGGTTCAGGTAAAAATGACTGGCCCCGATATCAAGGCAGTGGTTGACTTCTGTTGACATCAAGGACCTTAACAAAACTGGACTTAATGGGAATCAGAGTAACCTCTCCAGTGTTTGGGGTCAAACATGGCACAAAGGAAGATGGTCACCATCTCAGTCCTGGATCACCTCTGTGGGAGATCCTCAGGGTGGCGTCCTCTTCACAAACATCTTCAGCTGCTCCAGCATTGTCTCCCCGCCCCCACCCTCCCCACTATAAGATCAGAAGTGGGATGGTCACTGAAGATTGCACTATGTTCAGAACATTTTGTCCCCCGTCAGCTCCTGAACTGGTTTGTGTCCATGTGCAACAAGACCCAGACTCCATTGAGGCGTGTGCTGTTGAAATGTCCACAACATTCATGTAATAGCACTTTCTGACACTGCACATTGCCCCAGTAAAACAAGAGTTCATTCACCACCTCACGCAGTTTTCACAGGAATATGAGGAAGCCATTTAGTCCATTGAAACTTTTGGAGAAGAACAAGGACAGCCCATTCAGTGCCTCCAGCCTATTACTCAGGAAGAGAAGGAGTCCAGTGTGATGGTCCACACCAGAGCCCCTCGAAAATATTTGAAGGCGGTAACCTAGACTCTAATGTTTTCTTATTTTAAAGGAATATAAAGTGTCTGTCGCAGATGCAATGTGACTGGTCAAAATACTCGGTGTGAAGAAAACACCATTTATTTAAACGCGGAAGATAAAATAAAACCAAAGAAAGAGGAATTTAGAAGAACGTAATTGTATTGGGCAACTAAACAGAATAATCGATCTAGGAGCTATTACTAATGAACTAGTCCAACATAAGAAATTCCCATAAACACAGCCCTTAGCAAAAAGGAAAATTCAGGAATTGAAAACAGCATCAAGAGAAAATTCAGATAGAGTAGCAGCCAGGAGACATTCCCTGAGGCTTCCAACTCTTTGGAGACCACTATAGTTTTTGATGTTACTGAGAAACCAAAACCCAGAGATCCTAATTTGTGAGAGCTGGCCACACCCATTCAGGCTGCATTAAAATTAACCTAAGGCCTCCCTAGCTGTTTACTCAAGTGGTCTTAACTAACCAGCTTGGTAACGATCGTTCAATCTCTCTCTTAAAAGAAACCAGGATAAAAATAACCTCTTAAAGCTGCAGCATTGTCACACTTGTCAGCACATCTAGCTGTTAAACAGGAACCAGGGATAACCCAGTCAGCCCCTTGGCCCTGTCCAATCGGACGAGGAAGAAGCCAGTCAGTCCCTTGAGTCCCTTATACAGGAACAGTAGGAGGCCATTCCCACCTCAATGCACTTACACGGGGGCAGAATGAGGGAATTGATGCTGATTCCTGATCAATGTCTTATGTCCGAAACGTCGATTCTCCTGCTTCTCGGATGCTGCCTGACCGTCTGTGCTTTATCAGCGATTGATGCTCTACTCTGATCTCCAGCATCGGCAGTCTTAAGGGTCTCCTAAATGATGCTCTAACATGATGAACAAGTGGGGCAGAGGCTGCACAGACAGACTGCTCCACGTTGTTCCTCTTGGCTCCGTTGTTTATGATACACACGTGGGACTTTAACGTGGTTTTCTAGTGGTGAGGAGGGAAGCCATATATCTTATGTGAAGTCTCAAGAAGGTACCTTCCATCTCCGAGAAGCCAGCCTGGTGTTGTTTATGCAGGGTGGAAGCTGGTGTGAATGGCTACCTGTTTCAGATGGAAGGTATTGTGGCTGCTGTTGGGGATTGTGAATAACCTGACGTTCAGTACAGGGTTCACAAGCCGACTGCACAATAACGTGGGGAGAGTTAATTTAGGCATATAATCTGTGAGGAAAGTCACGATAGACTGATGAATGGACTCTCTAAGTTCAAATAATGCTGATCTTGTTCATGTTGATCTTGTCTACTGCATGTCCTGTTCAGTATAACCTGTATGCCTTACTCTGTCCAAGTTTATTTCCACCCTATGATCTGTCTGACCATGTTTACTTTGATCTGCTTCACTGCTCATAAATAAAGTGTTTCCCTGTACTGAGATACACGTGACAATAAATCAAACCAATCAATCCTGGGTAAGGTATGGAATTTCTCACCCTGTCAATGTCTCTTTTGGAAATAAGTGATCGCTGCCACTCCTCGTGTTTCAGCATCACAATTTCTTCGTCTCTCACAGCTCTACAGATTAAACACTCAACTTCTTAACTCTATCCTCATGTTACCATCACCCGTGTTTGTGGTAAGGAGATCATTCCTTACAAAGGAGATCAAATCTGTTGAGAGTGCCCCTAATGCTCTCTCAGCAAGGCTCTACAACAGCAGGAAGATGGCTTTACTTATGTACTCGAATCATCTTACAATGAAGGACAGCGTACCATTGACTGCACCCATTACATACACGGGGTTTGATTCGGAGCAGTCAGCATAGACTTGTGAGTGGGAGATCATGCTTCCCAAACTTCTTAGAGTCCTTTGGTGAAGTGACCAAGAATGTTGATGAGGGCAGAGCGGTTAACGTAGTCTCTATGGATTTCAGTAAGGCCTTTGATAAGGTTCCACATGGCAGGCTGCCCTGGAAGATTACATCACGTAGAATGCTGGGGGAACTGGCAAATTGGATACACAGTTGGGTTGTTGATAGGAAGCAGAGGGATGAATGGAAGGATACTTGTCAGACTGGAGGTTGGGTCCAGAGCTGTCTGTTATCTATGATTTGGTTGAGAATGTACAAGGTATGATTAGTAAGTTTGCAGATGACACTAAAATAAGTGGCAGCATGATCAGTGAGGAAGTTTATCAGAAATTGCAGCAGGACTTTAATTAGGTGGGCAACTGGGCTGAGAAATGGCAAATGGAATTTAATATAGATGTGTGAGGTCTTGCAGTTTGGAATCTCAAATCAAGGCAGGAGTTTCATGGTGAATGGGCGGGCCTTAAGGGGTGTAATGGGCAGAGAGACCTTGGAATTCAGGTGCACGGTTCTCTGAGAGTGGAGTCACAGGTAGACAGGGCAGTGAAGAAGGCTTTTGGCACATTGGCCTTCATCAGGCAGGATATTGAGGATAGAAGTTGGGAATTTGGCACATTGGCCTTCATCAGGCAGGATATTGAGGATAGAAGTTGGGAATTTATGTTGCAGTTCCACAGGACTTTGGTAAGGCCGCACTTGGAGTATTATGTTCAGTTTTGTCACCTTGTTATGGGGAGGATGTTATTAAATTATAAAGAGTGCAAAAGAAATTTACAAGGACATTGTCAGGACCCAATGGTCTGAGTTATAGGGAGAGGTTGGACAAGCTAGGACCTTTTCTTTCGCGTGTAAGAGACTGAGGGGTGACCTTATAGAGCTGTATATGATCATGAGGGATATGGATAGGGTGAATGCTCTCAGTCTTTTTCAAAGTTTAGAGAATCGAGGACGAGAGGGGACCAGTTTAAGGTTAAAGGGGAAGGAATAAAAGGGAACCTGAGGGACCACTTATTTACATAAATGGCTGGTACGTGGATGAGCTGCCAGAAGATGTGGCTGAGGGGGAATTATTAACAACGTTTCAAAAGCATTTGGATAAATATGTGGATAGGAAAGGACGAGAAGGATATGGGCCAACTGCAGGGAAATGGAGTTAGTGTGAATTGACATTTACAAGGTGGAGTCAAACCACTTTGTTAATTAAACCCAAACACCCAGAAAAGCTCGCCTCACATCGTAATCTGTTAAAATATGAGCGACACAGATCTCCCACATTCCACTATTTAAACAAAAAATAGCAAGTTAGTTTATAACTTTAATAGTGAACACTAAACAAAAGCTATTCGCAAATACAAGCCCCTCTTTTCTTTGCTACTTACGATCTGACTCCAACTCTGTAAAAATATGCTGTTCCAACAACCCACATATTAAACGTTACAATCTCAAGACCACACAGTCTCCATCTTCCCCACTGTGTTCACTCTTTCAGCTGCTGATCTCACGTGGTCATATTTTTTTAAAATGCAAGTATGTTTTAGATGAACATGTATCTTTGATAGAGAGTTTTTGAGATGGTCAGTTAGCACTCCTGCTCTACAGCAGTTACTCTGCTGTTGGATGGCAGCAGCTCTCCCTCCAGTGTTCAAAATTCTGGATTTATATACGCCCCATGATATAATAATTCTCATAATTTGATTGATTTCCAGGTGTACGAACAATAATATTCAAATTCTATTGGCTTCAGATATTCTGAGCATTATTTAAAGTCTTTGATTGCTTTTGAACTGCTGTCAAAACAGCAACCAAAACCTCAGGCTTCCATTTCCCAGCTAATTGTTACATTTGGAACAGTCTGACCTTTAGCTGGCATCTGTGGCTGTACTTTCGATTCAGCAAAACCCGTCCTATCTTAAAGTGAACAGACATTGATTAGATTCCAGGCAGTAACACACCCCGGCTATCTGTTATTCTGTATACTAATATTCTTGACCCCTCGATTAGATTCCAGGCCGTAACTCATTCTGGGCTATACATTATTCTGTATATAACCCACCCTGAACCCCTCGATTAGATTGCAGGCTGTAACTCACTCTGGGCTCTCTGTTTTTCTGTATATAACCCACCCTGAACCCCTCGATTACATTCCAGGCTGTAACTCAGTCCGGGGTGTCTGTTATTCTGCAGATAAACCACCCTGAATCACTCAATTAGATTCCAGGCTGTAACACACCCCAGAATATCTGTTATTCTGGATATAAACCACCCTGAAACCCGCGATTAGATAGCAGGCTGTAAATCACACCGGGATGTCTGCTGTTCTGTATATAAACAACCCTGAACCCCATGATTAGATTCCAGGCTGTAACTCACTTCAGGTTGTCTGTTATTCTGTATATAACCCACCCTGAATACCTCGAATCGATTCCAGGCTGTAACCCACTCCGGGCTATCTGTTATTCTGTATATAACCACCATGAACACCTCGATTCGATTCTAGGCTGTAACTCACACCGGGCTATCTGTTTTTCTGTATATAAACCACCCTGAACCCCACGATTAGATTCCAGGATGTAACTTCCTGTCAGGATTGAAAGGGAAGGCTGGTAGTTATAGGGAATGCTGGTTGACTAAAGAAATTGAGGGTTTGGTTCAGAAAAAGAAGGAAGCATATGTCAGGTATAGACAGGATAGATCGAGTGAATCCTTAGAAGAGTATAAAGGAAGTTGGAGTATACTTAAGAGGGAACTCAGGAAGACAAAACGTGGACATGAGATAGCTTTGGAAAATAGAATTAAGGAGAATCCAAAGTGTTTTTACAAATATATTAAGGACAAAGGGTAACTAGAGAGAGAATAGGGCCCTTCAAAAAACAGCAAGGCGGCCTTTGTGTGGAGCCACAGAAAATGGAGGAGATATTAAATGAATATTTTGCATCAGTATTTACTGTGGAAAAGGATATGGAAGATGTAGACTGTAGGGAAATCGATGGTGACATCTTGCAAAATGTTGCAGATATGCCGAGGAGGAAGTGCTGGATGTCGTGAAATGGTTAAAGGTGGATAAATCCCCAGGACCTGATTAGATGTACCCGAGAACTCTGTGGGAAGCTAGAGAATTGTTTGCTGGGCCTCTTGCTGAGATATTTGTGTCATCGATAGTCACGGGGAGGTGCCAGAAGACTGGAGTTTGGCAAACGTGGTGCCACTGTTTAAGAAGGGCGGTAAAGACAAGCCAGGGAACTATAGATCGGTCAGCCTGACCTCGGCGGTGGGCAGGTTGTTGGAGGGAATCCTGAGGGACAGGATATATATGTATTTGGAAAGGCAAGGACTGATGCGGGATAGTGTACATGGCTTTGTACGTGGTAAATCATGTCTCACAAACTTGATAGAGTTTTTTGAAGAAGTAACAAAGAAGATTGATGAGGGCAGAGCAGTAGATGTGATCTATATGAACTTCAGTAAGGTGTTCGACAAGGTTCCCCATGGGAGACTGATTAGCAGGTTAGATCTCTTGGAATACAGGGAGAAATAGCCATTTAGATACAGAACTGGCTCAAAGGTAGAAGACAGAGGGTGGTGGTGGAGAGTTGTTTTTCAGTCTGGAGGCCTGTGACCAGTGGAGTTTCACAAGGATCAGAGTTGGGCCCTCTACTTTTTGTCATTTATATATATGATTTGGATGCGAGCATAAGAGGTACTGTTAGTAAGTTTGCAGATGACACCAAAATTGCAGGTGTAGTGGACAGCGAAGAGGGTTTCCTCAGATTACAACAGGATCTGGATCAGATGGGCTAATAGGCTGAGAAGTGACAGATGGAGTTTAATTCAGATAAATGCGAGGTGCTGGATTTTGGGAAAGCAAATCTTAGCAGGACTTCTACATTTAATGGTAAGGTCCTAGGGCGTGTTGCTGAACAAAGAGACCTTGGAGTGCAGGTTCATTGTTCCTTGCCAGTGGAGTCGCGGGGAGATAGGATAGTGAAGAAGGCATTTTGTATCCTTTCCTTTATTGGTCAGAGTACCGATTACAGGAGTTGGGAGGTCATGTTGCGGCTATACAGGACATTGGTTAGGTCACTCTTGGAATATTGCGTGCAATTCTGGTCTCCTTCCTATCGGAAAGATGTTGTGAAACTTGAAAGGGTTCAGAAAAGATTTACAAGGATGTTGCCAGGGTTGGAGGATTGGAGCTACAGGGACAGGCTGAACAGGCTGGGGCTGTTTTCCCTGGAGTGTCAGAGGCTGAGGGGTGAACTTATCGAGGTTTACCCTGGTCTAAGGGAGTCCAGAACTAGAGGGCATAGGTTTAGTTTGAGAGGGGAAAGATATGAAAGAGACCTAAGGGACAAAAATTTCACGCGGAAAGTGGTACGTTTATGGAGTGAGCTGCTAGAGGAAGTGGTGGAGGCTGGTACAACTGCAACATTTAAGAGGAATTTGGATGAGTATATAAATCGGAAGGGTTTGGAGGGACATGGGCCAGGTGCTGCCAGGTGGAACTAGATTGGGTTGGGATATCTGATCGGCATTGACAGGTTGGACCGAAGGATCTGTTTCCATGCTGTACATCTAGATGATTCTATGACTCTATAACTCACTCCGGGCTACCTGTTATTCTGCATATGAACCACCCTGAAACCCTTCATTAGATTCCAGTCTGTAACTCACTCTGGGGTATCTGTTATTGTACACATAATCGTCCTGAATCCCCTTGATAAAATTCCAATCTGTAACTGACTTCCAATTTTAAGGGACTCTGTTCATTAGCCACTTCAATCGTTTGATTAGATTCCAGTCTGTATCACACTCCTGGGTATCTGTTATTCTGTATATTAACCATTCAATCCAAAGCTGTTAAAATTGTCCACAGTGTTCAGGGATGTGTATGTGAGGTGTATTAGTCAGGGGTAAATGTGGGGAAATGGATCTGGATGGGTTATTCTTGTGTGTGTCAGTGTGGTCTTGTTGGACTGAACAGCTTGTTTCCCCACTGTCGGGATTATATGAATCACCCGGAACCCTCTCGATTAGATTCCAACGTGTAACTCACTTCCATCTATGTGTGACTGGCATGTTTCAAAAACACCCCAAAACCTTCAATTCTATTCCACTTCGATAAACACGAGGAGCTGCATTTTGGGAAAGCAAATTTGAGCAGGACTTATACACTTAATGGTCAGGTCCGAGGGAGAGTTGCTGAACAAAGAGACTTTGAAGTGCAGGTTCGTAGCTCCGTGAGAGTAGAGTGGCAAATGGATAAGATAATGGAGGCAGCGTTTGGTATGCTTTCCTTTATTGGTCAGAGTTTTGAGTATAGGCATTGAGAGGTCATGTTGTGGCTGGACTGGACATGGGTTAGGCCACTGTTGGAATATGGCGTGCAATTCTGGTCTCCTTCCTATCGGAAGGATGTTGTGAAACATGGAAGGGTTCAGAAAAGTTTTACAAGGAGGTTGCCAGGGTTAGAGGATTTGAGCCACAGGGAGAGGCTGAATAGGCTGGGGCTGTTTTCCCTGGAGCATCAGAGGCTGAGGGGTGACATTATCAAGGTTTATAAAATCATGACGGGCATGGATAGGAGAAATAGACAAAGTCTTTTTCCTGGGGTAGGGAGTAAAGAACGAAATGGAATTGGTTTAGTGTGAGAGGTAATATGAAAGAGACCTAAGGGGCAACTTGTTCACTCAGAGGGTGGTACATGAATGGAATGAACTGTCAGAGGAAGTGGTGGAGGGCAGTACAATTGCAACATTTAAAATGCACCTCGATGGGTATAGGAATGGGGAAGTTTTGGAGGGAGATGGTCCAAGTGCTTGAAAAAGAGTCTAGAGTAGGTTAGGATATCTGGTCGGCATGGACGGGTTGGACCAAAGGGTCTGTTTCCATGCTGTACATCTCTAGGACTGTATGACTCCGTGATTTTGTGACTCACTACTTGTCATCTGTTATTCTGTATGTAAACCACCCTGAACCCCTCGATTAGATTCCAGTCTGTCCCTCACTCCTGGGTATCTCATATGCTGTATGTAAACCCTAAACCACTCAATTAGATTCCAGTCTGGAACTCACTCCTGGGGATCTGTTATTGGATCTGTGAAATGATCCTTGTTGGATGTTAGACCGAAGACAAGATAAACTAAATGGTCAAATGTTACGTTGGGAGCAGGAACACAGAAAGCTGCTGGTTCATTTCTGTCCTGTTACATATCTCCAAGTTTCAGATTGGGGCTGAATTTCTGTCACAATGTGGAAAGTCTCAAAAGCTGTTTACTGCCCTGCACAAATGCATCATCATGACATGAATTCTCTTGCAAGATAGGAAATGGAGACAGCTTCTGGAAGGTGTCTGTATCCCTGTGTGTGTGATTCGGTGTGTCTGTGATTCTGTGTGCATGTTCAATGTTTTATATATTTTCAAACTGTATTGATGTTGCCAGTCTCTCTTGCTTTTCCTTATTTATAAACTCAATGTCATAGTTTTGCTGATATAAAATGATGGCTGTGGACAAATCTAAAATGTCTGCCTGACTGATTTGTGTCAGGAAGACTTTCAGCAAGGGAGAGGGAGCAATGTGTCAAAAGCCATTTCCATTCATTGATGCCAGCAGAGATAGGAAATGGAGACAGCTCTTTGAAGGTGGTTAAAATGTAGTTCCCAGAACCTTTTTACAGTGAATGCGGAGAGACGATGTGACATTCCAGTAAGGTCTGCCTTACTTTCCAAGCTCCTAATATATGAGAGAAACATAATATACAAAACCTGAAAGAGCTCAGCCACTGAATTGTAGATTTGCAGCGTTGGATCAGAATAATGCCTGGCGAGGCGTTATCCCAAATTGAAGGGTTTCTCAAATCCCACACTGACCTTCTGTGGGTTCAAATTGGGAACCCATTGACTAGATTCAAGGCTGTAAATCACTCCGGGCTATCTGTTTATTCTGTACATAACCACACTGAACCCCTTGATTAGATTCCAGGCTGTAACTCACCCTGGGCGACCTGTTATTCTGTATATTAACCACTCTGAACCCCTCAATTAGATTCCATTCTGTAACTCACTCTGGGCTACCTGTTATTCTGTATATAAACCACACTGAACCCTTGATTAGATTCCAGGCTGTAACTCACCCTGGGCTACCTGTTATTCTGTATATTAACCACTCTGAACCTCTCAATTAGATTCCATTCTGTAACTCACTTTGGGCTACCTGTTATTCTGTATATAAACCACTCTGAACCCCTCAATTAGATTCCAGGCTGTAACTCACTCTGGGCTACCTGTTATTCTGTATATTAACCACCCTGAACCCATTGATTTGATTCCACTTCCTGTCGTGTTAAGCTCATGAGAGAATATGTGTGCGAAAGAGAATGGGGCGTGAGAGAGAGAATGAGTGTTTGAGGGACAATGAGTGTGCGAGAGAGTGAATGCGCGTGTGTGTGTGAGAGAGAGAGAATTCGTGTGTGTGTGAGAGAGAGAATGCCTGTGTGCAAGTGCGTGCATGAGATAGTGTGTGCGCATGAGAGAGAGAAAATGTGCGCATGTGAGTGAGAAAGAGAGTGAGCGTGTGTGAGATATGATGTGCTCATGCATGAGAGTGTGTGTGAGTGTTTGAAAGAAAGGGTGAAAGTGAGAGAGGAATTGTGTGAGTGTATGTGAAAGAGTGAGTGCATGCGAGTGTGTGTGCATGTGAGAGAGAGTGTGTGAACAAGTGAACGAGAGTGAGTGCGCACGTGAGAGAGAGGGCATGTGTGAGCGATTTTGCAAGTGTGTGAGAGAGACAGAGTTTTGGAGAGAGAGAGAGAGTGAGTGTGAGAAAGTGAGCATATATGAGATGGTGAATGTGAGTGTGTGGGGGTGCGTGTGTCAGAAAGTGTATATGAGAGTGTATGTAAGAGTGTGTGTAACTGAGAGAGTATGTGGAAGCGAGCGTGTGAGAGAGAGTATAGAGAGAGAGAATGTAGTGAGAGAGAATCAGTGAGTGAAAGTGTGTGTATGTCAGAGAGACAGAGA
Organism: Chiloscyllium punctatum; assembly: GCF_047496795.1. NCBI lineage: Eukaryota > Metazoa > Chordata > Chondrichthyes > Orectolobiformes > Hemiscylliidae > Chiloscyllium > Chiloscyllium punctatum. The sequence goes on along the minus strand of NW_027309843.1, from coordinate 857,007 downwards.
GAGAGTGTATGTTTGTGTGTGAGTGTGAGAGAGAGAAGGTGATGGTGCGTGTGAAAATGTTTGAGTGTGCATTTGTGAGTGACTGCGTGTGTGTGTGTTTGTGTGCATGTCGGTGTGGATGTCTGCAAGCGTGTGAAAGGGCATGTGTGCGAGGGACTGAATGTGGTGTGTGAGGGTGTGTGTGTACACGTGTGAGAGATGTGAGTAAATGAGAGTGAGGGACAGTGTATAGTTTAGTGGATCATTACTGGGACAAGGACATAAACACGTGGTTTATACACAGTTACGTTATGGAGGGACAGCACTGACACGGAAACTGGGCACTCCGATGGAAACACACACACAGTCTCACTCTCTCACACACCCACACAGAGGCGTGGTCTCATTCTCTCTCACACACAACCACACACACACACACACACACACACACACACACACACAGAGAGAGGCTTGGTCTCTCTCTCTCTCTCTCTCTCTCTCTCTCTCTCACACACACACACACACACACACACACACACACACAGAGGCTTGGTCTCACTCTCTCTCACACACACACACGCACACACACACACACTCTCACACACACACACCCACACAGAGGCTTGGTCTCACTCTCACACACACACACACACACACTCTCACACACATACACCCACACAGAGGCTTGGTCTCACTCTCTCTCTCTCACACAGCCACGCACACACACACACACACAGACATGGTCTCACTATCTCTCACACAGAGACAGTTTTGTGATGATACTTGAGCTCAGACCATCACTGACTCTCTCCCCCCACCCCCAGACTAAATCTGTGCACAGTGCCCATGTCCTGTGTTGGGGTGTGTCTGTGTGTGTCGGTGCCTGTATTTGTGTGTGTGTGTGTCGGGGTGTGTGTCTGTCTCTGTGTGGCGTGCGCGTCTAAGTGTGTGTCTGTATGTGTGCCTTTGCGTGCGTGTGTCTGTGTCTCTGTGTGTGTCTGTGTCTGTGTGTGTGTGTGTCTGTGTGTGTGTGTGTGTGTGCGTGTGTGTGTGTGTCGGTGTGTGCCTGTGTTTGTGTGCGTGTCAGTGTGTGTCTGTGTCTGTGTCTGTCTGTCTCTGTGTGCGCAGGTGTCGGTGTGTGTCTGTGTGTGCACGTGTCGGTGTGTGTCTGTGTCTCTGTGTGTGTCGGTGCATGTCTGTCTCTGTGTGTGTGTCTGTGTCTGTGTCTGTCTCTGTGTGTGCGCGTGTCGGTGTGTGTCTGTGTGTGTGTTGGTGTGTGTCTGTGTATCTGTGTGTGTCTGTGTGTGTCGGTGTGTGCCTGTGTCTGTGTGCTTGTCGGTGTGTGTCTGTCTGTGTGTGTGTGTCTCTGTGTGTGTGTGTGTGTCTGTGTGTGTGTGTGTCGGGGTGTGTGTCTGTCTCTGTGTGTGTGTGCGCGTGTCGGTGTGTGTCTGTGTGCGTGTGTCTGTGTCTCTGTGTGTGTCTGTGTCTGTGTGTGGGTGTGTGTGTGTCGGTGTGTGCCTGTGTTTGTGTGCGTGTCAGTGTGTGTCTGTCTGTGTGTGTCTGTGTCTGTGTCTGTCTCTGTGTTCGCGCGTGTCTGTGTGTGTGCCTGTCGGTGTGTGTCTGTGTCTCTGTGTGTGTGTGTCGGTGTGTACCTGTGTCTGTGTGCGTGTCGGTGTATGTCTGTGTGTGTGTGTGTGTGTGTGTGTGTGTCTGTCTCTGTGTGTGTCTCTGTGTCTGTCTCTGTGTGTGCGCGTGTCGGTGTGTGTCTGTCTCTTTGTGTGTGTCTGTGTGTCTGTGTCTGGCTCTGTGTGTGTCTCTGTGTCTGCCTCTGTGTGCGCACGTGTCGGTGTGTGTCTGTCTCTTTGTGTGTCTATGTCTGTCTCTGTGTGTGTCTCTGTGTGTGCGCGTGTTGGTGTGTGTCTGTCTGTGTGTGTGTGTGTGTTTGTGTGTGTCTCTGTGTCTTCTCTGTGTGTGCGCGTGTCGGTGTGTGTCTGTCTCTGTGTGTGTGTCTCTGACTGTGTGTGTCTCTGTCTGTGTGTGTGTCTGTGTCTGTCTCTGTCTGTGTGTGTCTGTGTGTCTGTGTGTGTGCCGGTGTGTGTGTCTGTGTGTCTGTGTGTGTCTCTGTGTCTGCGCGTGTCGGTGTGTATCTGTCTCTGTGTGTGTCTCTGTGTGTGTGTGTCTGTGTGTGTCTCTGTGTCTGACTCTGTGTCTGTGTGTGTCTCTATGTCTGACTCTGTGTCTGTCTCTGTGTGTGCGTGTCGGTGTGTGTCTGTCTGTGTGTGTGTGTGTCTGTGTGTGTGTGTGCCTCTGTGTGCGTGTGTCTGTGTCTCTGTCTCTGTGTGTGTCTGTGTGTGTGCTGGTGTGTGTGCGTGTCGGTGTGTGTGTGTCTGTGTGTGTGTCGGGGTGTGTGTGTCTCTCCTCTCTCTTTCTCTCTGTCCCTGTGTGTCCCACTCTCTGTCTCGCTCTCTGTCTGTTTTCTGTGTGTGTGTGTCTGTGTCTCTGTGTGTGACGGGGTGTGTGTGCGTGTCTACCTGTGTGTGTGTCTGTGTGTGCGTGTCGGTGTGTGTCGGTCTCTGTGTGTGTGCGTGTCGGTGTGTGTCTGTCTGTGTGCGTGTCTCTGTGTGTGTGTGCCTCTGTGTGCGTGTGTCTGTGTCTCTGTTTGTGTCTCTGTGTGTGTGTGTCGGTGTGTGTCTGTGTGTGTCTGTCTCTGTGTGTGTGTCGGGGTGTGTGTGTCTCTGTGTGTATGGGGGCAGGGGAGCTGTGAGGGTGAAATGTGGGTGTTGAGGGGCAGGCACGTGCTCGATGATTTAAATTCCCAAACTCTGCCAATATTTTTGAGAAAGGGAAGGAAATAAAAGACTCAAAATCAAGTTAGAAATGGCTGGATGTAGAGCAGGGCAGGGAGAGACAGAAAGAGAGAGAGAGAGAGAGACAGAGAGTGGGACACATAGAGACAGAGAGAAAGAGAGAGAGAGAGACACACACACAGGAACAGAGAGACAGAGAGAGAGGGACAGAGACAGAGAGGAAGAGAGTGACAGAGAGAGACACACACACAGGGACAGAGACAGAGATTAATTCTAGGAATCACAGATACAGCAGGAAAATCCCAAGAAAACCTCAGCAAATACCCACCCTCTCCATTCCCAGCCCTGTGTGTGTGTGTGTGTGTGTGTGTGTGTGTGTGTGTGTGTGTGTTTAATAATGTTTCCACCCTCTGGTTAATTGCTTTCTTATGATTTGTTTGTATTTTGATGTTGCTGTGAGGTTATGAAGTGCATTTGGGGACGGGAGAAGGGAGTGGTGGGATTGTGTTTAAACTGGGATCTTGCTGTGTAATTTTGCATCACACTGCTCCCCAACCAACTCATCTCTTCTCTCTTTTAACCCGAGGAACTTTTGTTGGGAAAGCAGGAAAGTGAAGATCCAAAATGCCTGGGGGCCAAGAAAGCCTTGGACAAGAACAACCTCCAGAGGGCGGGGAGCACAGGCCTGAGGCCTGTTGGCCAGGCTGCAGCCCGTGGGGCCCAGGTGAGTGGGGGGTCTGTTTCTTCCCCCCGAGGTTTCATCTCCTCTAGGGATGGGCTGGAGGGTGGGAGCCTGGTTTGTCGGGACCTCTGGTTCACTGGGACCTGTCAGATCACGGGTTTGAAGCCTGGGGTTAAAGTCACCGGGGCATCGGTTACACAAACAGGGGAAACCCCCAGGATCTGGGAGACGGGACTCCCTCGGGAGGGAACTCGAACCCAAAATATCTGACCCTCTGGAAAGAATTGTCACACTATCAGAGGAAAGTTGGTCATAGAGAGGGCAGGGTGATCGAATTGGACACAGAGAGAAAGGAGAGTGAGAGAAAGAAATGGAAAATGGTGAGAGCAAGAGAAACAGGAGAGAGAGCGGGGGGCAGTGTGAGATTGTGAAATAGCTGCAATATTTGATTCTGGGGTGACAGGAAATAATAAAAATGATCAGATTATCGAGCTTCTGCAGCACTGTCACTTGTGGGATCTTGCTGTGCGTCAATTCCCCTCATGCCATCGTTACAGGCAGTGAGTGGTTTTAATCAGCTAACCCGTCATTTCAAGAACTTTTCAACATGAAAACTCAACTTGTGTTTGTGTTTGGATATTCCTGAGAAATTGTCTGTCTCACTGAGAGGGGAAAAGCCGGGATCTCGCTGTGCTATCTCCCTGTGAAAGATTTTCCTGCTCAGCCTTCTCATTAATGCTGCCTCTTTCCTCCCAAAGGGATCTTCCTGACCACTTGAGGATTTGAAAAGTGTGTGTTTGGGAGCAGGAAACCTTCAAACAAGAGCTTCCTCCAGTGGGGGGGGGGGAACGCAGTCCTGAGGCCTGTTTGACAGGCTGCAGCCTGTTGGGCCCAGGTGAGTTTTGTCTGTGTATTACCCCAAGATTTAATCTCCTCTCTCTGGGGAGGGGGGGGGGCTGTGTCTGTGTCTGTCTGTCTCTGTGTGCGCGGGTGTCGGTGTGTGTCTGTGTCTCTGTGTGTGTCGGTGCATGTCTGTCTCTGTGTGTGTGTCTGTGTTTGTGTCTGTCTCTGTGTGTGCGCGTGTCGGTGTGTGTCTGTGTGTGTGTTGGTGTGTGTCTGTGTATCTGTGTGTGTCTGTGTGTGTCGGTGTGTGCCTGTGTCTGTGTGCTTGTCGGTGTGTGTCTGTCTCTGTGTCTTGTCAGATTGTGGCCTTATCGTTTATGAACAGGTTTGAAGCCTAGGGCTAAGGCAACTGGGGCCTTGGTTTTTGACACAAATATGTCAACCTTTAACCAGCATCACCCACGATGTGTGTGGGGTTAGATTGCTGCTTGTGGGATCTCACTGTGCGTATGTGGTTATTAATATTTCTAGCCTCTGGTCAACTGCTCTGCGGTGATGCCTGTGTATTTCAATGTCGCTGTGATGGTCAGCAATTCATTCATTCATTCATTCTGCGATAATTAAACTGAACCAGGGTCACCTGGGAGATTGGGGAAGGCAGAGAGCTGTGGGATCTTGCTGTGCTTTTGGTGCCACTGTTGTATTTTATTTCAAATTGATTTGTTTTTATTTCTCAGTGTGTTTCCCCACCCCCCAATCCCCCGAACCCTGGGGGCGAGGAGCATATTGGATCCAGGAGCTGAAGCTCAGGACGACGCAGAGACAGAGAGAATTAAATCACTTCTGCCGCAAGGAATCATCAGACACAGAGAGAGAGAGAATAATCAGAAACTGTCCTGTCTCCTTGTCGTTCATTTACACACAGAGACACACACACACACACACAGACACAAGAATGGTGGGGTTCAGCGTGTCTCTGGGATTTTTACCACAAGGGGGTGTGTTTGGGTCTGGACGGGGCGGGGGGGAGGGGAGATAGAGGAAGAGCTGCTGCAGTCTGATCCCACAGATGTCACTGCCTCCCCCTCTCTTACTCCAATGGGGGTGTGAAGGGGGTCAGACTGACAGAGAGAAGTGAAAGAGCGCTGACTGTCCTGTCGGAAGGTTTATCGATTTAAAATGGATTTGAGGCCTGGGGTTAAAGGAACGGGGGCCTTGGGTTTGTGACCCAAACTGGTTACACCCCCAGGGTCTGGGAGGAAGGACGCCCGGAGGAGGGAATGAATACCTTATCATGAGAAACTCTCTCCAAAGCCCCATTCTAATGTCAGAGTCATGTGCATAGGCCAGGGGAGAAAATGTGAGAAATCTGAGAGACAGAGAAAGATCTTCAAGATGGACACAGCGAGAGGGAGGAATACAGGGGAAGAGATTTCAGAGATAGAGGGAGAAAGGGGAGGAACAGAGATATCTCTGAGATGGAGAGAGTAAGAGGGGGAACAGAGAGAGGGAGGGAAGAGAGATCAGAGATGGAGACAGCGAGAACAGAGAGAGAGGGAGAGAGAGAGAGAGGGGGAGAGGGAGAGGGAGAGAGATCTCAGATGGAGAGAGAGCACAAGACGGGGATCAGAGAAGAAAGGGGGAAATGTTTGGAATTTGTTCAACAGGAGGATTACTCCCTCTTGTCCAGGAGACCGAATCAAACCCTTAACCTGCACCAGGGAGACACACGATCTGTCTGTGGTTACACTGCTGCTCGTGGGATCTTGCTGTGTGTGTTTCAAGCAAGCATCTGGTTAAAAGCTCAACGGTGATCTTTATATTTCGATGATGGAGATGTCAGTGTTGTACTGGGACAAAAGCTAGTGTTGTGTGACGTTTAACGTTATATATCAATATATATATAGACACAGAGGGGAGGAGGGGCTTATGTGTTTTTGTGCGCATTTATGTGAGGGTGCTGCTGTATTTGCAAGGAGAAAGAACACTGCATTAAAAGAGATGATTTTAATAATGCGTGGGGGGGAATGCGTGGGGCGGGGGGAATGCGCCCCTCTCACGCTCCTGCGCTCTCTTCCGCCTTTCTCTCCACACACTCTCTCTCTCTCTGTCCCCTATCTCTCCTGTCTCTCTCCCCTCTCTCTCCCTGCTCTCTCTGACCCACTTTTTCTCCACACTCTCTCTCACTGCCCCCTCTCTCTCCCCCTCTCACCCTCTGTCTCGCCCCTCTCTCGCCACCGTCTCTCGCCACCCTCTCTCGCCCCCTCTCTCTCCCCTCTCTCTACACCTCTCTCTTGCAACCTCTCACTCCCCTCTCTCTCCCCTCTCTCTCATCCCCCCTCGCCCACCTCTCTCAATCCCTCGTGCCCCCTCTCTCCCCTTTCTCTACCTCTCACTCTCGCCATCTCTTTCCCCATCACTCTCCCCCTCTCTCTCCACGCTCTCTTGCCACTCTCTCACCCCATTTCTGTCCCGCCTCCACCTACCTCGCCCCCTTCGTCTCCCTCCCCCGTCTCTCCCCCCCTCTATTTCCCTCTCTCTCTCAACCTCTCTCTCCCCCTCTCCCCCTCTCTGCCCCCCTCTCTCTCATTCCCCGCGCTTTCACCTCCGCTCTCTCAGCCCCGCTCTCTCTCTCCCCCTCTCCCCCTCTCTGCCCCCTCTCTCTCATTCCCGCGCTTTCACCTCCGCTCTCTCAGCCCCGCTCTCTCGCCCCCTCTCCCCCTTCTCTCCCCCTCGCTCTCCCCCACTCTCTGCCCCCTCTCTCTCATTCCCCGCGCTCTCGCCCCTGCTCTCTCGCCCCCTCTCTCCCCTGTCTCACTCTTATCCTCTCTCTCCCCCACAATCTCTCCCCCTCTCTCTCCCTCTCACTCTCCCGCTCACTCTTCCCACTTTCTCTCCACACTGTCTCTCTCAGCCCCCTCTCTCTCCACCTCTCTCTCCCCCCTCTCCCCCTCTCTCACCCCACTCTCTCATTCCCCTGTCTCGCCCCCTCTCTCACCCCCCTGTCTTGACCCACTCTCTCGCCACCTACTCTCGCCCTCTCTCGTCCCTTCTCTCGACCCCTCTCGCTCTCCCCCTGTCTCTCCACAATCTCTCCCCATCTCTCTTCCCGTCTCTCCCCCTCTCTCTATCCCCTCCCTCTCCCCAATCTCTACTCCTCTCTCTCGCACCCTCACTCTCTCCCTCTCTCCCGCTTTTTCTCCCCTCTCTCTCACCCCATATCACCCACTTGCCTGCTTTTCACGCCCCCTCTCGTGCGCCCTTTATCCCCTCTCTCCCCCTCCCTGTCTCTCCCTCTCTCTCCCACCCACTCCCTCCCCTCTCTCTCCCTCTCTCCCCCCTCACTCACCCCCACACTCTCCCCATCTCTCTTCCCCCACTTTCTCCCCCCCTCTCTCCCCGTCTCTCCCCCTCTCCCCCTCTCTCTCCGCTTCTCTCTCCCTCTCTCTCTCCCACCCACTCTCCCCTCTCTCTCTCCCTCTCTCTCTCACCCCCCTCAAAAACCCCCACACTCTCCCCCATCTCTCTCTTCCCCACTTTCTCCCCCGCTCTCTGCCCCCTCTCTCCCGCCCTCTCCCCCTCTCTCCCACCCATCTCTCCCTCTCTCTCCCCTCACTCACCCCCACACTCTCCCCATCTCTCTTCCCCCACTTTCTCCCCCTCTCTCTCCCCGTCACTCTCCCCCCTCTCCCCCTCTCTCACCGCTTCTCTCTCCCCCTCTCTCTCTCCCACCCACTCTCCCCTCTCTCTCCCTCTCTCTCACCCCCTCACACACCCCCACACTCTCCCCATCTCCCTTCCCCACTTTTTCCCCCCTCTGCCCGTCTCTCCCCGTCACTCTCGCTGTCTCTCCCCCCCTCCCCCTCTCTCTCCGCTTCTCTCTCCCCTCTCTCTCTCCCACCCACTCTCCCCTCACTCTCTCACTCTCTCTCTCACCCCCCTCACAAACCCCCACACTCTCCCCATCTCTCTTTCCCCACTTTCTCCCCTGCTCTCTGCCCCCTCTCTCCCGCCCTCTCCCCCTCCCTCTCTCTCCCTCTCTCCCACCCACTCTCTCTCCCTCTCTCCCCCCTCACTCACACCCACACTCTCCCTATCTCTCTTCCCCTACTTTCTCCTTCCGCTCTCTGCCCCCTCTCTTCCGCTCTCTCTCACTCCCTCCTTCTCCCCCCTCTCTCCCCCTCCCTGTCTCTCTTCTCTCTCTCTGTCTCTCTTCCCCCTCTCTGTCTCTATCTACCGCCTCTCTATCTTCCTCCTCTCTCTCCCCCTCCCCTCCTTTCTTCCCTTCTCTCTACGATCTCTCTCAGCCCCTCTCACGGCACCTCTCTCTCGCACCCCCCTCTCTCTACCCCTCACTCTCTCTGTCTCCCCTCTCTCTTCACTAACTCTCTCCCCCACTCTGTCATCTAACACTCTCCCCTCTCTCTCTCCCTCCCTCCCTAACACTCTCCCTCCACCACTCTCTCCACCACTTCTCCCCCCACTCTCTCCCCGCACTGTCTCTCCCCACTCTCTCTGCCCACTCTCTCCCTCCACTCTCTGTCCCCCTCCTCTTCCCCCTCCCTCTGTCCACATCTCTCTCCTCTCTCTTCCCCCACTCTTCCCTCTCTCTACCCCTCTCTCTCACCTCCTCTCTCTATCCCGTATCTCTCTACTCCGCTCACCCTCTCTCTCCCCTCTCTATCTCCCTCTCTCTCGATTCCTCTGTTCCCACTCCCTCTGTCCCCGTCCCTCTGTTCCCCTCTCTCTGGCCACCTCCCTCTGTTCCCCTCTCTCTCCTTTTCTCTCCCCCGACGCTCCCCCCTCTCTCCCCTCTCCTCCCCTCTAACCCCTCTCTCCCCTCCCCTTCTCTCCACTCTCCCTCTCCTCCTGTCTCCCTCCCCCACTCTCACCCCTACACTGCTTCTCCCACTCTGTCTCCCCACTCTCTCCCTCACTCTCTCCCCACACTCTGTCTCCCCTCCTTCTTTCCCCTCTCTCTCTCCCTCTCTCTCTCCCTCCACTCTCTGTCCCCCTCCCTCTTCCCCTCTCTCTGTCCGCCACTCTCTCCTCTCTCTCCCCCCACTCTCCCCCCTCTCTCCCCAATTCTCACCCTCTCTCCCTCTCCCCCTCCCTCTCCCCTCTCTCTACCCCACTCTCTCATCTCCTCTCTCTATCCCGTCTCTCTCTACCCCGCTCACCCTGTTTCTCTACCCCTCAAACTCTCTCCCCCTCTCGCTCTTCACTAACTCTGTCGCCTAAATCTCTCCCTTCTCTCTCCCTCTCTCACTCCCGCCCTCTCACTCTCTCCTCTCTCTCCCTGCGCTCTCTCCCTCTCTCTCACCCCATTTCTGTCCCCCTCTCTCCACCTCCCTCGCCCCCTTCCTCTCCGTCCCCCTCTCTCCCCATCTCTACCCCGTCCCCGTCGCTCTCCCTGTCGCTCTCGCCCTCTCTCTCTCTCCCCCTTTGTCTCCCCCGCCTCCCCCACTCTCTTCCCCAACTCTCTCCCCTGTCTCTCCCCTCGCTCTCACCCCCTTTCTGTCCCCTCCTCCCCCTTCCTCGCACCTTCATCTCCCTCCCCCTCTCTTGCCCCGTCTCTCGCCCCCTCTCTCTCCCCCTCCCTCTCCCCCTCTCTCCCACTCTCTCCCCCATCCCCCTCTCCCCCCTCTGTCCCCCTCTCTCTCTCCCTCTCTCTTCCCCATTATCTCCCCCTCTCTCTTGCCCTCCCTGTCTCTCTTCCTCCTCCCTATCTCACTCTCTCTGCCGCCTCTCTCTCTTCCCCCTCTCTCCACACCCCTCTCACCCCTCTAACCCCTCTCTCCCCCTCTCCCCTCCTCTCTTGCCTTCTCTCTACCGTCTCTCTCTCTACACCTCTCTCTTTCACCCACTCTCTCTCTACACCTCACTCTCTCTCTCCCCCTCTCTCTTCACTAACTCTCCCCCAACTCTGTCACCTAAATCTCTCCCCTCTCTCACTCCCTCCCTCCCTAACCCTCTCCCTCTCTCCCTCACTCTCTCTCTGCACTCTCTCTCCACACTCTATCTCCCCACTCTCTCCCCCACTCTGTTCCCACACTCTCTCTACCCCCTTTCCTCTCTCCTCCTCTCTCCCCCTCTGTCTCCCTCCACTCTCTGCCCCCTCCCTCTGTCACCCTCCCTCTGTCCGCCTCTCTCTCCTCTCTGTCCCCCACTCTCCCCCTTTCTCCACCGCTCCTTCTCTCTCCCTCCCTCTCCCCTCTCTCTCTACCCTGCCCACCCCCTCTCTCGACCCCCAATCTCTCTCTCCCCTTCTCTCTTCACTAGCTCTCTCTCCCACTCTGTCGCCTAAATCTCTCCCTCTCTCACTCCCTGCCTCTCATGCTCTCACTCTCGCCTCTCTCTCCCCCACTCTCTTTCCCCCACTCTCTCCCCAACTCTCTTCACCCACTCTCACACCATCTCTCTCCCCTCTCTCTTCACCCCCCTCTCCCCTCCCTCTCTCACCATCTCACTCTCCCCCCTCTCTTTCCCACTCTTTCTCCACTGTCTCCCCCAGTCGCACTCCCCCTCTTTCTCTCTCCTTTCTCTGCCCCCTTCTCTCCCCACGCCCCCTGTCTTTCCCCTTTTCTCAACCCCCACTCTCCTCCCCCTCCCCCCTCTCTCACAACCTCTCTCTCACACCCTCTCTCTCACCCCCTCTCTCTCCCCCTCACTCTCTCCCTCTCTCTCACCTCTCCTTCTCACCTCTCTATCACCCTTTCTCTCTCCTCCCACTCTCTCTCCTCTCTCTCCCCACCTCTCTTGCCCCTCTCTCTCGCCTCTCTCTCTCACCCCCTCTCTCTCCTCCCCACTCTCTCCCCCACTCTCTCCTCCAAACTCTCTCCCCTCTCTCTCCAGCCTCTCTCTCCCTTCTCTCTCTCCCCCCTCCGCCTCTTTCCCCAACTCTCTCTACCCCGTCTCTCCCCCTCTTTCACGCCCCCCTCTCGCACCCTCTCTCGCCCCCTCTCTTGCACCCCAATCTTGCCCCCACTCTCGTCCCCTCCCTCGCCCCCTTCTCACCCCCTCTCTCGCCCCCACTCTCGCCCCCCCACTCGTCTCCACTCTCTCCCCTCTGTCTCACCCCCTCTCTCATCCCACTCTCACCCCCTCTCTCACACCATCTCTCTCCCCCCCTCTCATCCCCCTCCCCCATCCCACTCTCCGACCTCTCTCGCCCCCCCCTCCCCTCTCTCCCTCTTACACTCTCTCTACCCCCTCTTGTCTCTCTCTCTCCCCTCGCTCTATACCCCTGTTTCTCTCACCTTTCTCTCTCTCCCCTCTCTTCCCACCCCTCTCTTTCTCCCCTCTCTCCATCTCCCCTCTCTCCATCTCCCCCCTTTTTCACCCCACTCTCTCTCGTCTCTCTCTACTTCACCTCTCTTTCTCCCTCCCCTCTCTCCCTCCCCTCTCTCTCTCTCACCGGTCTCTTACCCTGCTCTCTTACCCCAATCACTTACCCCAGTGTCTCTCCTTCTCTCCCAACGCACTCTCACCCCCACTCTCCCCATCCACTCTGCACCCCACTCTACCCACCCACTGTCCCTCCTCCACTAATTCCCCCCACTCTGTCACACCACTTTCTCCCCCACTCTCTCTTCCCCCACTCTCTCTCTCCCCCACTCTCCCCTCACTCTCTTTCCCTCATTCTCTGCCCCCTCTCTCTCCCTCTCTCTCCTCTCACTCTCCCTCCTCTCTCTCGACCCCCCCTCTCTCCCCCTCTCGCTTCACATCCTCTCCCACCCCTCTCTGCCCCCGCTCTCTACCCCCACTCTCTCACCCTCCCTCTCTCCCGCTCTTTCTTTCCCCCTCTCTCCCCTCTCTCTACCCCCTCTCTTCCCACCTCTCTCGCCTCTCTCTCTCTCTCTCTCGCCTCTCTCTCACACACCCTCTTTCTCCTCTCACTATCTCCCCTCTCTCACCCTCTCTCTTCCCACCTTCTTGCCCCCTTTCTCATCTCACTCTCTCACCCATCTCTCTCCTCCCACACTCCCCTCTCTCTCTCCCCACACTATCACCCACACTTTCTCCCCCCACTCTCTTGCCCTATCTCTCCCCCTCCCCTCTCTCTCCCGCATCTCTCTCCCCTCTCTCTCTCCCCTTCTTTTCCAACACTCTCTCTATCCCCTCTCTCCCCTCCCCCTCTCTCCCCTCCCTCCGCCCTCTCTCGCCCCCATCTCGCACCCTCTCTCTCGCCCATCTCTCGCTCCCTGTCTCGCCCTCCTGTCTCGCCCCTCCTCTCTCTCCCCTTCTTTCGCCCCCACCCTCGCCCCCCTCTCGCCCCCACTCTTGCCCCCACTCTCGCCCCCATCGTCTCCACTCTTGCCCCTCTCTCTCCCCCCTCTCTCCCCCTCTCTCTCCCCTCTCTCTACTCTTTCACTATTCCCTCTCTCCAGCCCTCTCTCTCCCTTTCTCTCTCCTCCATTTCTCACCTCTCTCTCCCCCGTCCTCTCTACTCTCCTCTCTCTTCCCCCTCTCTTTACCTCCCTCTGTCTCTCTCCCCCTTTCTCTCTACCCTCTCTTCCGATCCCTCTACCCTCTCCCACTCCCCTCTCCATCTCCCCTCTCCCAATCTCCACTCTCTTCCCTTCTCCCCTCCCTGTCACCCCCTCTCTCCCCCACTTTCTCCCCACTCTCTCTCTGTCCCGCGCTCTCTCCCCCTCTCTCTCACCCCACCTCCCCTCACTCCCTCCCCTCTCTAGACCCCTCTCTTGCCCCTCTCTCGCCCACCTTCCTCGATCCCTCCCTCTGCCCCTCTCTCTGCCCCCTCTCTCTGCTCCCCCTCTCCCTAACCCCTCTCCCTGCCGCTCTCTCTCTCTCCCTCTTCTCTCTACCCCTCACTCATCCAGCTCACTCTCTCCCCCCTCTCTCTCTCCCCCTCTCCCACTCTCGCTCCCTCGCCCCTCCTTCTCCCCCGCTCTCAAACGAGTTTTCTAACCCCCCTCTCTCACTTCCCCTTCTCTCTCCACCCTCTCTGTCCATGCCTGTCTCTCTATCCATCTCTCCTCCTCTCCCCCTTCCCCCTCACTCACTCTGTCTACCCCCTCACTCTCTCCCCCCTAACTCTCTCTTCACTAACTCTCTCCCCCAACTCTGTCACACGAACTGTTTCCCTCTCTCTCTCCCTCTCTCACCCCTTCCCTCTCTCAATCCCTCCCCTCACTCACCCTCTCACTCTCCCCATCTCTCCCTTCTCCGTCTGCCCCTCATCTTCCCCGCTCTCACCCCACTCTCCCCCTCCTCTCTCTCACTCCTCTCCCCCCTCTGTCTCCCCCTCTCTGTCTCTCCCCCCTCTCTCCCCTCCTCTCTCTCCCCTCGTCGCTCCCCCGCACCGTCTGTCTCCCCCCTCTCCACCCACTCTCTTCCCCATCTCTCTCTTCTCTCTTGCCCCCCTCTCTGTATCCCCCCTCTCTCTCTCTGTGCCCCACTCTCACTGTCCCCTAACTCTGTCCCCCTCGCACTGTCCCCGAGCTCGCTGTCCCTCCTGTCTCTCTGTAACCCCGTCTCTCTGTGCCGCCTCTCTCTGTCTCACTCCTCTCTAACCCCCCTCCCTTGTCCCCCTCCTCTCTGTCCCCCTCCTCTTTGTCCCCCCTCTCTCTGTTCCCCTCTCTCTGTCCCCTCTCTCTGTCCCCCTCTGTCTATTCCCCTCTCTCTGTCCCCCCCTCTCTCCGTTCCACTCTGTCTGTCCTCCCCTCTCTGTCGCCCCCTCTCTCTCCATTCCTCTCTCTCTGTCCCCTCTCTCTCTGCCCACTCTCTCTGTCCCCCTCCTCTCTGTCCCCCCTCTCTCCCAAACCCTCCTCTCCCTCTGTCCCCATCTATGTCCATCTTCTCTCTTCCCCCTCTTTTTACCCCCCTCCTCTCCCTATCTCTCCCCTCCCTCTCTCTCCCCCACTCTCTTGCCCCACTCTCTCTCTGTCCCTTCTCTGTCTGACCGCCTCTGTCTGACCGTCTATTCCCCTCTCTTTGTCACCCCAATCTCTCTCTCCCCTCACACAGTCCCTCCATCTCTCTTTCCCCCTCTCTCAGTGCCCCCTCACTCTCGTTGCCCTCGATCTGTCCCCCTCTCTCTGTCCCGCTCTCCTCTGTCCCACTCCTCTCTGTCCCCCTCTCTCTATCCCCCTCTCTCTGTCCCAACTCTCTCTGTCCCCTCCCTCTCTGTCACCCCTCTCTGTCCCCCCTCTCTCACCGTTACCCTCTTTCTGTCCCCTCTCTCTCTGTGCCCCCCTCTCTGTCCCCCCTCTCTCTCGTTCCCCTTTCTCTGTCGTCTCTCTGTCAACATCTTTTCCGCACACCCGTCATCCCCCTCTCTCCGTTCCCCACTCTCTGTCCCCCCTCTCTCTATCCCCTCTCTCTCTGTACTCCCCTCTCTGTCCCCCTCTCTCTTCGTTCCCCTCTCGCTGTCCCCCATCTCTCTGTCCCCCGTCTCTCTGTCCCCCTCTGTCTGTCGTCCCCCTCTCTGACTCCCCTCTCTGACCCCCCTTTCTCTGTCCCCCCCTCCCTCTGTCCCCCCTCTCTCTGTTCCCCAACTGCCTGTGCTCCCTCTTCTCTGTCCCCATCTCTCTCTGTCCCCCCCCCCCGATCCTCCTCTCTCCATCCCTCCCCTCTCTATTTCTTCCCCCCCCCATCCCACTCTCTCTGTCCCTTCTCTCTGTTCCTCCTCTCTCTGTCCCCCCTCTCTCGTTCCCCATCTCTCTGTCCAGAATTCTCTGTTCCCCCTTCTGTCCCCTCTCTCTCTGTCCCCCCCCCTCAATACCCCCCTCAGCACCCCCCTCTCTCTGCCCACCTCTCTCTCTGTTTGCCCTCTCTCTCTTCCCCCCTCTCAATCCCTCCCCCCTCTCAGCCCCCCCCCTCTCAATCCCTCCTCTCTCTGTCATCCTCCTCTTGTCCCCACTCTCTCTCTCCAACCCTCTCTCTCTGACCCTCTCTCTCTGACCCTTCTCTCTCTGTCCACCATCTCTCTATTCCCCCTCTCATTACACCCTCTCTCTTCCCCATCTCCTCCCATACCTCGCTCCCCCACCTCTCTTGTCCCCCTCTCTCTCTGTCCCCTCCCTCTCTGTCCCCCCTTTCTGTCCCACCCTCTCTCTGTCCGTCCCCTCTTTCCCCCTCTCTCTTTCCTCCTCTTTATTTCCCCCCAGTCTCTTAGACCCCTTCTTTCTGTCCCTCCTCTCTCTGTGCCCCCTCTCTCTGACCCCCCTCTCTCAATATCGCTTCTCTCTCTGTCCCCACTCACTCTCGGTCCCTCTCTCTCTGTCCCCCCTCTCTGTACTCCCCGCTCTGTCACCCTCCTCTCTGTCCCCACTCTCCCTGTCACCCTCTCACTCTGTCCCTCCCTCTCCCTGTGTCCCCATTTATCGGTCCATCCCTCTCTCTCTGTACCCTCTCTCTGTTCCCCTCTCTCTGTCCCTCCACTCTCTGCACCCTTCTCTCTGCCCCCTCTTTCTCTTCCCCTATCTCTACCCCCCTCTCTTTCCACTATCACTCCACCCTCTCTCTCCCCCACTCTCTTATTCCCCTCTCTCTCTGTCCCCCCTCACTCTGACACCCTCTCTCTCTGACCGCCCCCTCTGTACCCCTCTCTCTCTGTCCTCCCCCGTCACCGCACTCTCTCTGTCCTCTCTCTCTGTCCCCCTCTGCCGCCCTCTCTGTGACCCCCACTTTCTCTGCCTCCCACCTCTCTCTGTGTCTCCCGCTGTCTGTCTCCCTATCTTGGTCCCCTCTCTCTCTGCCCGTCCTTCTCTCTGTCACCCCGCTCTCAGTCCTCCCCATCTCTCCCTCTCTCTCTTTCCCCCTCTTTCTATCCCCCCTCTCTCTGTCGCCCTCTCTGTCCCCTTCTCTCTCTTTCCCCTCTGTCTCCACTCTCCCTCCCCCCTCTCTCTGACCCCCTCTCTCTGTCCCCCTCTCTCTGTCGCCCCTCTCTCTGTCCCCTCTCTCTCTGTCCCCCTCTCTCTGGTCCCCTCTCTCTTCACCCCTCTCTCTTTCCCCCCTCTCTGTCCCCCTCTCTCTGTTTCCCTCTCTCTGTTCCCCCCTCCGTCCCCTCTCTCTCTCTGTCCCCCCTCTCAATCCCCCCCTCTGAACCACCTCTCTCTGTCCCCCTCTCTCTCTGTTTGCCCTCTCTCTCTTCCCCCCTCTCAATCCCTCCCCTCTCTGCCCCCCTCTCAATCCCTCCTCTCTCTGTCATCCTCCGCTCTGTCCCCATTCTCTCTCTCCACCCCTCTCTCTCTGTCCCTCTCTCTCTGACCTCCTCTCTCTGTCCACCCTCTCTCTATTCCCCCTCTCATTACACCCTCTCTCTCCCCATCTCTCCCATACGTCGCTCCCCCACTCTCTTGTCCCCCTCTCTCCCTGTCCCCTCCCTCTCTGTCCACCCTTTCTCTCCCACCCTCTCTCTGTCCGTCCCCTCTGTCCCCTCTCTCTTTCCTCCTCTTTCTTTCCCCCGGTCTCTTAGACCCCTTCTTTCTGTCCCTCCTCTCTCTGCGCCCCCTGTCTCTGACCCCCCTCTCTCAATATCCCTTCTCTCTCTGTCCCCACTCACTCTCGGTCCCTCTCTCTCTGTCCCCCCTCTCTGTACCCACCGCTCTGTCACCATCCTCTCTGTCCCCACTCTCTCTGTCACCCTCTCACTCTGTCCCCCCTCTCCCTGTCCCCCTCTCTCTGGTCCCCTCTCTCTGTTACCCCTCTCTCTGTCCCCCCTCTCTCTGTCCCCCTCTCTCTGGTCCCCTCTCTCTGTGTCCCTCTCTCTGTCCCCCCTCTCTCTGTTACCCCTCTCTCTGTCACCCTCCTCTCTCTGTCCCCCCTCTCCCTGTCCCCCTCTCTCTGGTCCCCTCCCTCTGTTACCCCTCTCTCTGTCCCCCCTCTCTCTCCCCCCTCTCTCTGTCCCCCCTCTCTCTGTCCCCCTCTCTCTGGTCCCCTCTCTCTGTCCCCTCTCTTTCTGTCCCCTCTCTCTCTGTCCCCCTCTCTCTGGTCCCCTCTCTCTCTCCCCCTCTCTCTCTGTCCCCCTCTCTCTGGTACCCTCTCTCTATCCCCCTCTCTCTCTGTCCCCCTCTCTCTGGTCCCCTCTCTCTGTCCCCTCTCTCTCTGTCCCCTCTCTCTCTGTCCCCCTCTCTCTGGTCCCCTCTCTCTGTCCCATCTCTCTCTGACCCACCCCTCTCTGTTCGCTCTCTCTCTGTCCCCCTCTCCATCCCTCCCATCTCTGTCCCACTCTCTCTGTCCCCACTCTCTCTGTCCTCCCTCTCATTTCCCTCTTTGTCCCCTCTCTCTCTGTCCCCTCTTTATCAATCCCCTCCCCGCACCTCCTCTTTCTGTCCCCCCTGTCTCTCTGTTCGCCCTCTGTCTGTCCCACTCTCCTTCCCTCCCCTCTCTGTCCCCCCTCTGTCCCCCCTCTCCTTATCACCCCTCTCTTTACCCACCGCTCTGTCACCATCGTCTCTGTCCCCACTCTCTCTGTCACCCTCTCACTCTGCCCCACCTCTCTCTGTCACCCTACTCTCTGTCCCCATTCTCTCTGTCCACCCTCTCTCTCTGTCCCCCCACTCACTATTCCCCTCTCTCTGTCCACACTCTCTCTCTTCCCCCTCTCTTTACTCCCCTCTCTCTCCCCACCTCTCCCCGACCTCGCTCACACCACTCTCTTGTCCCCCTCTCTCTCTGTGCCCCCCCTCTCTGTCCCTCTCTCTCTCTGTCCCCCTCTCTCTCTGTGCCCCCCCTCTCGGTCCCCCTCTCTCTGTCCCCCCTCTCTTTACCCCCTCTGTGCCTCTCTCTCTGTCCCCCCCACTCTCTGCACCCTTCTCTCTGTCCCCCTCTCTCTTCCACCTATCTCTACTCCCCCTCTCTATCCCCTGTCACTCCACCCTCTCTCTCCCCCCCCACTCTCTTGTCCCCCCCTCTCTCTGTCCCCCCCTTTCTCTCTGACCCCATCTCTCTCTCTGACTGCCCCCTCTCTGTCCCCACTCCCTCTGTCCCCGCTCTCTCTGTCCCCCCTCTCGCTCTGTCCCCCACGCTCTGTCCTCTCTCTCTCTGACCCCCTCTCTCTCTGTCTCCCCCGAGACCCTACTCTCTCTGTCCTCTCTCTCTGTCTCCCTCTGCCGCCCTATCTCTGTGACCCCGACTCTCTCTGTCCCCACTCTCTCTGTGTGTCCCCCTCTCTGTCCCCCCCTCTCTGTACCCACTGCTCTGCCAGCCTCCTCTCTGTCCCCACTCTCTCTCTCACCCTCTCAATCTGTCCCTCCCTCTCCCTCTGTCCCCATCTCTCTGTCCAGCCTCTCTCTCTCTGTTCCCCTCTCTCTGTCCCCTCTCTTCCCCCTCTCTCTACCCCTCTCTCTCCCCTGTCACTCGACCCTCTTTCTACCCCACTCGCTTGTTCCCCTTTCTCTCTCTCCCCCTCTCTCTCTGATCCCCCATCTCTCTCTGACCGCCCCCTCTCTGTCCCCCTTCCCTCTGTCCCCATTCTATCTGTCCCCCCTCTCTCTGTCCCCGCTCTATTTGATCCTCCCTCCCTCTCTCTGTCCCCTCCCCTCTCTCGTTCCCCCTCACTCTCATTCTCCCCTCACTCTGGCACCGCCTCTCTCTGTCCCCATTCTCTCTCTGTCACCCCTCTCTCTTCCCCCTCTGCCCCCCTCTCTCTGACCCCCTCTCCCTCCGTTCCCTCCTCTCTCTGTCCCCCTTTCTCGCCCCCCCGTCCCCCCGCTCTCTGTCCCACTCTCTCTGTCCCCCCTCCCTATCTGTCCCCCCCGTCTGTACCCCCCTCTGTTCCCCTCTCTCTGTCCTCTCTCTCTCTCCCCCTCTGCCTCCCTCTCTCTGTGACCCCCACTCTCTCTGTCCCCCCACATCTGTCTGTATCTCCCGCTCTCTGTCACCCTCTCTTGGTTCCCTCTCTCTCTGCCCCTCCTTCTCTCTGTCCCCCCGCTCTCAGTCTGCCCCCTCCGTCCCCTTTTCTCTTTCCCCCTCTCTCTGTCCCTCCCTCTCCTTCCCCCTGTCCGTCCCTCTACTGCATCCCCGTCTCTGTCTCCAATCTCTTAGTGTCCCCACTCTCTCTGCCCCCTCTCCCTGTCCCCCCTTCACACTGTACACCCACTCTTTCTCCCTCTCTCTGTCCCCTTCTCTTTGTACCACCTCTCTCAGTCCTCCCTCTCTCTCTGTCTCCCTCTCTCTCTATCCCCCTCTCTCTGTCACCCCCTCTCTCTGTCCCCCTCTCTCAGTCCCCCTCTCTGTCACCCGCTTCTTGGTCCCCGCCCTCTCTCTGTCCCCCTGTCTCTGTCCCTGTCTTGGTCCCTCTCACTCTGTCCCCTGACTCTGACCACCCTCTCTCTGTCCCCCACTCTCTGTCACCCCCCCTCGGTCCCACCCTCTCTCTGTACCCCCTCACTGTCACCCCCTCTCTCTGTCCCCTTCACTCTCTGTTCCCCCCTCTCTCTGCCCCATCTCTGCACCCCATCTCCGTCCCTCCCCTCTCTGTCACCCTCTCTCTGTCCCCTCTCTCTCTGACCCCCCTCTATGTCACCCCCCTTCCCGCCTTCTCGGTCCCAGCCCTCTCTATGTACCCCATCTCTCTGTCCCCTCACTCTCTCTGCCACCCTCCTCTCCCTATCCCTCTCTCTCTATCCCCCTCTCTCTCTGACCCCCTCTCTGTCCCCATGCTCTCTCTGTCCCCCCTCTCTCTGTGTCCCCGTCTCACTCCGTCCTCTCTCTATTAACTCCCTCTCTGTCCCCCCGTCCCTCCCTCTGTCCCCCACTGTCTCCATCCCACCATCTCTGACCCCCTTTCACTGTCCCCCTCTCTCTTTCCCCCCTTTCTCTCTATCCCCTCTCTCTGTCCCCCCTCTCTCTGTCCTCCACTCTCTGTCCCCCACTGTCTGTCCCCCTCTCTCTTTCCCCCCTTTCTCTCTATCCCCTCTCTCTGTCCCCCTCTCTCTCTGTCCCCCACTCTGTCCCCACGCGCTCTCTTTTCCCTTTGTCTCTGTGTCCCCCCTCACTAACTCCTCTCTCTCTCACCTCCTTCTCTGTCTAACCGTCCCCCCCCTGTCGCCCACTCTCTCCCCGTCCCCCCCTCTGTCCCCCACACTCTCCATCCCCAACTCTCTGCCCCCCTCTCTCCATCGCCCTCTCTCTGACCCCCTCTCTCTTTCCCCCAGTCTCTGCCCCCCTCTCTCTGTTCCCCCTCTCTTTGTCCCCCTCTCTCTCTGTTCCCCCTCTCTCTCTGTCCCCCTCTCTCTATCCCCCACTCTCTGACCCCTCTCTATACACCCCTCTCTCTCCCCATCTCTCCCCTACTTCGGGCCCCCCACCTCTTGTCCCACTCTCTCTCTGTCCCCACTCTCTCTGTCCCTCTGACTCTGACCTCCCTCTCTCTGTCCCCCCTTCCTCTGTCCCCCTCTCTCGGTCCCCGTCTCTCTCTCTGCCCCCCATCTGTCCCCTCCTCTCTGTCCCCGTCTCTCTGTCCCCTTCACTCTCTGTCCCCCTTCTCCTGTCCCCACTCTCTCTGTTTCCCCCTCCCTCTGCCCGCATCTCTGTCCCCCATCTCCGTCCCTCCCCTCTCTGTCACCCTCTTTCTGTCCCCCCTCTCTCTGACCCCCTCTCTGGCACCCCATTCCCGCTTTCCCGGTCCCAGCCCTCTCTATGTACCCCCTCACTCTGACCTCTCACTCTCTCTGTCCCCCCTCTCTATCCCTCTCTCTCTCTCCCCCTCTCTCTCTCTGTCCCCCACTCTGTCCCCATTCTCTCTGTCCCTCCCTCTCTCTGTTCCCCCTCTCTTTGTCCCCCTCTCTCTGTCCCCCCTCTCTCTCTGTCCCCCTCTCTCTATCCTCCACTCTCTGACCCCTCTCTCTACACCCCTCTCTCTCCCCATCTCTCCCCTACTTCGGGCCCCCCATCTCCTGTCCCACTCTCTCTCTGTCCCCACTCTCTCTGTCCCTCTGACTCTGACCTCCCTCTCTCAGTCCCCCCTTCCTCTGTCCCCCTCTCTCGGTCCCCGTCTCTCTCTCTGCCCCCCATCTGTCCCCCCCTCCCTGTCCCCGTCTCTCTGTCCCCTTCACTCTCTGTCCCCCTTCTCCTGTCCCCACTCTCTCTGTTCCCCCCTCCCTCTGCCCCCATCTCTGTCCCCCATCTCCGTCCCTCCCCTCTCTGTCACCCTCTTTCTGTCCCCCCTCTCTCTGACCCCCTCTCTGGCACCCCATTCCCGCTTTCCCGGTCCCAGCCCTCTCTATGTACCCCCTCTCTCTGACCTCTCACTCTCTCTGTCCCCCCCTCTCTATCCCTCTCTCTCTGTCCCCCTCTCTCTCTCTGTCCCCCACTCTGTCCCCATTCTCTCTGTCCCTCTCTCTCTCTGTGACCCCTCTCACTCTGTCCTCTCTCCATTACCTCCCTCTCTGTCCCCCCATCCCGCCCTCTGTCCCCGACTCTCTCCATCCCCCACTCTCTGTGCCCACTCTCTGTCCCCCTGCTCTCTGTTCCCCTCTCTCTCCCGTTCTCTCTGTCCCCCTCTCTCTCTGCCTCCCTTTCTCTGTCCCCCCTCTCTCTGCCCCCCCTCTCTGTCCCCCTCTCTCTCCCGTTCTCTCTGTCCTCATCTCTCTGTCCCCCTCTCTCTGTCGACCCTTTCTCTCTATCCCCCTCTCTCTGTCCCCGCTTTCTCTCTATCCCCCCCTCTCTGTCCCCCTCTCTCTCCCGTTCTCTCTGTCCTCATCTCTCTGTCCCCCTCTCTCTGTCGACCCTTTCTCTCTATCCCTCTCTTTCTGTCCCCGCTTTCTCTCTATCCCCTCTCTCTGTCCCCCTCTCTCTCTGTCCCCCACTCTGTCCCCATGCGCTCTCTGTCCCCCCTGTCTCCGTGTCCCCCTCTCAGTCCCTCCTGTCTCTCTCACCTCCCTCTCTGTCTACCCGTCCCCCCGTCTGTCGCCCACTCTCTCCCCCGTCCCCCCTCTGTCCCCCACTCTCTCCATCTCCCACTCTCTGTTCCCCCCTCTCTCCATCGCCCTCTCTCTGCCCCCCTTTCTCTCTGTCCCCCTCTCTCTGTCCCCCACTCTCTGACCCCTCTCTATATACCCCTCTCTGTCCCCATCTCTCCCCACCCTCGCTCCCCCCACTCTCTTGTCCCCCTGTCTCTCTATCCACCTCTCTCTGTCCCACCCTCTCCCTGTCCCCACTCTCTCTGTCCCTCTGACTCTCACCTCCCTCTCTCTGTCCCCCCTTCCTCTGTATCCCATCTCTCTGTCCCCTCACTCTCTCTATCCCCCCCATCCCTCTCTCTCTCTGTCCCCCTCTGTCCACATGCTCTCTCTGTCCCCCCTCTCTCTGTGTCCCCTTCTCACACCGTCCTCTCTCTATTAACTCCCTCTCTGTCCACCCGTCCCGCCCTCTGTCCCCCACTCTCTCCACCCCCCACTCTCTGTCCCCCACTCTCTGTCCCCCCACTCTCTGTCCCCCTGCTCTCTGTCCCCCTCTCTCTCCCGTTCTCTCTGTCCTCATCTCTCTGTCCCCCTCTCTCTGTCCCCCCTTTCTCTCTATCCCCTCTCTCTGTCCCCCTCTCTCTCTGTCCCCCACTCTATCCCCACGCGCTCTCTTTTCCCTTTGTCTCTGTGTCCCCCTCCACTCCCTCCTCTCTCTCTCACCTCCCTCTCTGTCTTCCCGTCCCCCCTCTGTCGCCCACTGTCTCCCCCGTCCCCACTCTGTCCACCACTCTCTCCATCACCCACTCTCTGTCCCCACGCTCTCCATCGCACTTTCTCTGACCCCCTCTCTCTGTCCCCCCCTCTCTGTTCCCCCGGTCTTTGTCCCCCTCTCTCTGTCCCCCACTCTCTGACCCCTATCTATACACCCCTCTATCTCCCCATCTCTCCTCTAATTCGTTCCCCCCACTCTCTTGTACCCCTCTCTCTCTGTCCTTCTCTCTCTGTCCCACCCTCTCTCTGTTCCCACTCTCTCTGTCCCCCTGACTCTGACCTCCCTCTCTCTGTGCCCCCTTCCTCTGTCCCCGTCTCTCTCTCTGCCCCCCATCTGTCCCCCCCTCTCTGTCCCCGTCTCTCTGTACCCTTCACTCTCTGTCCCCCTTCTCCTGTCCCCACTCTCTCTGTTCCCCCGTCCCTCTGGCCCCATCTCTGTCCCCCATCTCTGTCCCTCCCCTCTCTGTCACCTCTCTCTGTCCCCTCTCTCTCTGACCCTGCTCTCTGGCCCCCCTTCCCACTTTCTCGGTCCCAGCCCTCTCTATGTACCCCCTCTCTTTGACCCCTCACTCTCTCTATCCCCCTTCTCTCTCTCCCTCTCTCTCTGTTCCCCTCTCTCTCTCTGTACCCCTCTCTGTACCCATGCTCTCTCTGTCCCCCTCTCTCAGTGTCCCCCTCTCACTCCGTCCTCTCTCTATCACCACCCTCTCTGTCCCCCCGTCCCCCGTCTGTCCCCCACTCTCTCCACCCCCCACTCTCTGTCCCCCTCTCTCTGTCCCCCACTCTCTCCACCCCCCACTCTCTGTCCCCCTCTCTCTGTCCCCCACTCTCTCCATCCCCAACTCTCTGTCCCCAACTCTCTGTCCCCCACTCTCTGTCCCCCACTCTCTATCCCCCTGCTCTCTGTCACCCCCTCACCCGTTCTCTCTGTCCCCTCTCTCTATGTCCTCCTCTCTTTGTCCCCCTCTCTCTGTACCCCCTCTCTCTCTGTCCCACTATCTCTGTCCCCCCTCTCTCTGTACCCCTCTCTCTGTCACCCACTCTCTCCAGTTCTCTCTGTCCTCATCTCTCTGTCCCCCTCTTTGTGTCCCCCTCTCTCTCTGTCCCCCTCTCTTCCCCACGCGCTCTCTGTCCCCCCCGTCTCCCTCTCACTCCCTCCTCTCTCTGTCCCCCCGCTCTCAGTCCGCCCCCTCTGTCCCCGTCTCTCTTTACACCTCTCTCTGTCCCCCTCTATCTGCCCCCCTCTCTCTGTCCCGGTTTCTCTGTCCCCTTCACTCTATCCCCCTTCTCCCTGTCCCCTCTCTCTCTGTTCCACCTCTCTCTGCCCCCATCTCTGTCCCTCCCATCTCCGTCCCTCCCCTCTCCTTCCCTCCCCTCTCTGTCCCCCCTCTCTCTAACCTTCCTCTCTGTTCCCCACCCTCGTCCTGCCTTCTCGTTCCCAGCCCTCTCTATGTACCCCCCTCTCTCTGTCCCCCCTCTCTATCCCTCTCTCTCTCTGTTCCCCTCTCTGTCCCCCAGCGCCCCCGTCCCGCAATCTCACCATGCCGCACTCTCTGCCCCCTCTCTCTGTCCCCCACTCTCTCCATCCCCCTCTCTCTGTTGCCCTCTCTCTGTCCCCCTCTGTCTCCCGTTCTCTTTGTACCCCCTTTCTCTCTGTCCCCCTCTCTTTGTCCCCCTCTCTCTGTGTCCCCCAGTCACTCCCTCCTCTCTTTGTCACCTCCCTCTCTGTCCCCCCGTACAACCCGTCCCCCACTCTCTCCATCCCCCACTCTCTGACCCCCCTCTGTTCCCCAGTCTCTCCATCCCCCACTCACTGTCCCTCACTCTCTCTGTCCCCCACTCTCAGTCCCCGTCTCTCTGTTCTCCCTCTCTTTGTCCCCCTCTCTCTGTCCCCCTCTCTATGTCCCCCACTCGCTGACCCCTCTCTCATTAGGTCCTCCCCTATTTCTCTCTCTCTTCCTCACCTTAGCTCTCCCTTGCCTCTCGCTCTCTGTGTCTCTCCCTGCTCCTTCACTCTCTCTCCACGTCTCTCACTCTCGATCCCCCGACCTCAGTCTCTCTTTCTCCCTCTGTTTCTCTCTGACTAAATTTCTTTCCCTCGTGCCCCCCCCCTCTCTGATGCAATCTGTCTCCCTGACGCGTCCCTCTCCCTCTGATACAGAGATTGGGGAAGGGGGTAGTCCCCATGAAACAACTGAAATCCTGTCCTACTCACGACAGGAAATGGGGAGTCCAGGTTGGAGTGGGGGGTGGTGTCAGAGGGAGTTAAACCCAGCTCCTGAGCTCAGGGCGCGGTGCCCTCCCCTTCCCTGAGGACCAGGACTTGGGGCTGAGTCGTCTCTCTCCAGCTCAGCTTCTCCAACACAAAGACACACAACAACATCGGTCACTCTGCTGCTCGGCACGCTTTAATCAACATTTTTATTGGTTACAAATGGAAGTGATGGATACAGTCAATGGGACGGTGCCTTTTCTCACTGGCCCCTGAGTTGTGAGAAACATTGAAATGTTTCCCTGTAACCCCCCTGTGGGATAAGGATGTACAAACCAGCCCTACCCTCAGTCTGTTACCATAGCGACAGGCTGCTGTATCGCTGAAATACTGAACTGAAATGAGAAAATCCAGGATGGATTGATTAATGAGGGAATTTGATGGATGGATGGATTTGGGTGAAGGGATATTTCAGCACATTCTTCAGCTGCTGCCTGAACTTAGTCTGGGTCACGGCATAAATCACGGTGTTTGTGCAGCAACTAAGGAGCTGCAGCATGAAGCCCAATTCCCCCACATGGGGATGGAGATACACAGACTGATACCCAATATCATCCATCCGAAACCATATAGAATACAGCATTATCATTGACCATAACAAGATGAAATTGGCTGAGATCACAAACAGTAAAATGATGGATTTTTTTCGATTTCTCATTTCTGTGTCAGACTGAGCGTCCCCATTGGTGTGAGCGCGGTGTCTCCTGCGGGCTCTGCTGGTCACTAAAATGTGTCTGACGGTGAGAACATTGAGCAGCAGAATCAGGAGAAATGGGACACACGGGGTTAGAATGTGGTGGAGGAGCTCGATTGTGACCCAGACACTGGAGACTATAACAGCGTCTGTTACCTCACAAAACCAGGGTTGGTTCGCCAGCCAATACCGAGCCTCGAGCATAAAATACCAGAAAATGTTCTTTAAACAGCTCAGCACAGTCACTGCTCCCAGAACCACAGCCGCCGTTTTCTCACTGCAATATTTACTTTTCAGCTTCTGGCAACAAATGGCCACAAACCGATCAAAGGTGAAAGTGACGGTGAACCAGACAGAGCAGTCAGTGGCTGCATAAACCAGGACGGCGTGGATATTACACACGGGGACAGAGTCCTTAAGGAAATAAAACTGTTCCCAATAAACAATGGGAATGTGTCTCAGGATCAGGTCGAGGATAATGACCAGGAGATCCGCCGCTGCCATGGCCCCCAGGTAACGTCTGACACATGGAGACAATCCACAATCTTTATAAAGCAGGACGTAGATGGTCACTAAGTTAACTGTGAGGAAGGAAAACAAACCCATTATCCATCAGCCTGGATACAAAGGGACCCGTTAGATCGGGGACCCAGTGAGATTTTCAAATGTGTCCCTGTATTCAGGGATTCATTAAAATAATTGGAGCTGGAATAACAAATGGGAAGGTCTGAATTACTGACAAAAATGCCACATAAACCACAAGAAACCCTCCCTCCCCAAACACACAGAGACACATCCATAAAGACAGATGCTTTCTAGAACATTCCCACACACTCGATCACTCGAGAGCAGACACAGGTCACTCCTTCCCAGTTCCTAATACGGACGGTGGAAACGTTGCTGTCCTGAAGGATTCTCTCCCAGTTTCCTGAAGACAAACGGAGTTTGGGAATTCCTGTATTTTGGTCTAAATTGTGGTCGATCCTGTGTCGTGGAGAAATGTAAACTCAGGGAAAATGTATTCACCCCTTTAACTGCCTGAGGGGCCTTCAGAACAGTGTCTCCTTCTCCCTGGAACGGGATCTCTTCCCTCGGGATCTTATCGTTTGTTCAATTCACTGATGTCCGGTCGTTCACAAACAATGTCAGAGACAGAACGTTCCGGGGAATGTCAGTTATAGAATGTCAGGGACAGAACGTTCCGGGGAATGTCAGTTATAGAATGTCGGGGACAGAATCTTCCGGGGAATGTCAGTTATAGAATGTCGGGGACAGAACGTTCCGAGGAATGTCAGTTATAGAATGTCAGGGACAGAATGTTCCTGGGAATGTCAGTTATAGAATGTCGAGGACAGAACGTTCCGGGGAATGTCAGTTATAGAATGTCAGGGACAGAATCTTCCGGGGAATGTCAGTTATAGAATGTCGGGGACAGAACGTTCCGAGGAATGTCAGTTATAGAATGTCAGGGACAGAACGTTCCACGGAATGTCAGTTATAGAATGTCAGGGACAGAATGTTCCTGGGAATGTCACTTATAGAATGTCAGGGACAGAATCTTCCGGGGAGTGGAACACTGCACAGATCAGTTCAGGGCACTGATATATAAACCCAGACCATATATCTGTCCAGCGCCTGAGCTGTGCAGACCACAGCAGTGCATTGATCTATAAACCCCGATTAGTTATCTGTCCAGCACGGGGAGCTGTGCAGACCACAGCAGGGCACTAATGTGTGAACCTGAAACAAATATCCATCCAGCATGGGGAGCTGCACAGACCACATCATTGCAGTATCTATAAACCTCAACCATATAGTCTGACCAGCTCAGCGATCTGTGCAGTGATGACCCGTGAATTAATCTGTAACCCAAGAGCAGTTACCCTCCCAGCATGTAGGACTGTGTACCCCACCCCAGTGCATTGATCTGTAACCCAGGAGCAGTTACCCTCCCAGCATGTAGGACAGTGTACACCACACCAGTGCATTGATCTGTAACCCAGGAGCAGTTACCCTCCCAGCATGTAGGACTGTGTACCCCACCCCAGTACATTGATCTTTAAAGCAGGAGCAGTTACCCTTCCTGCATGCAGGATAGTGTACACCACCCCAGTGCATTGATCTGTAAGCTAGGAGCAGTTACCCTCCCATCATGTAGGGCTGTGTACCCCACCCCAGTGCAATGCTCAGTAACACTGTTTTAGATCCCTGCCCAGTGTGGGGAAACTTGCAGCCCGCGCTGGAAGTGACAGGATGTGCAGTTCCCATCCATTTACAGCTCCATCTCTCCATTGTTGCCCTAACAAGGGGGTGTTGTGGGTATGAACATCACTGCCAGAGAGAGATGGCGGGGGAATCAGTTTAAATATCACCACATGGGAGGGGTTTGGGGTATAGACAGAGAGGGGGAGACTGAGAGACAGTGTCATGGAAGGATGTGTTCTCAGGTTTCAGAATGCTGAAATATAGACACTTCGATATAATCCTGTAACATGAGCTAGTCTTCCCAGGAAAGATGGGAAAAAGGAATATTGGTGTGAGGTCAGATGATGGAGAGTTTTGGATGAGCATTTGTTCTACAGCTTTGTAAATGGAGTCCTTCATGGTTGGAGGTACTCACCATCACCCAGATACCCCTGGATATTCTGTGATCCCTGGCACTGATATCATCTTTAAAAGCCCAATGGTCACACGGTTGAACTTTCTCAGCTTGGAGCTACCCTGCACAGTTTACCCCGAGCATGGGGAATAAGGGACAATTACACCACGGTTTGTCAACAGGGGTACGGAGGGCCTGGTGAATGGGCTAGTACAGAGGGGGACCATTCTCTTCCCAAAGGGGGCCACACCACCAGACCCACCGAGCATGGTCTGAGCTCACCACTCAACTCAGTGCAGTATCTGCGGTCTGAAGAAATGTCCAGCAATACAGGACAAGCATCAATAACCTTCCCCACTCTGTCAGGATAAGGGTCACCGTATTCTCTCTGCTCCCTCACACTCACTGTATATCTGTTACAGCACCGACCCCTGAACAAGGGTCATGGTCCACCACTCTCACTGTCGCATGCAGCAGCTTCTCTCTCTCTGTCTCTGTCTCTCTCTCTCTCTCTCTCTCTCTCTCTCTCTCTCCCTCTCCCTCTCTCTCCCCCATCCCTCCACTTCACCCCCACACTAAAAACACTGCATGGATACAACACTGTGGACTGACTCCCTCCGGACCCCTCACCATGACCCCCTCCCCATCTACTCTAACACTAACAGCAGGACCACCCACTCCCACCCTCACTCACTCCCTCCCTTTGTCCTGTGCCAGGAGAAACAGCCTGGAATAGGACAGAAAGGGCCAGGCTGGGTGGTGGAGTGCCCAATATCCGTACCCTCACACCCCCTCCCCCCCCCCACCCCCGATGTGGGGGAGGACCCTGGTACGAGCCGGAGAGGACCGGGACACCTCATGTGGAGATTCTGAAACATCCACGTCCCACCAACCGAGTAAGGAGCAATGTTCAGTGAAGGGCAATTCTCACTTTAAACCCACTGGCAGCTCCGTTTCCCCCCGGCACAACTTAGAAGCCATGGCCCTGATGCCATCTCCCTTTTGTGTCGAGCTGGTACAAAGGGAATCCCCAGAGCCTCGGTGGGCAGGAGG
This sequence comes from Chiloscyllium punctatum, assembly GCF_047496795.1. Classification (NCBI taxonomy): domain Eukaryota; kingdom Metazoa; phylum Chordata; class Chondrichthyes; order Orectolobiformes; family Hemiscylliidae; genus Chiloscyllium; species Chiloscyllium punctatum. Next base: position 827,434 of record NW_027309843.1, on the reverse strand, counting down.
GTGGGCTCACAACACATCGTCACCACCACCTCCCAGGAAGGGAGCATGGAGATTCCCTCCTACACCTCCTCCTGTAAACAGCTCAGATACTGAAAATAATAGTAACTGCTCTCCTAAACTGTCCTGATATCTCCAATAATCTGTGCTCATATGCACCCAGCGCTCACTGCTCCTGCACCCCCTTTATAACAGTACAGCCTGTTTTATACTGTCTTTCATTGTCTTTCCTACCAAAGTGTATCACCTCAAACTGCTCTGCACTGATCCCCATCTGCCATAAACCTGAACACTACACCATCGTGTGATTGTCCTGTTAGAGTTCCACACTCTCCTCCATAGACTTCACAGTTTTTCCAGTTTGGTCTTATCTACAAACATTGAGATTGTCATAGCGTCACAGACCCCAGGAAACAACTGAAATCCTGCCCCACACACGAATGTGTGCCAGTGAAATACTGCTATATTCCCAATACTGCTATGTTTAGTTTAAATTACCTATGAGCTTCACGCCGTGTCCTCACCATCCCTTTGTGTGCATCTGTGTGTGTCTGGTCTGGCTGTCTCTTTGGTGCTGATAGTGATGCAATGCCACCCTCTGCTGGCCTCCACACGCCACTGCACAGGCATTGGCAGAGGGTGACAATGGGGAAAAAGAGGACAGCTGCTCACAGCACCATCTAAACTGATGTCTTATCCATGGACTGATCTAAATGTCCTTTAAACGTTGCAACTGTTCCTGCTTTCACCACTTCCTCTGGAAGTTCCTTCCACACAAGCCAGCTTCTGTCTAAAAATATTTACCTCTCATGACTTTTCTAAACCTTTTTCCTCGCATCTTAAAATATCCCTCAGTTTTGAATCCCCAACTCTAGGGAAAAGACATCAGCCCTTCAGCTTATCTGTACCCCTCATGATTTTATAAACCTCTGTAAAGTTATCCCTTAATCTCATCCTCTCCAGTGAAAAAAGTCCCAGCATACCCAGCCTCTCCTTATACCTCACTCCCTCCATTCCCAACAACATCCAACTTAATCCGTTCTCAACCCTCTCCAACTGAATAATATCAAGGTCAATAATATCAAAATGAATAGTCAAGGTGTTTTCTAAGGGTAGGGGAGACCAAAACTAGAGGCTTAAGGTGAGAGGGGAAATATTAAAATGACCTAAGGGGCAGCTTTTTCACCCAGAGGGTGGTGTGCCTATGGAATGAGCGGGCAGAATGACCAGACTGGACACAGTATTCCAGAAGAGGTCTCACCAATGTCCTCTACATCCTCAATATGACATCCCAATTCCGATACTCAAAGGTCTGACCGACGAAGACAAATGTGTTTAATACCTTCCTAACTACACTATCTATATGAGATGCCAATTTTAAAGAATTATACCTGACGGCCGAGGTCTCTGTCCTACAACACTGACAAAGGCCGTGCTATTAATTGTATAGGTCCTGCTCCTGTTTGATTTACCAAACCCAATACCTCACATTAATCCAAACTAAAGTCCATCTGCCATCCTCAGCCCAGTATGTGATATTACTGCCACGTCACCCTCCACCTTCAATTTTAAAATGCCCTCCCCCTCTCCAGGAGGCATGCACACTCCGGCCTTGATTTTCACAAAGACCCTGAGCTTGGGTTGCCTTGTGTGGTTAGGGGAAGGAGGGACAGATTACAGACACAGTCAGTGGGGAGGAGAGGCTGCACAGTAATCAGCGGCCGCACGTTAGAGTTGGGTAAGAGTGATCAGTGTTTTGTGACCAGAAATTAAGCTCTTCTTTCGTCTCTGGTGTTCAGTAATAAATATCTATTTGAGACCCTTCTTTGAGCAGAGTGTGGCTGCAGAATTTCTTTCCCTAATATTGCAGGCTACAGGTAATAGCGATTAAAGATGTTTATAGTTAATTTCGATAGCACAGCACGTTCACTCAATATCCTATATTTGAGACAAATATCTTGCATTTGTTTAACAATACAAAGTGTTTTGTGTAGTTCAGTAATGGGAACCTGATTATAATAAATCCACACCGAGCTGAAAGTGGGCACTAAAATATGACCCAAAATCTGGGTATGGTAGTGTAGTGGGTAGTGTCCCTGCCTCTGAGCCAGAACTCAGGATTTGATTCCAATTCCTGAACTTGTGTGGTAGTGCTCCTAGCTCAGGAATAGAAGGATTCAAGTCCTGCCTGTTGCAGAGGTATGTCCCAGCCTGTCAGAACAGGCTGATGAACAAACACACAGGAGAATAATGTTATTGCTTTATGGGTATTGCTGAGTGATGCTAGTGTCCCGACCTATGGGCACAAAGGTCCAGGCGTCAAGCCCACAGGACCGTCTCAGGATACATCTGAACAAACTGATTAAAATGGATTTAGAATTGTGACTTGATGGAGAAGGAAGAGGTGTCAGTATTGAATTTCAGAATTTAGGCCCAGGATGACTGAAAGTGCAGTTATTCGTGTTGATTGGGGTCACGTTTCGCAGCAGTAGCGGTTTATAAAATCAAAATGGCCATGGATAGGGTGAGTAGTCAGGGGTTTTTCCCCAGGTTAGGGACGTCCAAAACTAGAGGGCATTAGTGGAAAGTGAGAGGGGAAAGGTTTTGATGAGGCCTAAAGGGCACCTTTTCACACAGAGGGTGGTGTGCGTATGGAATGAGCTGCCAGAGGAAGTGGTGGAGGCTGGTACAACTACAGCATGTAAAGGGGTACTGGGTACTGAGAGACCAGCCGAGCTTTTCCAGCAATTTCTGTATTTGTTACAAAATGCATGCATTTTAACACAGGTATTTTGAATACATTAAAAAATTTTATATTTTAATGACGCAGGGCCATGTAAACATATTTCAAATCGGCCAAGACCATTTTCTGCTCAGGGTATGGCTCTGTATGACAGTAGAAATGATGCACCTACATGGAACAGGGAATGTGATGGAGACATAGTTTGGACAATGTACAAGGAGACCTCACATGGTCCAGTTTGGGAGAGGATGATATTATTGTGCGATTCAACTCAGAAAGGGAGAAAATGTAATCTGCCCGGGAAGGAACGGCATATTGCACTCTCTCTCCTTCATTGTTCCTCATCACAGCAATGTGCGCGAGCTAAAAAAAACTCGACAGTCATCATTACCGTTCTTATTTTTATAGAACCCCTGTAGTGTTGAAACAGGCCCTTCGGCCCAACAAGGCCATACCAACCTTCCCAACCCATTTCCCTATATTTACCCCTGACTAATGCAGCTAACCTGGAAATCCCTGAACACTACAGACAATTAAGCATGACCAATCCACCGAACCTACACAGTTTGTGGTAGGAAACTGGATCACTCTTTAGAAGCTCACACAAGAAAGTGGAGAATGTGCAAACTCCACACAGACAGTCACCCAAGGCTGGAATCGAACCCAAGTCCCTGGTGCTGTGAGGCAGCAGTGCTAACCAACGTGCTACCCTTTGGGAACTCCCTGACCAGAATTCACTGGAATCTACTCACTGCCGAAAGCAAAGGGGATTCACCCAAATCCAAACTCTCCCAGGATGAAATGCCATTGCTTGCAGCTTGTGTGAATACAATATCTTCAGAAGCAGAATAACGTTTTGGACAATCTCAATTTTTACTTTTGTCAGGAGTTCCAATAATATCTGGACAAAGTTGTTTCAAGTTAAAATTGCAGAAATTTTGTTAATCTGTGTGTGTGTGTGTGTTTAGAAAGGGAAGTAATAGACCATAAGACCATAAGACATAAGAGTGCAAGTAAGGCCATACGGCCCATCGAGTCCACTCTGCCATTTAATCATGGCTGATGGGCATTTCAACTCCACTTACCCGCATTCTCCCCGTAGCCCTTAATTCCTTGTGACAACAAGAATCTATCAATCTCTGCCTTGAAGACATTTAGCGTCCCAGCCTCCACTGCACTGCGCAGCAATGAATTCCACAGGCCCCACCACTCCCTGGCTGAAGAAATCTCTCCGCATTTCTGTTCTGAATTGACCCCCTCTGATTCTAAGGCTGTGCCCGTGGGTCCTAGTCTCCACGACTAACAGAAACAATTTCTTAGCATCCATCCTTTCCAAGCCATTGATTATAAATTTGCAATATCCAAACAGTTTGCCATTCATCTTTCCACCATAGTTTGAGTAACATTGCTGTGGATCATAAACGTGTTGTTTTAGCAGATTAAAGAAACTAGCCTGACTTATTGCTAAAACTGACCCTGACCCAATCTGAGACCGATATCGTCGGCCATATCACCGACCTGGTTACATTTAACATTTGTTGTGAGCAGTGGAGGAGTGGGACGAGAAAAGGAAACAGTGACCCAAAAAGCCGGGGAACTATAGACTGGTGAGCCTGATGTCAGTGGTGGGTAAGTTGTTGGAGGGATTCTGAGGGATAGCATTTACATACATTTGTGAAGGCAAGGGCTGATCGGAGTAGACAACGTAGATTTCTGCATGGGAAATCATGCCTCATTAATTTGGTTGAGTTTTTTGAAGAGTTGACAAAGAAGATTGATGAATGCAGTTTGGTAGACCTTGTCTATATGGGCTTCAGCAAGGTGTTAATTTAAATAACAAAGACCAAAGAAAATTTACAGCCCAGGAACAGGCCCTTCGCCCTCCAAGCCTGAGCTGATCCAAGTGTACTGTCTAAGTCTGTCAGTCAATTCCTAACCATCTGTATCCCTCTGCTCCCCACCTCCTCATGCATCTGTCCAGACGCATCTTAAATGAATCGACCGTGCCTGCCTCTACCACCTCTGCTGGCAACGCGTTCCAAACGCCCACCACCCTCTGTGTGAGGTACTTACCACATGTAACCCCCTCAAACATTCCACGTCTCACTTTGAAAGCACAACCTTCCGTTATTGGATCCTTCAGCCTGGGAAAAAGCTTGTCTCTCTCCACTCCATCTATACCCTTCCTTAATTTGTAAACCTCAATCAAGACCCCCTCAATCTCCTTTTTTCCAGTGAAAATAAACGTAACCTACTCAGCCCCTCTTCATAGCAAGTATTTCATTCTGATTGGTTGACAAATGAATAAGGTTTGGTCACATGGGATACAGAGGAAGCTAGTCACAATTGGCTTGAAGGAGGAGGGATATTTTTCAGACTGGCGGCTTGTGAGCAGCAGTCTGCTGCAAGAATCAGTACTGAGTTCACTGCATTTCATCATTTATGTAAAGGATTTAGATGTGAATATTGGGGCCATAGTTAGTAAGTTTACAGATGACATCAGAAAGGTGGTGTAATAGATTATCTCAGAGTACAACGAGACCACAATTAGATGGGACAAAGGGGCAAGGACTGACAGATGAACTTTAATTTAGATAGACACGAGGTTTTGCATTTCGTGAACACAAACCAGGGCAGGAATTATACACTTGATGGTAAGGTCCTGGGGAGTGTTGTGAAACAAAGGGACATAGGACGGCAGGTACATTGTTCCTTGAAAGTGGAGTCGCAGGTAGACAGTGTGGTGCAGAACACATTTGGCACATTTGCCTTAATCAATCAGAGCATTCAGTATAGGAGTTGGGGTGGTATGTTGTATCTGTACAGTATGTTGGTGAGACCACTTAAAGAATACCGTGTAGAACTCGGTTTTCTGCAGAAATGATTTAGACACAGATGTTCCAGGATTGGAGGTTTGAGCTTTAGGGAGAGGTTGATTAGGTTGAGGTGTTTCTCCCTGGAGTGTCAGAGGCTGAGGGGTGACATTATAGAGGTTTATAAAACCATCAGGGGCATGGATATTCTGAACAGCCACGTTCTGCTCTCCAGGGTAGGGGAATCCAGAACAAGAGGGCATTGGTTGAAGGGGAGAGGGTGAATGATTTAGAATGGACCTGAAGGTAAATGTTACACACAGAGAGTGGTGTGTGTACAGAAAGTTGGGTCAGAGGAAGTGCTGAAGGCGGTTACAATCGCACATTTAAAAAGTGTCTGAAAGAGGAGAGATATTGGCCAAATGCTGGCAAATGGGACTGGATTAGATTTGATATCTGATCGGAGTGAACAGATTAGATTAACGGGTCTGTTTCCGTTCTGAATGACTCTCTGATTCTATAAAAAGGATGACGAATAATTCTGAAAGGACCTTTCAAGTGGGAATTATCTTCACTGGACCTTTATCGTGCCTCTTTGTGCACATTGATTGAAAGCTGCATTCGGTAAATATTTGACAGAGAAGTGAGTCATGCATAATGGAATATCGACAGGCAAGTGGGGCTGAGACCACAACCTGATCAACCACAATCTTAGAGCCTGGTGGAGAAGGCTCAAAGTATCTAATGACCCACTCCTGCTCCTCAGTCCCATTTTTCTGTATTCCATTCAGCCCATCAAACCTGTTGGACAGGAGCAGTGGGAGGCTACTTACTGCTATAAACTGGTGCGCAGAAACAAAAGAGATCATTCAGCCCTTCAAAACTGTCCCACACGCTTTAAGGTGATTTGGGAAATGTAATTGGAAAACCCAGGCTGGGTATTAAAGAGGCCTCCCATCTCTCTTTACAGAGCTTCCCCAATCTGCAACTTGTGCTTCATTTGTTGGTCATGTTGTAGACCTAGATTCAATGTGAATACAGCCCCCATACCGCACCCGGAGATGGCTCACAAAATCATCTGGTCTCCCTGACTGCAATATGCAATAACATAACATTCATGAAAATAACACCCACTAACTTTCCAAGAACAGAATGTGAGAACATCAGACACAGGGGCCGGTTGTTCACTCCCTAAGCCTGCATTGCCCTTCACTAAGATCATGACTGATCTGCTCTTGGTCTCAAATCCTCTTTCATACCCAATTCATCATAGCCCTCACCTCTCTGACAGGTCAATACCCATCTACCTCCTCTTCAAATAATTTCAGTCATCTCGCTCCCCGAACACTCTTGAGAACAGAAATCCTGACATTCAATCCCACCTGTTTGAAGAAAGTACTTGCTGTTCCTATATCATGGTTTATTGATATGAACAAAAGAGGTTGACACAAAGGATTCAGGTGAAATGGACTGGCCCTAATATCAAGGCAGTGGTTGCCTTCTGTTGACGTCTAGGAGCTTAACAGAACTGAACTTAATGGGAATCAGAGTAAACTCTCCAGTGTTTGGGGTCAAACATGGCACAAAGGAAGATGTTAATCATCTCAGTCCTGGGTCACCTCTGTGGGAGATCCTCCGGGTAGCTTCCCCTTCACAAACAGCTTCAGCTGCTTCATCAATGTCTCTCCACCCTCACCCTCCGCAACATAAGATCAGAAATGGGGATGGTCACTGAAGATTCCACAATGTTCAGAACTGGTTCAGCTCCTGAACTGGTCTGTGTCCATGTGCAGCAAGACCTTGACTCCATTGAGAGTTGTGCTGTTAACGTGTCTGTAACATTCATGTAACAGCATTGCCTATTGCCACAGTAAAACAAGGGTTCATTCAGCACCTCACGCTGGTTTCACAGGAATATGAGGAAGCCATTCAGCCCATTGACACTATTCGAGATGAACAGGCGACAGCTGACTCAGTGCCTCCAGTCTATTACTCAGGAAGAGAAGGAGTCTAGTGTGATGCACCACATCAGAGCCCCTCGAAAATATTTGAAAGCAATAGCCTAGATTCTAATGTTTTCTTATTTTAAAGGAAATGTACAGATGCAATGTGACAGCATCAAGAGAAAATTCAGTGAGAGTAGCAACCAGGAGACATTCCCTGAAGCTTCCAACTCTGTTGAGACCCCTATAGTTTTTGATGTTACTGAGAAACCAAACCCCAGAGATCCTAATCTGTGAGGGCTGGTCACACCCATTCAGGCTGCATTAAAGTAAACGCAAGGCATGCGTCGCTGTTACTCAAGTGGTCTTAACTAACCAGCTTTTAATCTCTCTCTTAAAAGAAACCAGGACCATTAACCTCTTAAACCTACAGCATTATCACACTTGTCAATACATCGAGCTATCAAACAGGAACCAGGGGTAACCAGTCAGGCCCTTGGCCCTGTCCAGTCGGACGAGGAAGAAGTCAATTAGCCCCTTGAGTCACTTATACAGGAACAGTAGGAGACCATTCCCACCTCAATGCACTTACACGGGGGCAGAATGTGTAATTGATGCTGATTCCTGATGAATGTCTTATTCCCGAAACTTCAATTCTCCTGCTTCTCGGATGCTGCCTGACCTGCTGTGTTTTTCCAGCAATCAACGCTCTACTCTGATCCTGGATTACTGGTGCTGGAAGAGCACAGCAGTTCAGGCAGCATCCGAGGAGTAGTAAAATCGACGATTCGGGGAATAGCCCTTCGAGGAGGAAAACGACTTCAAGGCAGGCGTCCTTGCAAGAGGATTAACAGTAGGGTTAAAAATCAACTCAGTAAAAACAATGACGGCAGATGCTGGAAACTCTGATCTCCAGCATCGGCAGTCTTAAGTGTCTCCAGATTGATGCTCTAACATGATGATCAATTGGGGCAGAGGCTGCACAGACAGACTGCTCCACGTTGTCCCTCCTGCCTCCGTTGCTCATGATACACACGTGGGACTTTAACGTGGTTTTCTAGTGGTGAGGAGGGAAGCCATATGTCTTGTGTGAAGTCTCAAGAAGGCATTTTTCATCCTCGAGAAGACAGCCTGGTGTTCTCTATGTAGACCGGAAGCTGGTGGGAATGGCTACCTGTTTCAGATGGAAGGTATTGTGGCTGCTGTTGGGATTGTGAGCAACCTGACGTTCAGTGCAGGTTCACACGCCGACTGCACAATAACATGGGGAGAGTTAATTTAGGCATATAAACTATTAGGAAAGTCACGTTAGACTGATGAATGACCTCTCTAAGTTCAAATAATGCTGATCTTGTTCATGTTGACCTTGTCTAGTGTATGTCCTGTTCAGTGTAACCTGTATGCCTTACTCTGTACAAGTCTATTTCCAACCTATGATCTGCCTGGCCATGCTTACTATGACCTGTCTCCACTGCTCATCAACAAAGTGTTTCCCTGTGCTGAGGTACACGTGACAATAAATCAAACCAATCAATCCTGGGTAAAGTTTGGAATTTCTCTCTGTGCGAGATAAGTGGCTGTCCAGCCCCATCTACGGCACTTTTTATTTCCCTTCCCAGGAACAAAGACACGGAGGAGTCTGTCCAAAACTTTTTCATTCAACTTTGCAAAGTCGGGTGTTGTTCCCAAAGGTACACACACACAAGCATAGTAATCTCCACACATTATATACATGTATATGTGGGCTGGGTTTACTACTGCTGCCTTGACCAACGAGTGCTCGGATTCCCCACTGTTTTCCTTTTTTGGGTTCTGGTGCCTGCGATTCTTTTATCATTCACTTGGCCAATCAGTGTTTGAGCTTCCCATTCTTCCCTTATATGGATGATGTTGTACAACTGTGGTTAAGGGCGGCCTCTCAACTATCGAGGAAAGCTGTTACAACTGTTTCATTCATATAAACGTGGGGGAGGTCCGGCAACAGTTTCGAGTGTCTGCTTGTGTTTACTATGAGGTAGAAAAGACTAAAAGGCAGCTAACCGTCTACCCCCTACATGCTTGTGTTTACTATGAGGTAGAAAAGACTAAAAGGCAGCTAACCGTTTAAAAATTACACTACCCCCTGCAAATCCCCCGTGTCTTTTCTTACGGCCTGTAATTTTTCAACCGTAAGTTTCTTCTCCAGGGCATTTAATAACTCCCGAGCTTGTTCATCAAACTGCCCTTCTCTAATACTACCCCCGCCCAAGAGGGATTCACGTTGTTCCATCTCGAGATTTATTCGTTCAACCTGCCCATAGGGAACATCCTTCTTAGTAAGGGCGGTTTCGATCAGTCGTTGAGTTAATCCCCGGACACAGGGAATAACGCAACACCCAAGGGCAGTGAGTACCCCTGCCACCACTATACATGAGACAAGAAAGGGAACGACCACCCCCGTCCTTTTACCGAACCAAGCTTCCAACCAGTCCGTGAGGCCAGAGTCGATGCCCGAGTTTTCGGCCAGTTCGTCCGCCAATGTGGTGAGTCCATCCAGGGCGCGGGTGATGGACCCATCAGGGGCTGTGTTGTTGGGGATGAAAGTGCAGCACTGATTGCCTATCATGACACAAACACCCCCCTTCTCTGCCAACATCATGTCTAAGGCTAACCTATTTTCCCACGCCATCCTACTAGTGGCGTCCAGTTGTTCTGCTATTCCTTTCACTGCATCCCGGGTATAATTGATGAACCTCTGCTGATTGTAGTAAATATAATTAATCCAATCCACGTTCTTATTGATGGTCACCCACCAGAACAGTGACGACTCAAAACCCGCCGCTATCTGGTTCCTAGCCTTGTATTCGTCAGGAACACCCCTGGGGACCCCTATGGCATCTAAATATATGTTATCATCGAAAGAGGTCTCCAAAGCTCTCTCAGTTCTTCCACTAGAACGGGGTTGCTCTTGTTTTTCGAATGCCAGGGTGAATGGGATGGCCAATTGAACGATCGCACAAGTGCCCGTCCATTTTTGGGGCAGGGTCGGTCGCAGAATCCTCCCACCACAGTACCACCAGAGGTCTGCCCTAGGTACATGAATGTGGGAGTAATTCCCGGCCCCCGGTAGTTTCATTGACCAGCCGGATTGATCCGCTGCACTTGTCAAATGTCCCCACATCGTCGTCCCACTGTAGTCCCGTCCGAGAGACGCAGGCCTGGTGCGTACCCGTTACCCCTGAGAATGATGGCGGCCGGGGCGCCCCCTCAGACCTGACGGGGGGAAACTTCAAACTCAAGGGTCGACAAGTGGGGTCGTTCCAGGCCTCTCGGTCCTGGTACAGCCTTATCATGCAGTCCATGGCTCGTGGGTGTTTCTCCCATCCCAGCGGGAATGGGACCACCTGAGGGTTAGGGCGGGCACTCGTGCATGCGTAGCAATCACTCTTTTTCATGCTCCTCACAGTATATTTGACCCATTCCATCCAGGCATTCGCCTCCCCGTATCCCGTTTCTATTTCAAAGGTCTTTTCCAAATCCGTCGTCTCAATTATTCTAATCTTTTCCTGCTTATCAGTGGTGGATGAGCCCCCAGACTCAGCTTCAATGACCGTGATATACGTGCAGCACAGCTGCATCCCCCTCCATCCTGCCTGGCCCCCAACTCTATACCCAGTATTGTTCTATTAAGTCTCGCCTCGTTCTTTTCCAAGTTCTTTATGGTCAGATAAAGCGGATTGCACTGATTCTGCCCACAATCTCGTCCAGGGGTGATGGGATCACGGACAACTGACACCATAGCCTGGACCCCGGGGGCTGGAAGCCTGCTTAGGCCTTCCCTACCATACAATTGTAATACTAACGTCTGACCCTGGAATCCCCTTTCTCTCTCTAGATTCTGCTTAGTTTGATTCAGTTGACTTTTAGTCCTACAGGGCACCAACTCACATAGGTCTAAGCTAAGTGTCTGTGTTGATTGGTTGGCAAGCACGGAGATGGTGAACCACTGACGGTCCTCTGCTTGTTTTAACCAGAGGCCAAATTGGTTAACACGCACACTATGACCCAGCCCAAGGACAATGGCATAGCAAGTTAACAATACGATTGACCGCATTTTGTCGCGACACCCGTAGCCCGAGGGCACAGTTCCTTTAGACTCGCCAAAGTCCGATTAGTTCGTTCTCAGAGTCTCTGTTCCTTAGATGCCTTTGTCAGAGTGGTTCGTTCGTCCTCCGTCGGTTGTGGCACTGGTCCCTTGACTCGAGTGTAATGTGTCCAGCCCTTTTCGGCCGTACGGACAGCCGTTTCGGTCGTCAAAAGTACCAGGAAGGGACTGTCCCAAGTTGGTTCGAGGGTACGCTGCTTCCAGCTTTTAATCAGGACCCACTGACCCGGCTTGACGGTGTGCACCGCAAACTCGAGGGGCGGCGTCTGTGCCAAAAGTCCCTGTTGGCGTAAACGAGATAGAGCAGACCCCAGAGCCACCACATATTTTTGCACAAACATATCCCGAGACTCAAATACAGGAGGTTCCCCCTTCGGCCCATGGAACGGGAGGCCAAATAACATTTCGAAAGGGGAGACGCCCAAATCCCGCCTTGGCTGGGTGCGAATTTGCAACAGGTCAAGTGGTAGGCATTTGGTCCAAGGCAGGCCGATTTTACTAGTGAGCTTGGTTAGCTGCTTTTTGATGGTCTGGTTCATTCTTTCGACCTTGCCCGAGGAGGAGGGATGCCAGGGGGTGTGCAAATCCCAGTCAATCCCCATTGCTTGCACTACATTCTGGAGGACGGTCGAGGTGAAGTGGCTCCCCTGGTCAGAGTCAATAGCGCGGGGTAGCCCAAATCGTGGGATGATTTGCTCGAGTAGAATCTTGCTAACCTGAGTTGCCGTTGCCGTGGTAGTGGGGAAAGCTTCCACCCATCCTGTCAGGTGATCTACCACTACTAATAGGTACTTCAGGCACCTATGGGGGGGAGCTCAGTGTAATCTACCTGGATATACTCAAACGGCCTATAGGCCGGACTCCTACCCCCTTGTCTTGCATGCTGCCGCAGCCCCCTTTTGTTAATCTTTCGACATGTTATGCAATCTCCTGTGACCTGCTTGGCTACCGTGTACAGACCAGGGTGAGCATATCGGCGCAGGAAGGCATCACACAGTGCCTGGGCGCCCCAGTGACCCCCTTGGTGTAAACGGGCAATAATGTCCCGCGTCAACGGTCGATTTAGTAGCTGGCGGCCATCGGGTAAGGTCCACTTGCCTTCCCTATCCTTTGTACCCCCCAGAGACGCGAGAAGAGTTTCTTCTTTGTCAGTAAACGTGGGCACTTCGGTAATTTCGGATATCTGTGGAATCCTTACCAGGCAGTTTATTACTTCCTTCCCCATCCCAGCCAATTTTGCCTGTTCATCTGCCAATTGATTCCCCAGGGTCTCTATTTTATCGTCTTTCTGGTGTCCTTTCACATGTACTACAGCAATCTCTTGTGGCAGCAACAAATCCTCCAAGATCATGGCTACTAGTTCCTCGTGGACCAACTCCTTTCCTCTACTATTTATCATTCCCCTTTCTTTCCAGATCTTCCCAAAGGTGTGTACTACCCCAAAGGCATACTTAGAGTCAGTGTAGATTGGCCCGGCTATTCCCTTTAAATTCCTCAGAGCCCGGTGCAAGGCGTACAATTCGCACGTTTGTGCGGACCAGGCATTCGGTAGCCATCCACTTTCCACTAATTCCCAACCAGTCTCACTAATGACTGCATAACCGTTGTGTCTCTTCCCATCTATCACTCGAGAGGACCCATCAATGTACCACCGCCTTCCTGCATGTAAGGGGGTATCCCTCAGATCTTCCCTCCCTTTACTCTGGTACTCTATTATGTCTGAACAGCAGTGTTCCAGTTCCTCCTCCCCTTCCCCTTTCCAAAGAAAGTCCGCCGGGTTCTGGCAGCCCCCGACTTCTATTCGGAGGTCTTCTCGGTCTAACAATATGGCTTCATATTTCAGAATTCTCGAGTCAGTCAGCCACCTCCCGGCCTTCTGATTCAGGATAGTTCTAACCTGGTGGGGAGTAGTGACTGTCAAGGGGGCCCCGAAAGTCAACTTCCTGCTTTCCTCCAGCAGCTTTGCCGTGGCTGCCACCGCTTGGACACACTCCGGCCACCCTCGGGAGACTGGATCCAGAATTTTTGACAGGAAAGCCACGGGCTTCCTTTTACCCCCCCAGTCCTGGGTCAATACTCCAAGAGCGGTTCCCTTTCTGGAGTTCACAAAGAGGCGAAATGTCTTACTAAAATCCGGCAAGCTTAAAACAGGTGCGGCCATCAATTTTCCTTTTAGGATTTCAATTAACTTTTTCTCCTCCTCCTCCCATTTTATTCTGTTGGGTGCCTCCTCAATGAGTTTTAGGTACAAGTCTTTAGTAAGGGGGGCATAGTCGTCTATCCATAACCGACAATAGCCTAAGAGTCCCAAGAACTTCCGCAACTCCCTCTTGGTCGTTGGGAGGCCTAGTTCGATTATTGCCCGCACTCTTTCCTGACTTATTCGTTTCTGTCCCTGGCTTATAAAGTGTCCTCGGTACTTCACCTCTTTCTCGACATATTGGAGCTTCTTCTGACTCACTCTTAACCCCTTCTCAGCTAGGTAATTTAACAGGGCATTAGTCCCAAGTAGGACGTCCTCCTCCGCCGGTCCGGATAAAAGGAGATCGTCCACGTATTGTATAAGCTTAAGGGCCGGGGACAAGGTTAGTCCCTCCAATAATTGTTCCAGAATCTGCCCGAACAGAGTCGGGGACTCAGTGAATCCTTGGGGGAGTACGGTCCACCTGTCCTGTTGTTTTCTGCCAGTATCAGGATCCTCCCATTCAAAAGCAAAAAGATCCCTACTGTCCTTGTCCAGGGGACACGCCCAGAAGGCATCCTTTAAGTCTATAACACTAAACCAGCCGTGGTCCGGGGGGATTCGCCCCAGAATAGTGTATGGGTTCGGTACCACAAGGTGCCGTACTTGGACAATTTTATTTACTTCCCTTAGGTCTTGGACCATTCGGTAGCTCCCATCCGACTTCCGGGCCGGCAGGATGGGGGAATTGTATCGTGACATACAGGGCTCTACCAATCCATCTTTTATCAGGTCTTCCATAACTGTCTTCAGGCCCTGCCTCCCTTCCCAAGAGATGGGGTATTGGCGCACTCTAACGTCGGGGCTCTGGGGCTTTAATTTTACCTCCACAGGTCGAATTGCGAGTCCTCCCCGGTTCCCTTTGGCGACCCAAACCCTAGGGTCTATCTCTGTCAATCGGGACTCACTAAGGTATGACATGGTAACGGCTAATTCTTCCTCTTCTCCCACTTCTATTCGCAATCCGAAACGGACTATCAAATCCCGTCCCAACAACCCATAGGGAAGATGGGGGAGGTGAAGGAGTTCCACCTGGAGCTCCTCCTCCTCCAGCCGCAAGGGTTGTGGTTCGAATATTTTCGCATTAAAAACCCCACCCTTAACTCCTGAAATGTTTAATGTTTTAGCTTGGAAGCCAACCCCCCTCGGATGGAGGGGAATTGAGGACCTGCCAGCGCCTGTGTCAACTAAGAAGGTAACATCTTGTCTAAATGGGCCCACCCGTAAATTTACCAGGGGTTCTTGGTAGGCCCGTGTTCCGATCCTCCCCTGACTTCCCTAATCCATTTGTTCACACTCCATTTCATACATCCCTTCTCTTTCCCTTTTAAACTCGGGACAATCCCTTTTGAAGTGTCCCAGTTTCCCGCAATGGTAACATCCGGCCTTCTGAGGGCGCTCAATTCCATAAGATCCTCCTCTCTCACTTCTGCCCCGTCTCGCTTCTCTCCCTCTCCAACTTTTCTTCGACGTTCCTCTCTCCACCCCATAATCTCCCTTATTACATCCCTCTGAACGTACACCTTCTGTGCTTCCCATAATAATTCTGCAACATCCTTTTCAGCCCAATCCTCCACTTTCTGTAATTTCTTCTGAATGTCAGGCCATGACTTAGTCACAAAGTGCACCTTAAGCATGCTCTTGCCTATTTCCCCATCGGGGTCTAAACCTGAATACTTTCGCATGGACTCCCGCAAACTGTCTAGAAACTCACTCGGGGATTCATCCTTTTTCTGTCCAACTTCAAATGCTTTCGCTAAATTCCGCTTTTTGGGCACGCAGGTTTGGATCCCCCTGATTATAAGGCTTCTGAGGTCTGTCATATTGGCCCGTCCCCCCGCGTCGTTATGATCCCACCGGGGGTCCTCTAAGGGGTACTTCTGCTCTCCACGCTGAGGGCCGTCCTGATGCTCCCTATCCCAAATGGCCATTGCACTATTCCAGATCATAACAATTTCATCGTAATTAAATAGTATTCTCATCATGGCCTGCAGTTCAGCCCATGTGTATATACTGGGCCCCAGAAATTGGTCCAGTTGTATTCCCACACTGACGGGGTCGTCCAGTAGACGGGGTAGTTCATTACAGAGTTGCCAGATATCCCCAGAATTTAAAGGTTGTACTACGAATCCGGTCCGTTCGTTCCCAAACGGCACCTCTCGTAAGGGGTCCAGTTGTTCAATATTGTGACTCCTCCCAGCTCTTAATCCCTCTTCTCGACCTTTCCGCATCTCGAGTCGGACTGATTTCCTAGTGCCTGGGGTGAGTTCTGCCCCCACTCCTGTGCCCCCCCCAGCAGTAACTTCTTCACTGGTCGTAGCCTGCTGGGACTCGGAATTGTCCGTCGCAGGAGGGAGGTCCACGCTGGACGCCTGGTCGTGCGCGGGTGGTATATACGGGGGCGGGGAAGACGGTGGCAAACCGTCGGTGAGGATATCCCAAGACTTCTGGGGCTTCCTCAGGTCTGTTTGGGGAATCAGAGGATAGAGACGCGTGGGACTCTCGCCGTCGCCCGCCAACCAGGCGGCGGCATATTTGCTCTCCTCTGGGTCAAACGGTTGTTTTCTGTTAACATATACATTTAGGATTTGGCACACCCAGTCTTCATCAGACCCATACTCGGGCCAAACTACCGAGGGGGCGCGGATAGGTTCTTTGGTCATATAAAACAACAATATTTTATCATGGTCTCTTTCTTTAAGTCCTTCGTTCTACTACTGTCCGTCCATAGACTTAACTTCCGACCTAATGGACTATCGGGGGGTATTTCTTTCCCATTTGCAGTCTTCCCTGACTTTTCCTCAGTAAATCTAGAAGTCTGATTTCCCATGGTCTATCTTCGGTCCTGGTCTTAAACGCCCAAAGCGTTTTCACAGATGACCGTCAAAACCACAATTTCCCGTGGTTTATCTTCGGTCCTGGTCTTAAACGCCCAAAGCGTTTTCACAGATGACCGTCAAAACCACAATTTCCCGTGGTTTATCTTCGGTCCTGGTCTTACACGCCCAAAGCGTTTTCACAGATGACCGTCAAAACCACGCGGCCAACAAGGAAGAACAAAATAATCTCTTACCTTGATCCGTGCACGGAGTTGTCTGGCCTATTTAAATGTGTGTACCCCCGTGTATAGTCACTAACCGGTCGTCCCAGCACTCGTCCGTGTGTTCCTTTTCCAGGATTCAAAATTATTTTTAAATGAGCTGCTCACATCCTCTCTTGGCCGACGGCCAACGGACCAAGCTGATCAGTGAGAAGTATAAATATATACTAGACGCGTCTTTGTTGTAATCAGGCTTGATCCGTGAGCCGAAGAGACGCCCCCCCCCCGGCAATAATTATTTCATCCCGGACGAGCCCCCAATTGTGCGAGATAAGTGGCTGTCCAGCCCCATCTACGGCACTTTTTATTTCCCTTCCCAGGAACAAAGACACGGAGGAGTCTGTCCAAAACTTTTTCATTCAACTTTGCAAAGTCGGGTGTTGTTCCCAAAGGTACACACACACAAGCATAGTAATCTCCACACATTATATACATGTATATGTGGGCTGGGTTTACTACTGCTGCCTTGACCAACGAGTGCTCGGATTCCCCACTGTTTTCCTTTTTTGGGTTCTGGTGCCTGCGATTCTTTTATCATTCACTTGGCCAATCAGTGTTTGAGCTTCCCATTCTTCCCTTATATGGATGATGTTGTACAACTGTGGTTAAGGGCGGCCTCTCAACTATCGAGGAAAGCTGTTACAACTGTTTCATTCATATAAACGTGGGGGAGGTCCGGCAACAGTTTCGAGTGTCTGCTTGTGTTTACTATGAGGTAGAAAAGACTAAAAGGCAGCTAACCGTCTACCCCCTACATGCTTGTGTTTACTATGAGGTAGAAAAGACTAAAAGGCAGCTAACCGTTTAAAAATTACACTACCCCCTACATCTCCCTGTCAATGTCTGTTTTGGAAATAGGTGATCGCTGCCACTCCTCGTGTTTCAACATCACCATTTCCTCGTCTCTCACAGCTCTACAGATTAAACACTCAGCTTCTTTACTCTATCCTCATGTTACCATCATCTGTGTCTGTGGTTAAAGAGATCATTCATTACAAAGGAGATCAAATCTCTAGAGAGTGCCCCTAATGCTCTCTCAGCAAGGCTCTACAACAGCAGGACGATGGCTTTACTTATGTATTCGAATCGTCTTACAATGAAGGACAGCATACCATTGACTGCACCCATTACGTACACAGGGTTTGATTCGGAGCAGTCAGCATAGACTTGTGAGTGGGAGATCATGCTTCCCAAATTTGTTAGAGTTCTTTGATGAAGTGATCAGGAAGGTTGACGAGGACAGAGCGGTAGACGTCGTGTCTATGAATTTCAGTAAGGCCTTTGATAAGGTTCCATATGGTAGGCCGCTCTGGAAGGTTACATGGCGTGGAATGGTGGGGGAACTGGCCAATTAGATACACAGTTGGGTTGTTGGGAGGAAGCAGAGGGTTTAGTGGAATGATGCTTGTCAGACTGGAGGCTGGGTCCATTGCTGTTTGTTATCTATGATTATCTGTGACTGCAGACACATAGATATGGGATAAAACTTTTCAATGAACTCTGAATCAGCCAAACAAGACACTCTATTGTATCAAACTGCTCTGAGGTCTTAAAGGATAAACCTGGACAGATCACCCGGCCCCAGCCTCAGTATCGGAAAAAAGGAACGGGGAACACAGTCCTGTTGACCCTGCAGAGACCTCCTTCCTAACATCTGAGGGCTTGTGACAACAATAGACATTAGACAATGGACAATAGTTGCAGGAGTAGGCCATTCTGCCCTTCGAGCCTGTACCACCATTCAATATGATCATGGCTAATCATTCCGAATCATTATCCTCTTCCTGCCTTATCTCCATAACCCTTGATTCCACTATCTTTGAGAGCTCTATCCAATTCTTTCTTAAATGAATCCAGAGACTGGGCCTCCACTGCCCTCTGGGACAGAGCATTCCACATAACCACCAGTCTCTGGGTGAAAAAGGTTCTCCTCATCTCTGTCCTAAATGGTCTACCCTTTATTTTTAAGCTGTGTCCTCTGATTCGGCACTCACCCATCAGTGGAAACATGTTTCCTGCTGCCATAGTGTCCAATCCTTTCATAATTTTATATGTCTCAATCAGATCCCCTCTCAGTCTTCTAAACTCAAGGGTATGCAAGTCCAGTCGCTCCAGTCTTTCAGTGTAAGGTAATCCCACCATTCCAGGAATTGACCTCGTGAACCTACGCTGCACTCCCTCAATAGCTAGAATGTCTTTCCTCAAATTTAGAGACCACAACTGCACACAGTACTCCAGGTGTGGTCTCACCAGGGCCCTGTCCAGCTGCAGAAGCACCTCTTTGCTTCTATACTCAATTCCTCTTGTTATGAAGGCCAGCATGCTATCAGCCTTCTTCACTACCTGCTGTACCTGCATGCTTACCTTCATTGCCTGGTGTACAAGAACACCCAGATCTCTCTGTACTGCCCCTTTACCTAAATTGATTCCATTGAGGTAGTAATCTGCCTTCCTGTTCTTGCCACCAAAGTGGATAACCATACACTTATCCACATTAAACTGCATCGGCCATGCATCTGCCCACTCACCTAACTTGTCCAGGTCACCCTGTAATCTCCTAAGATCCTCATCACATTTCACCCTGCCACCCAGCTTTGTATCATCAGCAAATTTGCGAATGTTATTGCTGACACCATCTTCTATATCATTAACATATATTGTAAAAACCTGCAGTCCCAGCATGGATCCCTGCGGTACCCCACTGGTCACTGCCTGCCATTCCGAAATGGAGCCGTTCATCACTACCCTGTGTTTCCTATCAGCGAACCAATTTTCAATCCAAGCTAGTACTTTGCCCCCAATACCATGCGCCCTAATTTTGCTCACTAACCTCCTATGTGGGACTTCCTCAAAAGTTTTCTGAACGTCCAGGTACACTACATCTACTGGATCTCCCTCATCCATCTTCAGAGTTACATCCTCAAAAAAGTCCAGAAGATTAGTCAAGCATGATGTCCCCTTCATAAATCCATGCTGACTCTGACCTATCCTGTTACTACTGTCAAGATGTGTCGTAATTTCATCCTTTATGATAGACTCCGGCATCTTTCCCACCACTGAGCTCAGACTAACTGGTCTATAATTTCCTGCTTTCTCTCTCCCACCTTTCTTAAAAAGTGATATAACATTAGACACACTCCAATCTGCAGGAACTGACCCCGAATTTATCGAACTCTGGAAAATAATCACCAACGCATCCACGATTTCTCGAGCCACCTCCTTCAGTAGCCTGGGATGTAGACCATCAGGCCCCAGAGACTTATCAACCTTCAGACCTAACAGTCTCTTCAACACTAATTCCTGGCAAATATAAATTCTCTTAAGTTCAGGTCCTTCAGCCACTGTTACCTCAGGGAGATTGCTTGTGTCTTCCCCAGTGAACACAGATCTGAAGTACCAATTTAATTCTTCTGCCATTTCTTTGTTCCCCGCAATCTATTCCCCTGTTTCTGTCTTCAAGGGCCCAATTTTACTCCTAACCATTTTTTTTGCCTTGCACATACCTAAAAAAGCATTTACAATCCTCCTTTATATTATTGGCCAGTTTATCCTCGTACCTCATTTTTCCTCTGCGTATTTCCTTCTTAGTAATCTTCTGTTGCTCTTTAAAAGATTTCCAGTCCTCAGTTTTCCCACTTATATTTGCTATATTATACTTTTTCAATTTTAACTTTATATGTTTCTTAACATCCCTCGTCAGCCATGGTCACCCATGCCTCCTCCTGGGATCTTTCTTCCTTCTTGGAATGAACGAATCCTGCAACTGCTGCATTATACACAGAAATATCCGCCATTGTTCCTCCACGGTCATCCCTGCTAAAGTATTGCACCATTGAACTTTGGCCAGCTCCTCCCTCATAGCTCCATAGTTACCTTTATTCAACAGAAATACTGTCACTTCCGACTGTACCCTCTCCCTCTCAGACATTTCCAGAGCTTTCCCACAGACTGCACAGAAACATCAGGAATGGAGTCGGCCATACCGCACATTGAGTCTTCCTCATTGTTGTTAATGTTCAAACATCTCCATAATGCACTTATCCCACACAATGAATATATCCATTAATGTGATTAACATTGGGAAGCTATAAAATAGGAAGTGCAGTCGTCCCTTTGGTCCCTCGAGTTTGCTACCCAATTCAATTTAATGATGGCTTGCCCTTTATTTCCACACCGTTCTCCTGCTCTCCCACCATTCCTTTACAGTCTCTAAATCCTTATTTATATTCAGTGGCTTGGCTTCCAGGTTTGCGTGCATTCCCCAGGTTCACCAGTCGCTGAGTGCAGACATTTATTGTCATCTCATTGCAGAATGGTCTGTCTGTACCTAATACTGTGGACCCTTGTTTTAGACACCACAGCCAGGGAAATTATTATCCCTGCTTCCAATCCGTCTCACCCTGTCAGAGCTTTATAGATCTCACTGAGATATCCACCCATTTTCCTAAATCCCATGGAATACAGGCCCAGTCGCCCCAAACTCTGCTCCCACAACAAACCTGTCATCACAAAGATCGGTCTGGTCATCCTTCACTGCTCTCCCTCAATGTCAATTCTGTCCTTTATTATGTACTGAGACCAAACCTGCACACAATACTGCACAGTGTTTGAGATAGGGTCTCACCATAGCCCTGTACAGCAGCAGTAAGACACGCTTACTCCTGGACTCAAATCCCCCTGAAATGAAGGTCAGCACATCATTGATCTTCCTATCTGGTTTTTGCTCCTGCAATATTGCTTTCAGTGACTGGTCTACAGGGAGATCCAGATCCTTTGCATTGTTACAGTTCCCCACTTGGTCGTTCTATGTACACTGGACAGCGTGCCAATGCCATTCCCAGTATTGACGTCTGGGTTCAGACCTCACTGTGCTACAGGGACCTCGGAGGCTGCGCAGAAGGAAACAACAAACAGGAGCATATGTCCCTTTGGAGATCAACATGTTTCAAACAATCCCTTTTCAAAGGATAGGCTTCTAGTCTATTGTTCCCACCAAAGGGCACACCGCCACCTCTACCCACATTGCTCTCCATCTGCCACGTATTTGCCCATTCATTCCACTTGTCTTAGTCACCTTGAAGCTTTTTTACAACCTCCTCACCCACTCACAATCCAACATCCTTTAGTTCTCTCAGCAGGTTGGGATATATTGTATTTGATTCCTGCAACCAAATGTTTAATCGGTATTGTGAACAGCTGGGACCTGAGCACCGATCTTGTGATATCCCAGCAACATTGCTCTGTTATTTTTTTAAAAGTAGTATTTATTTCCTAAATCTGGGTTTGACTGGCTGAGCCAGCATTTATTTCCTGTCCCTGGTTGCCCCTTGAGAAAGTGGTGGTGAGCTGCCTTGTTGAACGGCTGCAGTCCACTGTGGATTCAGTGATGGTAACACCATTGAATGCCAAGCAGCAGTGGTTAGATTGTATTTTAATGGTGATGGTCACGGTGTGGCATTTGTGTGGCGTGAATATTACTTGCCACTTGTCAGCCTGGATACTGTCCAGCTCTTGTCGCATTTGGACATGGCCTGCTTCAGTACCTTAGGAGCAACAAACATTGCTGAGCATTTTACAATCATTAGCGAACATCCCTACTTCTGACCTTATAATAGAGGCAAGGCCATTGATGAAGAAGCCCTGAAGATGTTTGGGCCTAGGCCACTGCCCGAGGGACTCCTACAGACTTGTCCTGGAGCTGAGATGACTGGCCTTTATCAACCATAACCATCTTCCTACGTGTCAGGTATGATTCTAACCAGCAGGGAGTTTGCCTCTGATTCCCATTGATTGCAGTATTGCTAAGGCCCCTTGATACCTCACTTGGTCGAAGGCAGCCTTGTTTTAAAGGGCTATCGCTCTCACCCACCTCTGGAAGTCAGCTCTTTTGACCATGTTTGAACCACGGTAATGAGGTCAGTGGCTGAGTGGGCCTGGTGGAGCCCAAACTGGGCGACATTGACCAGGTTATTGCTGAGCTGGTGCTGCTTTAAAGCACTGAGACATTCCACCACTTTACTGCTGATCGAGAGTAGACTGATGGAGTGGCAATTGGCCGGATTGGATTTGTTCTGCTTTTTATGTACAGGAGATACTTGGGGTAATTTTCCACGTAATTGGGGAAATGTCATTGTTGTAACGGTATTGGAACAGCTTAGCTAGGGCAGTGACAAGGTCTGGAGAACAACTTTTCAGTACTATAGCCAGAATGTTGTCAGGGTATGTACCCTCTGGGGTATCCAGTGTCTCCAACTGAATTGGGTGTTGCGTGGACTGAACCAAATTGGCTGATGACTGGTAAGTGAATTGCTGAGGACCACTGGAGGAGGCTGAGATGGATTATCCACTCAGCACTTCTGACTGAAGATTATTGCAAATTCATGAAAGTTCTCTTTTGCACTGAAGTGCTGGGCTATTCCATCATTAAGGATGGGGATACTTGTGGAATCTCCTCCTCCAATGACTTGTTTAATTGTCCATAACTATTCTCAACTAGAAGTGGAAGGAATGCGGAGCTGAGATCTGATCCTTTGCTTGTGGGATCACTTAGCTCTGTCTATCACTTACTGCTTATGCTGTTTGGCACACAGGTAGTCATGGTTGATGACTTCATCAGGCTGACACCTCATTTTCAGTTATTCCAAGTGCTGCTCCGACCATCCTGCACACTCCATTGAACTAAGGTTGATCCTCTGGATTGATGGTAATTGTTGGGAGGGGGATATGCCAGGCCATGAGGTTGTGTGTGTGTTCAATTCTGCTGCTAATGATGACACACAGCACGTTATGGAAACCCAGACTTGAGCTGCTAGATCTGTTTGAAGTCTGTCCTATTTAGCACGGTGATAGTACCACACAAAATTGTGGAGGTTATTCTCAATGTGAAGGTGTGACTTTGTCTCCACAATAACTATGCGGTGGTTACTCTTACCGATACTGTCATGGACCGATACTTCTGCAGCTGGCAGGTTAGGAAGGCTGTGGTCAAATATGGCTTTTCCCTCTTGTTGGTTTTTTCACAACCTGACACAGACCGAGTCAAGAAGTTATATCCTTTTGGACCCAACCAGCTCAATCAGTAATGCGGCTGCCGAATCACTCTTTTGTGTGAACATTGAAATCCCCCACCCAGAGTACATTTTGTGCCTTTGCCACCCTCAGCGCTTTCTCCAAGTGTTGGTCAGCTTGGAGGAGTACTGACTCATCGGTTGAGAGAGGCTGGTACATGGTAATCAGCAGGAGGTTTCCTTTCCCATGTGTAAACTAACGCCATGAGACTTCATGGGATAAAGAGTCACTGTTGAGGACTCCAAGAGCAATTCCCTTCCAGCTGTATACCACCTTGCCACCATTTCTGCTGTGTCTGTCCGGCTGGTGAAACAGGAGATGTCCGGGGAAGGTGATGGGGTGTCTGGAACATAGTCATTCTCACAGAATCTGACCTTAAATATAAGGTCAGGCTGTTGCTTCACAAGTCTGTTTATTTCTATTCACTGTTTCCTGCCAGCTGTCCCACTCTAGAAGTTTGTCCATATATTCACCCAATCCACTAAGATTTGATTTTGCAAACTGGGCTTGGAGGTTTATCAAAGTTTTTCTGAAAATCCACATTTTTTACATCCATTGCTTCTCTTTCATTTGTCTCCCAGTCTGTTTCTCAAACATAATTCCCATTTCATAAATCTATGTTAGTGTTGTCTATGACCATTATTTTCAGTCCCAATAATTTCTCCCAAACCATTTATTTACTATGTTCTATGTTCCATGTCCTATTTCGTTTTCCATACCAGACTTGGTTTTCCTGATATTGTCAGAAAGTTCTGTAAAGACAGAACTGAAGTAGTGGATTCATAGTTTTGCCATTTCCCTGTTTCCCATTCTCCATTCTCTGGTTTCAAACTGGAAGGAACCTGCACTGTTTTTTCATACTTCACACATTGACATAATTTGACAAACTGTAACAGTTCACTCTTATAGACTTTGTGAACATTATCTTCAGAAACCTATCAATTCCTGTCTTAAGCTGCTCAGCTCCACATCATACACGCACAGGAGCATAGTCTCTGTACCAACAGAAATACAGCACGATCTATATTAGTCCCACTTTCCAACACTTCCAAGTGCTCGTCCAAGTACACTTAACGGTTGAGAGGTTAGCCGTGATAACTCCCTTCTCAGGAAGTACATTCCAGGCCTCAACACCCTCTGGGTGAAAAAAAGTAATCTTTAAATCCTCTCTGAACCTCAAACCCTTCACTTTAAGGTGTGCTCCCTTGTACTTGACCCTCTGTCTAAAGGGAACAGCTACTGTCTATCCACCCTGTCCATGCCCCTTATTAACTTATCCTTCTGAATCACATCCCCCTCAGCCTCTCTGTCCAAAGTAAACAACCGGAGCTTATCCGGCCTCTCTCCATAGCTGATATGCTCCATCCCAGGGAACATCCTGGTGAATCTCCTCTGCACCCCCCTCCAGTACAATCACATCCTTCCTGTAATGAGGCTCTCAGAACGACATACAGTACTCCATCATGGACTAAACCAAGCCCTGTATAGCACTTATAATCTCCTCCCTGATTAATAAACGCTACACCCAAGGTTCAATTCTTAACTAGTCCATTACCCTATTCAGTGACATTCAGGGATGAGTGGAGAAACACACTCTGAGCTCCCTAGTGTGCTGCCAATCATTGTGTACACCCCATGTCTGGTTCCTCCTTCCAAAGTACATCACCTCATATTTATCAGGATCACATTCCATCTGCCATTGATCTGCCCACCTGATCATTCCACTTGTATTTTCCTGTAAAATCAGAACTTCCTCCTCACTGCCAACCACCCGGCCAATCTTTGTGTCAAACACAAACTTACTTAACACAACTCCCACCCCTCCACCCACCTCCCCTCCCGATTCACATCTATACCATTTTTGAAAGCTACAAACAAAAAGGGACACAGCACTGATCCCTGTGGTACACCAGGGGACGCTGGTCTCCAGTCACACAAACAGCCTTCTCCCACCACCCTCTGACTCCTGACACTAAGACAATTTTTGTTGTAACTTTTCAAGTTGCCCTTGATACTCTGAGATTTTACTTTATTTTTTCAGTTTCACCTTTGGAACTTTGTCAAAGACCTTGCTGCAAAACTTAATAAGCGACCTCCTCAAACTAATTCAATCAAATTCATTAGATGTGACTTCACTCTGATAAAGTCATGATGATTCTCCCTGATCAAACCTTGCGACTCTGATTAGAGTTCGATTTTCTCCTTCTCTATTTTCTCCAGTCGTTTCCTGAACAGTGATCTAGTACTCGCTCATCTATAGTTACCCTGGAAAATCTCTACCACCCTTACTGTGAATTTGGAATCATATTAGCTGCTCTCCAGTCCTCTGGCACCTCCCCTATGGTCGGATTCTAATTAAAATTTCCAGTCAGGGTCTTTCCTCCCTTGACTCCAACAGTATCCAGACCTGCGGATTGATCCAATTTTATACCAGACAAAAACTCAAACTCCAGCCCGTATTTTACATCAATCTCTTCAAGACCTTTCCAGTCCATCTTCTCGAATTCTGTACCTGCATCCTCCTTCTCCCAAGTAAAACAGCTGTGATATTTACATGTAACAATCTATCAATGTTCTCTGGGTTGACGCACTGATTGCCCCTTTGGTTTCTAATGGACACTTACTGTTTGCTGATTATTCTGTTCTACTTGACTGTGTAGAATATCGTGGGATTCTCCCTAATCTCGCCTGCTTGCCCTTCTCCATGTCTCTCTGTTATTCAGTTCCCTCAATGTTCCTAAGTTTCTAAGTTTCACTACAATCACCTCTCATGTTTTGAAACTCGATTTCACAGGCTGAGTTTCCCCATCAGACAATCTTGCCATTTTAGGGATTAGTCTGGAAAATACCTTTTGCAGTTCCTCTGTAGTCAGTATATTCTATCTTCGATTGGGACTCCAAACGGTACACAATACTTTAAGTTTAGTCTCAGCAACACTCTATGCAGCTGGTGCACAACATCTTCTATATTTCAATTACATTCACATGAATGTAAACCTAATTTTTAGTTTCCTATTTGCATGCGTTCTTCCCAATTCCTTTCACTTTACCTTTTCGTATGTTGTTAGTGGGAGAGTTCTTAAAGAAAGATCCTCCTGAATATCCAACGATACGTTATCCATTAGCTCCTTGTTGCCAACGTCCACAAGAATCATCTTCAAACCAGTCCAAAAAATGTTTGTCACTTATGGTTTTCGTTTCATCGATGCATTATCATCCTCCCCAGTTTTCCCATTAACTTCTATATATCCAATAACACGTTCTTTGTAATTCAGCCCAAGAGACACCCGACCGTGGATTACAAGTTAACTGATCTGTAGTTCACCACTCTCCATCTTTATCCTTTCTTAAACTATTGGATAATATTTATAACTTTTGCCATATCCAAATTGGCTAAATATCTTTCCGGAATGTATTGGAAAATAACATGAAAATAACATGATGCAATCATAACGTCTATTGCTGCTTCCTCTGAAATTCTTGTATGAAGTACTTCTGATCTGTCAGATTTATACTCAATCCAGCTTTCTTTTCAAACATGACCTCAACACTGATAAGAATGATCTTAGACTTTACTTACACAAGCCCCATGGTCTTGGTATTTCTGGGAGAATCTCTGGATATTCTGCCTTGAAGATAGACACAAAGAATCTGTTTCTTTCCCTTGTGATTTCTCTGTTCTCTACAATAAATTACCCTGTCCGCACACCTACTGTTCCACATTTGACCTTGTTTTTAGTTTTGTTTCATACACAGATGTACGTTTTTTTAAAGCAGTCTTTATGTTTTTTTAGCAGTCTTTATGTTTTTCTTTAGCAGTCTTTATGTTTTTCTTTTGTTTGCATGCTGTTTCTCTGTTTGATTTCCTTCTCAGTTTCTTGGTCATCCGTTGCTGGGTCCTACATTTCTCCGAATCCACTACCTTACTACAACACTTGGCATTTTTCTAAGCTGCTTCCATTGACCTAATAGGTTGTTTAAGGTGAGGCTGAAAGGGTTAGGTCGGAGAAGAGGGTGGACCAGATTGATGGGAAGGAAGAGTAACACATAGGAACGTTCAAAAAGGGGAGTGTGCTGAGTTGGAATATTGGACTGGGATAAGGTGGAGTTACGGGAAATGGGGAAACTGGTGAAATCCACATGAATCCCCTGTGGTTGAGGGTCCCAAGACAGAAGGTGAACCTTTCTTTATCCATGCTTCGGGTGGTTAGGGTTTGGCGATGGAGGAGGCCCAGGACTCTCATGTCCTTGTCAGAGTGGAAAGGAGAGTTAAAGTGTTTAACCACAAGGTGGTGGAGTTGGTCAATGTGGCTGTTCCAGCGATGTTCTCTGAAATGATCCATGTATGTCTCGCCAACGTAGATAAGACCACACTGAGTTTAAAGGATGCAGTAGATGAGGCGTTCTGTCTCCCTTCATCACCCATCACTTTCAACACCACCTTCATCTACCTATCGCATTCCTAGCTACCTGCCTCCTGCCACACCCCCTTCTCATTTATCTCTCAGCCCCCTTGAACCAGAAGTCTCATTCCTGATAAAGGGTTGTGCCCGAAACGACAATACTCCTGCTCCTAGTACGCTGCCCGACTGTGCCTTTTCAGCGCCACTGATCTCCAGCAGCTGCAGTGCCCACTTTCTCCTCACACCTTCAGGGCTTGCATGATTCAGATTTATAACAGTGACTTCAAATAAAACAAAAATAATCTTGTACTCAAACAGCATAAAAGAAAAACAATGCATTGTGGTCACTGTTCACAAAAGGCCCTTTACAGCAAAGTTTCCAATTATCTTTTCTGATCGTCCAATTTCTAAATAACCTGATCTCTAGCTCCGTGCTCGACAAAATGTTAATGCCAGCTATCTAACACATGTTCATGAAATCCATTTTTCCCAGCATTAGCATTCAGTTGGGTTAACAAAGTTTAGATATAATTTAAACAGTTCGTTATTACTGAAGTACCCACAAACATGTATATCCCATTTCCTGTTTCATAACCTGCCCTACAATTGTATTGCAGCTTTCACTTTGATATATAACTCCCATCAATGTTTGCTTCTACTTGCTGTTTTTACGCTCCATCTGACTAGATTCTATAGAATCTGAGCGATGTGGGTTTTGGGGAGATTAATGTCGAGATCATCTCGCCACATCATTTATGATCTTCTTAAGTATCATTGTGACATTTTCTCCAGATTTCCCGTTATGCTCGTGGAGTAGAGAAGGACAATGATGTTCCAACAATGCTCAGTATTACCTTCAGAGAGCTGAGACTGCTCTAACCTGGGTGGGAACCTTACAGCAGGATGGTAAAGTGTTGCTGCTGCTGTACAGGGTCGTAGTGAGATCACATCTGGAGTAGTGTGTACAGATTTATTCTCTTCAATGAAGAAAGGATATTGTTATATTGGAAGCAGCTCAGAGATGGTTCACTCAACTGATTCCTGCAATGAAGGTGCTAGCTTATAACGAAAGGATGATCAGGTTGACCTTTAGCCAATGGAGTTGACAAAAATGAAAGAAGATCTTATTTCAACATAGATGATAGGAAGGAGTCAACAACTGAAGAGAATTACGCAGATAATGGAGGAATCCATTCCAAAATCCAGCCTGTTACACATGAACAACAGAAGGAAATTCAGGCCTTTGACCCTGTTACACCAGAATAGGACGACACTGTTCAGCCCCTCGAGCTGAATGTATATTTACAGGAGGAGGCCAATCAGCCCCTTGAATCTATAACACTGGACCCAGAGTAGGCCATGCTGCACCAGTACCCTGTTACACAGCAACAGGATCAGCCCATTCAGCCTCCTCAAGTCCGTAACATAGGAACTAAAAGCGGTCACACAGTGACTGTAGATTTGTTACACTGGGATAACAGGAGGCCATTCAGACCCACCAAGTCTGTTGCAAGAGAATTGGATAAGGATAAAAACTATCTGAAACTTATTTCTGAGAAAGGAGGAGGTAATTCAGACACGTGTCTGTTGTATGGGAACAAGAGAAGACCAATCGCTCCCTTCGTCCCATCTCTGGGATACATGAGGAGACCGTTTAGTATCTCCACCGATTATGGAGAAATATGAGAAGACCCATCAGACCCTCAGAATGTTACACAGTAACGGGAAGATTCCATAATCCCCCACCCCTCTAACGCATCAACAGGAGGTGGTCATTCTGGCCTTGGAGATGACAACATGGGAACCCCAGAAAGACTTCATCCCATCGATTTTGTACACCAGCAGAATGATGAGTCCAGTCAGCCACACATACCGTTTATGCAGCAATTGGAGCACATCTCTTAAAACCCTTTTGTCCATCAAACAGGAATTCAAAGAAAACGTAAAGGTTTTAGAAAGGGAAGAACTTATAATAATTGAATACATTAGAAAGTAAAATGTAACAATAAAGTATTGTAATTTAAGGCAAATTATTCGAATCCATTGTTGTGAAAATTTGCAAAGGTAAACCACAATTCATCAGAATCAACATTGTTCTACAAAAGATAAATCATGATTGAAGTGTTTTCTTGAGTTATTTAAAGATGTGAACAAACAAGGTGGATAGTGGGAATCCTGGAGATGGAATATATCTGATCTTCGTGAAGGCATCGGATATGTCCCTTCTCCAAAGAGTGAGTGGTAAGATCAGACAGCATGGGTTTAGGGGTACTTTATGAGCTTGGATGGAGGATTGGTTAACCAACAAAATGCAGCCAGATGAATTAACTGTGTCATTTTCGATTGGAAAATGCAATTTGTTGGATGCCATAGATTTCAGTTCTCATGCTTCAACCATTTGTGATGGACAATATTACTCGGTTGACGGGATAGAAAATACTATAGGGAGGAGAATTGAGGACTGTAGATGCTGGGGATCAGAGCTGAAAATGTGTTGTTGGAAAAGCGCAGCAGGTCAGGCAGCATCCAAGGAACAGGAGGGCTGATGCCCGAAACATCGATTCACCTGTTCCTTTGATGTTGCTTGACCTGCTGCTCTTTTCCAGCAAGACATTTTCATCTCTAGAAAATACGATAGCCACATTTTCAGATGATACTAACATTGGTGGGAAATTACCTCGGAATGATTATGCAAGAGATTTAAAAACTATATGGATATACTGGGCGAATGGGCCAACATTTGGCAATGAAAATTAATGTGGATAAATATGGGGTTAATCAAGTTGGCCAGTCTAATAAAACGGCAAATTATTATCTAAGTGGAGAGAAACTTCAACGTTCTTAAGTGCAGAGGGATCTGGGTGTCTGCTTGCACATCACAGAAAACTTGCTTGCGGGTACTTGATGTAATGAGGAATGCAAACATAACTTCATCGTTTATTTATAAAAGGATAGAGTAGAAAGGGAGGGAGTGTTGGTGTAGCTATGCAAGGCATTAGTGAGGCTGCAACTGGAGTACAGTTTGGGTGTCCTGCAGAATGAGGTAATTCCATTGGAGGGAATTCAGAAGAGCTTCATTAGAATGATTCCATATTTGAAGTGTTTGTCTTATGAAGAGAAATTGAGCAGTTTAGGCCTATACTCTCGAGTTTATAAGAATAAAAGGAGAGGTCATTGAGGTCTGTAAAATGCTAAAAGTAATTGAAAATGTAGCTGTAGAGTGGATATTTTTTCATGTGGCGCAATCGACAATAAGAGACTACAGTTTGACGATCGAGAGATAGCAGGGATGTGGAACAGAGGCCGCGATGACATCAGCCATGACTGTATTCCATGGCGGAGCAGGTTCGAGGGGTTGGATTTCTGACTGATGTTCCTTGTTCATATTCAGCTTTACGACTGTGTTACACAGTAATGGGGGAGGATTCAGGATCAAACAGGAAGCAGGCACTCTGGATAAATCAGTCTAAATCATTTGACAGAACATCACCAGTGGAGTCACACAGTGACCAATGCTGGGTCCTCAACTATTTACAATCTATATCAATGATCAGGAGGATGGAACAGATATAGAGATACTGAGTTTGGTGATGTTGCTGTGATGAGCAAGAGATTAAATTATCAAGAGATGGTAGAGGGTCTACAGATAGATAGAGAGAGGTAAAGGCAATGGATAATAATTTGGCAACTGCAATATAACATCATATAATCTGTCATTTCATTTACAGGAATAATAGAAGGCAGTATGTTACTGAAATGGATTAATGATACTCTGTACTGGGGGGTTCATACCCATTCAGACATGGGAGGTTTTGTTCCATCCCTGATCGTCAACTCCCAGACACTCCAACTGACCCTATTGCTCTCCGTACACATGGAATGTTTTGAAGTGTTTGGTTGGTGATGGGGGGTGCTGTTATCAAACGTGTATCAAGGGGATTGTCTTTATCCAAGATACATTCATTCCTCTCTACATGGAGATCTGAAGACGATGG
This sequence comes from Chiloscyllium punctatum, assembly GCF_047496795.1. Taxonomy (NCBI): domain Eukaryota; kingdom Metazoa; phylum Chordata; class Chondrichthyes; order Orectolobiformes; family Hemiscylliidae; genus Chiloscyllium; species Chiloscyllium punctatum. Next base: position 794,986 of record NW_027309843.1, on the reverse strand, counting down.
GAATGGCTGCCTGCTTATGAATGAAGAGGCTGTGGCTGCTGTCAGGACAGGGGTATTCACCAACATGATGTACTGTGATGGGCACGCTGCAAGATTAATACAGAGAGTGCTCCTTCAGTTCCTCCACCTCTCCCCATTGACACGGCTACTCCGCAGATGCCATGTACACCATCGGGAATCCCATTATACTGGATACACCCGACAGCTCCCTGCTGAGGGAGAAACAATGTATTTACCTCATCCACCATATATATCCTCCGTCACTAAATGGTTACATTGATGGCAACATACTGGGAGATGATGGATAGGTCACCCAGTCCTGTTTGAAAAGTTCCAGAACATAGAAGCTGACTGAAACTTGACCCAAGCAGCCACTGGCAGCACCATCCTCCCCCTGGTGTGAAGCTGCAGGACGTGTTAAAGGAGGTGACACCGCTCTGTGACCAGCTCTTTGTTCAATCAGTGTCCTCTTACACTCTGCTCCTGGGTTAAGTGGAGCTTGGGAAGCTGTTCCTGGAAAACCCGGGGTGGACACAGCAGATCCCTTTTCCAATACACACTCACTGCGTGGTTTCAGAGCTTCCCCTTTCTGCAGCCTCTGCTCCATTTGTTGTTCATGTTGCAGACCCAGATGTTGTAACCACAGTCCCCAGGCTCCATCCAAAGTTGGGTCACCAAATCCTCAGGTCTCCCTGAATGCCTGAGGCAGCTCACAGCACAACCTCCAGAAAACCATCCCCAGCTGCTGCACTAACTTTTTAATAACAGGAGTCAGTTAGAAACCCCTCATCTATAAGTGTTGTGGAGCAGACCAGATTCCCGCAAAATATTTTAAGAAGGCCACTTAGACCCAAACCTTTCGTTATTTTGAATATTGAATGTGAAGTGTGCTTTCCAGATATGTTATGACTGGTCAAACCACTCGACGTTAAGCAAAATATAATCTGTTAAAATGCTTTAGTTAAAATACAATCAAAGAAAAGAACATTTTGGGATAGCTGATATGTTGGAACACTTACACAAACAATAGATACTATACCTTCTTTATTTACACCGCTTGGCACAAAGATATATTCAAATACAGATCCTTCCAGCAGTTTTCTGATCCAGGAGAAATCAACATCAACAGAGATCTTAGAGAGAAAGGCAGCGAGGGATCATGTATTGACACTTCCAACCCTTCTGGGACCCGAACAGCTTCTGAATGTTGCAGCTAAAAACAAAACGCGGAAACCTGGTCTGGGAGAGCTGGCCACTGCCCTTCCATTGTTACCACCGTTTTAATAAAACCTAAAGGCTTTCTCAGTTATTTACTTAAACTGTTTTCAGACAGCAGTTCTTCACCTCTGCCTTTAAAACCTCTCGTCAAAAAAAACCCAAGTGAAAATAACCTTTTTACAGTGATAGTATCCTCACAATTCCATCTTTAATAAAATAATCCATCAATATACAAAGGTGGATTCATTTTAGACGTCCTAATCTTCCTCTGTTAGTAGACTGAAATGCATATATATTACATTGACTCTGAGCATACAAAAGTTCACAACTCGATTCGATTTCAGTCATTTTACTCCTGCCACAGAATGCCTTTTATCTTTCTTCGTCCAAGTCCCCACAACATGTCAAAACTTACTTTTTCTCGCCCTGTCAAATTTATAATTTCAAATTAAATGGCAGCAATATTAAACTCAATAAAGTTTTCGCCCTAAACTTCTCCACAAAATTTAAGGGGTCACGATCAGTGATAAAGATTTGTCTCATGTATGTTATTCGCAATTTCAATGCTGAAATGTTGTAACGTGAACACCAAGCTCAAGGCCTCCTTCCCCATTGTAGAATAAATCTGTTGATGTTTCCACTGGACACTCCAACCACACGTTACAGAATGGAGCACTTCTCATCTCTCCATTAGTCCCTCTGAATGACATAACTCCTCATGTCTCAGCATAAAAGAGTTACATCCTTCTGTCCCTCTTAATGCTGTAACCTCTTCGCCTGCTACTCCTGGCCTATGCCAGTAAACCTTACTCTCACAGGGATATATTTTAAGAAGATCTCACACATTTCTTCTCAATCCCTCACAGAAACCAAACTTTGATTTCTGAACTCAATCATCATCAGCCATTTCAGTTTCTAATCTTGCCATTGTTACTCTCTGCTCTTTCACACGAGTTCTCCCGACTGCAGAAAGTGAATTGTTGAACTTCTGCAAAATTAGAGTCTCTCTCAGAGTGTCATAGGTTTGCTCTGTTTTTAATACCCTTCCCCACCTTTCAAAATTACTTTGTTTGATTCTTTCAAACACAACGTGCGTTTTACCAAGGATGCTATTTTAGATTCCTGAAACACTTTCTGTCGGTTTTTGGCAAAAGACAATATGCACTTCAGATGGCTTTCTTCACCTCCTGCGATAGGGATGCAAATACCTATCAGCTTTGTTTGGATAAACTAAATCCACATGTTCTCTGGCCCCTGCACTTGTTTAGCCACTTTCTGAAATGAAATTAAAAAGGCTCCCCCATCATTCTCATCAAATTTAGATAATGCCTTGATGTATTTGAACAGATCCTGATCTGGCCTTTGGCTGCCATAGGGTTGCTCTACCTCACTATCCTCTAATGAAAATCCATACAAAATGAAGAGGAATTTAGAATAACGTAACTATTGGAAAACTTAACCGAATAATGGATACAGTACGTTCCACAAATGAACTGTTCAATCCATCAACATCACCTAAACACAGCCCTTGGCAAAAAGGAACATTCAGACATGCATTCATGCATACAGTTCTCCAATGCAGGAGGAAACACCATCAAGTGCGGCTTTAGAGAGAGCAGCAGCTGGGGATAATTTACTAAAACTTCTAACCCCTCTGGGACGCCAAGCACCCGGTGATTGTTACAGCTACAAGAAAAAACAAACTAGAAAGCCTGGTCTGTGCGAGCTGGCCATTGTTACTACTATTTATTAAAACCCTAAACGCCCCGTAAATTATTTACTTCAGCTGTTTTCAGTCGGCAGTTTGGCCTTTAAGACCGCTTACTTAAAAAAAAATGAGAAACTAACATTTTATTTAAAAAAGTGACAGCATTGTCAGGCCATTTGGATCCCTGGCCCTTCACCCATTGGGTTTCCTCGTGTTACTTATCGCAAGGTCACCTGAGAGGGACAGCCACAGGTACAGACCAAGTTACAAGGATGTATCTCATAACTTCTGAAACACCCCTGTCCATGGACCATCACATGGGACATAGCAGGAAGTGAACAACAGCTTGATACACACCATTTCAGTATTTCTGAGCTACACAATGCTAGCACTCGATACACTAGGGAGCCAAAACCCAAGACCAGGGAAAGATATAGAGGGACAGAGAGATTCACATTAAAGTCAGAAACAGTCAGTCAATTAACTGAAAGGATGTTGTGGAAATATGTGGAAAAAGACAGGGCAGTGGGACTAACTGCAGATGTGAGATCTTCGTGAGTAAAATTACAAGAATGAGGACATTGAATAAAGGCATTGTCAGATCAGCTGGAATGGTTTGTTACGTCAAATGCAGAATCTGCTTGACAGAACACCACAAACAACATAAACTGGGACAAGATGACAGCCCAGCATGGAGAGCTGTGCAGACCATGCTAGTGTGTTGCTCAGTAAACTGCACTATCTGCCCAGCATGGAGAGTATTGAAAACTTTACTATCATATGCTAACTATCCTCGCATCGGATTACTGCCTACAATGGGAAGGTTTGCTGTGTGTGTGTGTGTGTGTGGGGGGGGGGGGGGGGGGGGTTGAATGTGAAACTCATTGTTTGAGAAGGAACACACATGGAGGAAACTATTTTAAATACGAACAACTGGCAGGCTTTTTATTAATCAACAGAGAGAACGAGGGAAGTTTCATGTACAGATGATATAAAGTGTTTGAGAATGTTAAAATAAAGTCATTGCCAGACACAACAGCAATATACATCGGCGTGCACATGAATGACAGTTGGATGGGAGTTTGGTGTGAGGTCGAATCTGATTTGTTTCGGCAGGTATGAAGCCGGGACCATCAGCAGCAGATTATTGGCTTCATTAAGCCTGTACTTCATAGCTCAAGGTTCAAACAGCAGATGGAATAAACCAGTGAGATACATTCTGGAGTGGGGAGTATTTCAAGTTAGAAATGTTCAAGGCATGGTGTCAAGAATCAGCTCATAGAAAAGAGATATCCCACAGTTGTGACTTGTCTGCTTCAGCTGCAGATATTGGCCAGGGATGGGATGGAAACAGTGGAAGGAAGTGGAGTTTGTAACCAGAGCAGTAGACGATGACCTCCATGCTCTTAACAGCAAAGGCAATGATACAATGCATTGTGGTTCTCCCCTGAAACTGAATAGATCAACATAGAGACCCGTGAGTAACACTGCCAGAGCGGAGAGTGAGACAGTAATTGAACACGTTCATTAATGTAGTTAGTAGTGGTCTGTAGAGTGAATGTCTGGTTTGAGAGTTTCAACAGGAACAATAATAGTGGCAAGATGTGTAGACTATAACAAATAACAATAATACAGTCATAACTGGTTTATAGAAAACAGAATCTGGACAGTGACACTCACCAGGAACACCAAGGATAGCCAGGAAGGGATAATAAACATATTGAATAATGATAATCACGTAATAGATGTGCGATGATAATGGCAACCAATCATATGCAGAAAGACGCCAAACATAACTGGATAAGCTCCTGTATATTGTTGGAATATTCCAGTCTAATGTTCTCACATTCTGATCCATTGTTGGAATATTCCAGTCTAATGTTCTCAGATTCTGATCTCTCCTCCCCCTCTCTCTCTAGATCTGCTTATCCCTGTCAGTGCTGTCGGTGATGCTCCCGCTCATGTTATGGAATAACACGTTGAATGGAGCCCATTTATCAATAAAAGATGGAAACCCTCCACTGGGATAATTAGAATCCATGGAGATTGGCATTAATCGCACTTACTGAACAAATAGGCTCAGTTAACCAGTTCAAAACATCACTTTTCATTTACTGGTTTTTGGATGGAATGGATGAGGGTTGCTGAGGGATGGATCATAAATCTTTAAATCTTTTTTATTAACTTGTATATGAGAGTATTAGCAGGACACTGCAGGGGTCTATATATGTTCCACTCTGTTTATGAAAGGAGGCAGTTATAACATAACAGATCAGCTGCATAAAAGAAAATCGGGTGGGCAATTTTCTTGATACCTGAACCCAAAGTACGGTACTTATTGACCAGTGTGCGGCCACTCCTGGTTTTAATGCCCTGTTGTCAAATCCTTTCATAACTTTGAGACAGAGCATTGAGACCGCTGCTCAGGAACAGGCCGAAGCAATTCTGTCCCTATGGGCCTCTTACAGAGGGATAAGAGAAGGCCATTCAGCCCATATTAGCCTGTTGCTACTTGAAAAGGTGGAAAGCTGGAATATTGGCACATTTTGCCGAAAGAATAATTCAAAACGAAGAGATGCATTGCTGCAGCTGTTTGAAGAGTTACTGAGAGGGCCCTGGAGTAAATAGTGCTATTTGTGTTTCTGTAACCGAGAAGGGATAGACCTCCATCAGATACAGTTTACCAGCTGCTCATAATCCACGGGTTGCTGTGTCAGTTAATGTCTCAGATCTGTTACACAGGGACAGGAGGAGGCCATGAAGCCTCTTGAGTCTATTTCAGAGGGAGAAGAGGAGGCCAAGAAGCCTCTCCAGTCTATTACAGAGGGTCACGAGGAGGCCATTCAGCCTCTCGAGCCTGTTACAGAGGGGCAGGAAATGTTTATTTAACATTCAAGTCTGTAACACATACATTTTAGTTTTAAACTAGTTGTGGAATAGGAAAGACCTGATGTAAACATTAAAGTTCGAACTTTGAACAAGACCAATTTTGAAAGTGTTAGGCGAGCCCTGTGAAAGGTTGATTGTAATACCCTATTCACAGGTAAAGGGATGGTTGGTAAATGCAAGGCCATCAAAACCTGGTTTCAGAGAGTCCAGAGCCAACGTGTTCCTATTAGTGAGAGGGGCAAGGCTGGTGGGTGCAGGGAGTGCTGGATGGCTAGATATATTGATGCTCTGGTCAAGGTTAGCAAGGAGGCATATGTCAGGTCAACAGAGCTGAGATTAAGTGAATCTCGAGAGGTGTATAAGGACAACAAGTGTATGGGGAAATTGGGCCAGAAAAATGTGGACATGAGATGGCTTTAGAAATAGGGTTAACGAGGCATTGAAGCAACTCTACACATCCTTTAGTTGCAAAATATTAACTAGGGAGAGAATAGGGCACATTAAAGATCAGTAAGGCTACGTATGTGTGGAACCATAGGAGGTGGAAGGGATACTAAGCAAGTATTTTTCCTAGTATTTAATGTAGAAGAGGTTACAAGAGCGAGAGAATGAAGAAATGCATAGTGATATTTTGAAAAGTATCTATATTACAAGGAGATGTTTGACATTTTAAAACACATAAAGGTGAACAAATCCCTGGGACCTGATCAGTTGTATCCCAGAATATTGTGGGAAGCTAGGAAAGAAATTGCGCAGCCTTTTGCTGATATATCTGTAACATTGATTTCCACAGGTGAGGTGGCAAATGACTGGAGGGTTGCTAACAGAGTGTCATTGTTTCAGACACTAAAGAAAACCCAGATAACTATAGATTGGTGAGCCTGATGTCAATGGTGACTAAATTGTTGGAGGGGATTTTGAGGGAATCGATGTATATGCATTGGGAAAGACAAGGACTGAAGAGGGCTTTGTACGTTGGAGATCACGTCACACTGACTCGGTGGAATATTTTGAGGAAGTGAAGATGGTGTTTGAGAAGGCAGGACAGTGGTTGCTGTCTTCATGGAATTCAGTCAGAAAACCAAAATGTTCTACATGGTAAAATGGTTAGCAAGGTTAGGCTGCCTGGGATCCAGGGAGAACTTGCCATTTAGGTCCAAACATTTCTTGAATATCGGAGACAGGGTGTGACAGTTGGCATTTGTTCATTAAACTTGGAGACCTGTGACCAGTGGCGCTGCTCACAAAGATCAATTGTGGGTCCACTGCCTTTTGTTACTTATACAAATCATTTGCACTTGAGTATATGAAGTATTGTCAGTAAGTTTGTAGATAATTCCAAATTTGGTGGTGTAGTCGACAGTGAGGAATGATCTCTCAGAATATAATGGGAACTTAATTAGGTGAGGTGAGGAGTGGCAGATGGAGTTTATTTTAGATAAATGTGAGGTGTTGCATTTTGGCAAGAAAAATCAGGGCTAGACATGTTGGTAGGATCCTGTCGAAAGTTGCCAATGAAGGAGAGCTCCATAGAAATTATAGAATCCCTACAGTTAGGAAACAGGATTTTTGGCCCATCAAGGCCACACCGTCCTTCGAAACAGTATCCCACTGGACAAACCCCTACCCTATCCCTCTCAGCCTGCATTTCCCATGGCTAATGCACCTTGCCCTCACATCCAAGGATACTATGAGCAAATTAGGATGGCCAACCTACCCTTACCTGTATATCATTATACTGTCGGAGGGAAACATAGCATCTGGAGGAAACTCACACAGTCACGGGGAGAATGTACAAACTCCACACAGCCAGTCATTCAAGGATGGAATTAAACCCAGATCGCTGCCCTGTGAGGCACCTTGTGGTGCAGGTTCCCCGTTCCTTGAAATTGCCATCACAGGTAGGCAGCGCAGTGAAGAAGGCACTCGGTGTTCTTCCCTTTATTGGTGCGTGCTTTGAGTCGAAGCATTTGCATGATGCCTTGCATGTGTACAGCACATTGGTTTGGCCACCTTTGTAATATTGCCTTTAATTCTGGTCAACCTGCTGTCGGCAACATGTGAGGGACAAATTTTCACACAGAGTCTGCTGCGTGTATGGATTGAACAGCCGAAACAGGTGATGGAGGCAGATACAGTTACACCATTTAAAAGGCATTTGGATGGGTATGTGCATGGGAGGGGTTTAGAGGGAGATGGGACAACTGCTGGCTAGGGCGACGAGATTCATTTCGGATATTTGGTTGGTATAGATGACCAGACCGAAGGATCTTTTTCCATGCTATACATCTCTGAGAGTTTAATGACTCTTGAGTGTTTAACACGGGAACAGGAGGATGTTATTCAGCTTCTGAAGTCTATAAGTGAGCTGGTTTGCTCAATTACTGACAGTAAAATACAAAAATAAATCATTCAGATTTTGATGGTGTTTTACAGAAACAGGAGAAAGGCTTTTAGTCAAGAAAAGCTGTAAACAATGTGAAGAGGCCATTCAGTCCCTCAACTTCATTCCACAGGAGCAGCAGGTGAGCACAGAGGTATTGGAGCCTGTTACTCAGGAGCCGGAGGAGGACATCTACTTTCACAAAACTTCGATTAGGAGGCAGTCACTCAACTGCTCGAGACTGGGACACAGGAACAGGAGGGAGTCACTCAACTGCTCGAGACTGGGACACAGGAACAGAAGGGAGTCACTCAACTGCTCGTGACTGGGACACAGGAACAGAAGGGAGTCACTCAACTGCTCGTGACTGGGACACAGGAACAGGAGGGAGTCATTCAACTGCTCGTGACTGGGACACAGGAACAGGAGGGAGTCACTCAACTGCTCGTGACTGGAACACAGGAACAGGAGGGAGTCACTCAACTGCTCGTGACTGGGACACAGGAACAGAAGGGTGTCATTCAACTGCTCGAGACTGGGACACAGGAACAGGAGGGAGTCACTCAACTGCTCGAAACTGGGACACAATAACATGAGAGAGTCATTCAACTGCTTGAGACTGGGACACAGGGAAATCTAGAGGCTTGTGAGGCCCGAAGATCCTGTTACGCAGGAACAAGAGGAGGAGACTCACTCCCCACCAGTATGGGACACTGGGAGAGAAGGGGAGTTTGCTTGGAACAAAAACAAATATATGAATAAGTTGCATGAATGGTCCACTCAATCCTGCCCCACCATTCACTAAGACCACGACTGATCTGATTGTGATTCCCTCATTCCATTTTACGGAGACTGCCCTCTCTTCAGCCTCTGCTCCATTTGTTGGACATGTTGCAGACTCGGATGCTGCAACAACAGTCACCATGACTCATCCAGAGGGCCGGGTCTAACCGGATGAGTCTTGATTTGAAGGGTCCAATCACAATAATGAAAACACAAAATGAAGGTATTGTCAGATGTTTAGTTCTCTCATATTCGCAATCCGACTCACATAACCAGCCCATCCATTATACTTTCAGGCTGGAGCACTGTTAAGATCCGCCTACCGTACTGCAGAATACAGCACAGCAATATCCAGAATGGAACTCTGTGCAGCCCACACCAATGCTTGATCTATAATCCTGGGCTAAATATCCAGCGTGGGGAGCTGTGCAGACCGCTCTGGTACATTCATATATAAACCCAGGCTTTTGCATTGTTCGGTAACACTGTGTTAGATCACTGGCCAGTGTGGGGAATCTTGCAGCCAATGTTGGAAGTGACAGGATGTGCTGCTCCCATCCATTTACAGCTCCATATCTCCACTGTGCCTTGACAAGGGGTGCCATGGATGTGAAAATCACTGCGATGTAGAGATGTAAATGGAAACAGTTCAAATACCAACTACTCGAGACTGGGACACAGGAACAGGAGAGAGTCATTCAACTGCATGAGACTGGGATACAGGGACAGGAGGGAGTATTAAGGCGTGTATCACACCAGTATTTAAAGTTGAAATATCTGAGATAATATCCAAAGAGGTTTCGTGAATGGTGCAAAGTAGTTAGAGAGGGGTGGTAATGTTATAGTGGTTGCACTATAATCAACAATGTGAATTAGAGGTAGAAATATGCAGGGGGACTGGGGAGACTTGCAGGAACAATAGGGTTGTTATAATAGGTGATTTTAATTTTCCTAACATAGAATTCCATATGGTTAAGAACTTAGATGGAACGTAATTTGTTAAGTGTGTTCAGGAAAGATTTCACAATCAATATATAGAGTATTGTACTCGGGAAGGGACAAACACGACCTACTGATGGGAAATAGGGCAGGATAGGTGAAGGAGATAAAGTGGGGGAGCATTTTAGGAAAAGTGATCAGAGTTGTACCAATTTTAAAATAGTTATGGGAGGGACAAAATTGGTCCACAGTTTCAAGTTCGAAACTGGGACAAGGCGTATGTTGTTGGAGTTAGACAGGGGATTGCAGGGGATGATTGGAGTTGTTTGTTTCCAGGTAAAAGAATCCCGGGCAAGTGGGAAGGCTTTAAAAGTGAGATAGCTCGAGTTCAAGGTTTACATTTTCCTGTGAGGGTGAAGGTTATGTGAGACTGGAAGAGAGAACTCTGGATGTCAAGAGATATTGAGGCTTTGACCAGAAAAAATGAGGCGTGGCTCATGTTCAGGCAGCTGGGACCAAGGGAATCCCTGGAGGTATACAGGGGATAGAGGAGTTTACTGAGGAAGGATATCAGCAAGGCCATAAGGGGGTATGAGGTAGTCTTGGCTGAGAAGATTAGAGTGAATCCAACTTCAGTAAAGTGAAGATAAAGAGTAACTAGAGAGAGAATCGGATGCTTTAAAATCCAAAACCAGCATACATGCGTAAAACCTCAAGAAATGGGTAAAGTCCTCAATTTCCCCTCTGTGTTTATCATGAAGAAAGACATGAAGATCTGTGACCTTTAGGATGTTAGTTGTGATATCTTGGTACTGTTCATATCACAGTAGAGTTGCTGTTGGACATATTAGAACGCACAAAGTCAGACACATCTCTTGGTCCTGACCAGATATATCTGAGAGCACTGTAAGAGGCTAGAGAAAAAGCTTAGGGACCAAGATCCCGGAAGTCTGGGTGGTAGCAAATGTTGTGCCCTTATTCAAGAAGATCTGCAAAGAAAAGCCTAGGAAATATAGACCAGTAAGCTTCACATCTGTTTTCGGTAAACCACTTGAGAAGGTTCTGAGAGATAAGATGTGCATGCATTTGGAAAGACAGAGTTTGACTTGGAGCAGTCAGCATGGCTTTGTGCGTGGCGGATCATGCCTTACAAATTTGGTTAGAGATTTTTGAGTATGTGACCAGGAAGGTCGATGAGAGCAGGGTTGTAGACATATTGTATATGGATTTCAGTAAGGCCTTTGATAAGGTTACACATAGTAGGCCGCTCTAGAAAGTTAGATCGCATGGAATCCAAGGTGAACTGGCAAATTAGACTGAGCTGCCAGTGGAAGTGGTTGAAGTGGGCACACTAACAACATTGAAAAGGCATTTGGACAAATACACAGATAGGAAAGGATTAGATGGATATAGAGCAAAGGCAGGGAAATGGCAGATTGGTAGATAAGGGGCAATTACAGCATGGTTTGTTGATGGAGCACGGTGGGCGTATTGGATGGGCGTGTACAGAGGGGGAACATTCCCATCCCAGAGGGTGCCACACCAACAGACCCAACGAGCATTGTCTGTGCTCACTACCGAGTTCAGTGCAGTATTTGAGGTATGAAGAAATGTCCAACAATACAGGACAAACATCAATAAACTTCTCCACTCTGTCAGGATAAGGGTCACCGTATTCTGTCTGCTCCCTCACATTCACTGTGTATCTGTGATTGCAACTAGCCCCGAACAAGGCTCATAGTCCCCCACTGTCTGCAACACCTTCTCTCTCTCTCTCTCTCTCTCTCTCTCTCTCTCTCTCTCTCTCCTTTGCAATTACTCCCACACAGTCATAGAATATTCTGGAGAATGCCGATTATAGAATGTTCCAGATAATATTCCAAATATTTCCCAGTTTCAAGAAAATGGTAGTGTCCCAGTGTGTAACACATAAGAGTTCTCTTGACTCACCTTAATTATATTAAACCAAAAACAACTTCTACACACTTCTTGTTATAAATACAATTTCGAGCAGAGAACATTTTTACCCTCAGGTGTTATCTTGACTGTTATCTGAATTGTACCACTTTCCTTGTTATGAATGTTTCTCTTACTCTTTGTCTGTGACTGTTTCTGTCTGTAACAGTTACACAGTCTCCCACTCAGTTGGCAGGACGGCTGGTTTGTGATGTCGAGGCAGGGCAACAGCGCAGGTTCAGTTCCTCACACTGACAGAGATTACCATGAAGGGGACACTCTCTCAGCCTCACCCCATCACCCGAGGTATGGTGATCCTCAGGATAAACCACCATGAGTTTATCTAATGAGAGTTTTTTGGGACTGTATTCTATCAATTTTAGCATTATAATTTTAAAAATAATTATCTAAAAAGAGATTTTTAATATTATAATAAACCAATAACAACACAACTCAAATAACTGAAAAAAATTACATCCAATTGCATGTACACACAAAATAACTTAAAACACTACACAGACAGAAGAAAAAACAAAACTAAACAATAAATAATGAATAAATAATACAGCTCAGCGTAACAAAAGGACAGCTCTCGTTCATCAAGAGCATTAACTGATACACATTTTATGTTCATAGCTCTTCCTCTCTGGGGGTGGGGGAGTTCAGACATCCAACACAACAGAATATTTTTCCTAGCACAGAAAGTACAGATTGTAAGGATATATTTTTTTCCCATATTCATCTGTGGAAAGTACCTTGGGCAGGCCCAGGAAAACAGAAACCAAGTCCATCTCCAATTCAGTCCCCTGGACCCACTCTATCACATCTGACACAGTGCTCCAAAATAGATGAATTTTGCAGCTGGACCACAAGCAATGAGTAAGAGTGCCGGTAGTCATTCTGCATTTAGGACATGCTGAACATAATCCCACTTTGCATTTTGAGGGACAATCTGGGGTCAGATAGACCCTACGAAGAATTTTCAACTGCATGGAATGGGTCCTATTACAGATCAAAATCCTTCGAGCATTTTCACAAATATCCTCCCATTTCTCCGAGGTGTTCTGAACCCCAACTCTCTCTTGCAGACATCACAAAGCTGCACAGTCTCGTCTGAGGGGACACACTCCAACTAATGATAAAGGGTACTGACAGGGAGTGTATTCTAAGCAATAAGCGCCCTCTTCCCTTTATCGGATCGGTAAGAGTGTGGTAAAAGTGTGTTGTTTTTAAATCAAATCTCTGATTGGGAAAAAAAATACAAAAGAGGTCGCCACGAGGTAGTCCATACGTACGAGTTATTTGAGCAAATGACATCATTGTTTCTCCATCAAATAACACGTGGTGGCTCAGTGGTGAGCATTGCTGCCTCACAGAACCAGGGTCTCGGCTTTGGTTCTGGCCTTGGGTGACTGGCTGTGTGGAGTTAACATATTCACGCCATGTCTGTGTGGGTTTCCTCCCACAGTACAAAGATGTGCAGGTTAGATGAATTGGTCATTGATAAATCACCCATAGTGTTCAGGGATGTGTAGGTTTGGGCATTAGTCAGGTTAAATATAGGATGGTAGGGGAATGGGTCTGGGTGGGTTACTCTTCAGAGGCCCGAAGTGGACTTGCTGGGCCCAAGGGCTTGTATCCACACTGTAAGGATTCTAGTAATTCTAAATCACTCAAGTAAGACACACCCCTTGCTGCCCACAGTTTAAACCTGGAATCATTAACCCCAGATGACAACCTGGTATACCAATTATAGGGGTAAGAAACATGGTTTTGGCTGTATTGCCGTCGATCTGACGCATTGTCATTCATGCTTTAACAATATTGATAATTATTGGGTTATGACAATACTTTATAAATGTTGTCAATTTTGCTAAGAAAAACAGACTAATAAAGGTTCACTTTATTTCATAGGGTTCAATATCTCACAGTATTGACGCTGAGTCCTCAGCAGCCCAGGCACTAACATCGGATGAAAAAGAACTTAATTGGAATCTTTTAATCTGGGAGATCTATTCCCCACAATCTGTGGGGTAGTTGCAATTTGGTTAGCTTGATAAAGAGTTGCTTATGCTGCCAAATAAAAGAGCTAAACCAGCTATTATGACTCCTAAATACCTATGTGGAAAGCATCAAAGGAAGCATTCACACGGGGTATAGTAAATGAGGAAGGACATTCTTTAATAAGAGCTATTCGACCTAGCCAGGATATTGGAAGTGCCTCCCATCTTTGAAGGTCTTGTTTAATTTTGTCAAACAAATGGACATAGTTCACGTTAAATAAATGATCAAAGACTGATGTAATGAATATACTGAAATAGAGAACCTCGCCCCCCACCCCCGTGTACATTTAAAAGGAAACCAGGATTTGCCCTCATTCAGTTATTTCCCCAAGACCTCCCATAGACATGGCCTCCAATGTTGTAAAATTAATCTTAAAGCCAGAAAAGGCGACAAGTGAATTATTGCATTGTATCACGTGAGCTGCCAAAATTGTGGGATTTGACAAAAACATAAGACCATCTGCATACAACATAATTTTATGTGACTTATATCCCACTTCTGGGGCAGGAATGTTGGAGTAATATTCCCAATTGTGCAGGATGCCACCGAATCTAAAATTGTTGCAGGAATGGGGAAGAGCTCAACTCTCATGTGCCATTTCTGCGGGTTAAAGAAGAAAATAAAATCCCTACTTGTGAGGTAGATCTGCCTCCAGACATCCAACAGCTCTAGTTCTAGACACAAATCCATGAATTGCTTACATTATAACGAGGGTATTGGGGGACCTTTGGACATTCTGTCCATCGTGGGGCCATAAGACAGTCAAATTCTCCTTCTACAATAATGCGCCATGATGCAAGATAACTGAATTTGGAAAATGCATCTACCAGGATTTTAAGAGGGTTCACCGGGTGGCAATAAACATTTAAAATACTGTACTAATTCCCATAATTCAAGCCTTTGAGGATTATGATCCTTCCATGGGTGTTTAATACAATCTAGTAATTTAAATGGAAGATTCTTCCTATCCATTATAATTTTTCCCCCACTCTTAGTATTAAAAGACGAGAAATAAACCCGATCAAACCTGCCCTGCTGTAACGTCAAATGTTTCTTGTCATCAAGGTGCATCTCCTGCAATTGGACAACTCTCTCTTTTTTAAGAGGAGAAAGTATATTTTTTCTCTTGACTGGCAGATGGCTCCCCTTAATGTTCCAGGTACACCATTTAAGCACATCATTATCCATAACACACTCAGCAACATTTGAACTCTAGAGAATTTCATATCGAATTACACATTGCTGAGCATTAATGACAAAAGCCTCATCGAGCCTAAAATCTGTACAAACTAAAACTACTGCAACTAACAAGCTCTCAAAACTTTCCAAAGCTAAAGACATCAAAAAGAACGAAACAAAATCCAAAGTGCCAATGACACTTGATAGGGGTTTTTACCCCCCCCCACCCCCCTCAACCAATGGGGACGCTGACGGCCTTGGTCTCTGTTCTCCAACACTGACAAAGGCCCTGCTTTTAATTGTATAGGTCCTGCTCTTCTTTGAGTTACCAAATCCAATACCTCGCATTAATCCAAACTGAACTCCATCTGACACTCCTCAGACAAGTGAGGGATATTACTGCCACCTCACCTTCCCCATTTAATTTTAAAATATCCTCCCCCTCTCCAGGAGGCCTGCACATTCAGGCCTTGATTTTCACAAAGACCCTGAGCTTGGTTTGCTTTCTGTGGTTAGGGGGAGGAGGGACAGTTTGCAGACACAGTCGGTGGGGAGGAGAGGCTGGACAGTAATCAGCGGCCTGGTATCATTTCATGGTTTTATGAAAAAGGCAGTCACACGTGAGAGTTGAGTAATACTGATCGGTTTTTTGGGGCCAGAAATTATGGTCTTTTTCCGTCTCTGGTGTTGAGTCATGAAAATCTATTCGAGACCCTTCATTGTGCAGAGTGTGTCTGCAGGATTTCTTTCCCTAATATTGCAGACTATAGATAATAGCGATTAAAGCTGATCATAGTTAACTTCGATGGCACAGCACGCACATTCAACAAGGTAATAACAATGACTGCAGATGCTAGAAACCAGATTCTGAATTAGTGGTGTTGGAAGAACACAGCAGTTCACGCAGCATCCGAGAAGCAGTAAAGTCGACGTTTCGGGCAAAAGCCCTTCATCAGGAAGTGCTTTTGCCTGAAACGTCGATTTTACTGCTCTTCAGATGCTGCCGGATCTGCTGTGCTCTTCCAGCACCACTAATCCCGTATACTCAACATCCTACTGTTGAGACAAGTATTTTGCATTTGTTTAACAATACAAAGTGTTTTGTGTAATTCAGTAATGGTAACCTGATTATAATAAATCCACACCGAGCTGAAAGCTGACACTTAAAATATGACCCAAAATCTGGATATGGTAGTGTCGTGGGTAATGTCCCTGCCTCTGAGCCAGAGGTCTGGATTTGATTCCTGAACGTGCATGGTGGTGTTCCAAGCTCTGGACTAGAAGTTCTAGATTCAAGTCCTGCCTGTTGCAGAGGTATGTCCCAGCATGTCAGAACAGGGTGATGAGCAACCACACAGGAGAATGATGTTACAGTTTTATGGGTATTGCTGAGTGATGCTAGTGTCCCTACCTCCGGGCACAAAGGTCTGGGTGCAAATCCCACAGAAGTGTTTCATAACACACCTGAACAAACTGATTAAAACGGATTTAGAATTGTGGCTTGATGGAGAAGGAAGAGGTGTCAGTATTGCATTTCAGAATTTAGGCCCAGGCTGATTTAAAGCACAGCCATTCGTGTTGATTGGAGTCACATTTTGCAGCCGTAAAGGTTTATAAAACCAGAAGGGTCATGGATAGGGTGAGTAGTCAGGGTTTTTCCCCAGATTGGGGCATCCAAAACTAGAGGGAATTGGTTGAAATTGAGAGGGGAAAGGTTTTGACGAGCCCACGAGCACTATTTCACGCAGAGGGTGGTGTGCATGTGGAATGAGCTGCCAGAGGAAGTGATGGAGGCTGGTACAAATACTGCATGTAAAAGGCATCTCGATGCTGACGGACCTGCCGAGCTTTTCCAGCAATTTCTGTATTTGTTGCAAAATGCATTCATTTTAACGCAATATTCTGAATACATTAAACATTTTATTTTTCAATGATGCTCCGACATATAAACATATCTTCCAATCGACCGAGAACAACTTCTGCTAAGGATATGGCTCTGTGTATGACAGCAGCAATGATGCACCTACATGGAACAGGGAAAGTAATGGAGACATAGTTTGGACAATGGACAAGGAGACCTCACATGATCCAGTTTGGGAGAGGATGACATGACTGTGTGATTCAGCTCAGAGAGTGAGAAAATGTAATCTGCCTGAGATGGAACGGCCAATTACACTCTCTCTCCTCCATTGTTCCTCATGACAGCAATGTGTGCGAGCTAAAACAAAAAATCTGAAGTCATTCTTATTTTTATAGAATCCCTACAGTGTGCAAACAGGCCCTTCGGCACAAAACATCCATACCAACCTTCCCAGGCTCGCTCCCTTACATTTCCCCCGACTGATGCACCTAACCTCGAAACCCCTGAACACTTTGGACAAATTATCATGGCCAATCCATCTAACCAGCACAGCTTTGGACTGTGGAAGGAAACTGGTGCAACCATTAGAAGGGGAGAATGTGCAACCTCTACACAAATAGTCACCCGAGTCTGGAATTGAACGCAAGGCCCTGGTGCTGTGAGCAGCAGTGCTAACTACTGAGCCACTGTGATACCCTTGGGCGATTCCTGGCCAGAATCCATTGGAATCTCTTTACTGCCAAACGCAAAGGGAATTCAGCCAAATCCAATTGTTCCAGGATGAAGTCCCATTGCTAGCGGCTTGTGTGAGTAGAATGTCTTCAGAAGCAGAATAGCATTTTGAAGAATCTCTCAATTTTTCCTTTTGTCATGAGTTAAAATAATATATGGACAAAGCACGTTTAATTTGAAATTGCAGAGATTTTATTTATTGGTGTGTGTGTGTGTTTGTGTGTGTCAGTGTTTTTAGAAAGGGAAATATCGATTCTTTATTTGCAATATCCAAACAGTTTGCCATTCATCTTTCCATCACAGTTTGAGTAACATTGCTCTGGATCATAAAGGTGCTATTTGAGCAGATTAAATCAACTAGCCTGACTTGTTGCTAAAACTGACATTGACCCAGTCTGAGACCGGTATCATCGGCCATATCACCGACCTGGTTACATTTGACATGCATTGTGAGCAATGGAGCATTGGGAATAGAAAAGGAATCAGTGACCCCAAAAGTCGGGGAATTATAGACCGGTGAACCTGATGTCAGTGGTGGGTAAGTTGTTGGAGGGGATTCTGAGGGACAGGATTTACATACATGTTTATGCCGAAACGCTGATTCTCCTGCTCCTTAGATGCTGCCTGACCTGCTGTGTTTTTCCAGCAACACATTTTTCAGCTCATACATTTGGGAAGGCAAGGGCTGATCGGGGTTGTCAACGTGGCTTTCTGCATGGGAAATCATGTCTCATTAATTTGATTGAGTTTTATGAAGAGGTGACAAAGAAGATTGATGAAGACAGTTTGGTAGACATTGTCTATATGGACCTCAGTAAGGTGTTCACAACATTCCGATTGATGAGTAAGGTTCGGTCACATGGGATACAGAGGAAGCTAGTCACAATTGGCTTGAAGGAAGAGGGATATTTTTCAGACTGGAGGCTTGTGAGCAGCAGTGCGCTGTAAGAATCAGTACTGAGTACACTGCATTTCATCATTTATGTAAAGAATTTAGATGCGAATATTGGGGCCACAGTTAGTAAGGTTACAGATGACATCAGAAAGGTGGTGTAGTAGATTATCTCAGAGTACAAGACCGCAATTAGATCGGACAAAGAGACAAGAAGTAACAGATAAAGATAACTTAGATAAATATGATAAGTGTCCTTAACTAGCCAGCTTGGTAATCTCTCTCTGAAAAGAAACCAGGACAAAATAACCTCTCAAAGCCTGCAGTATCATCAGACTTGTCAGGACATCGAGCTGTGAAACAGGAACCAGGGGTAACCCAATCAGGCCCTTGGTCCTGTCCAATCGGAAGAGGAAGAAGCCATTCAGACCCTTGCGTCTCTTACACAGGAAAAGGAGGAGGCCATTCGGCCACTAAAGCCACTTCTACAGCAACACGATGAGGCCATTCAGCTCCTTCAGTCTCTTCTACAGGAACAGGAAGAGGCCATTCAGCCCCTTGAGTCACTGACACAGGAACAGTACGAGGCCATTCCCCCCTTAACGCACTTGCAAAGGGACAGCTGAGGTAATTGATGCTGATTCCTGATGAATGGCTTCTGCCCAAAACGTGGATTCTCCTGCTCCTCGGAGCTGCCTGACCACCTGTGCTTTTCCAGCAATCTCCTGTCTACTACAATCTCCAGCATCGGCAGTCCTCACTGTCTCCAGATTGATGCTCCAACATATTAAACAAGTGGAGCAGATGCACAGTAGTGCACAGACAGACTGCTCCACATTGTTCCTCCTGGCTCCGTTGCTCATGATAAACACGTGGGACTTTAACGTGGTTTTCTAGTGGTGAGGAGGGAAGCCATATATCTTGTGTGAAGTCTCAAGAAGGCAACTTCCATCTCCGAGAAGCCAGCCTGGTGTTCTCAATGTAAGGTGGAAGCTGGTGGGAATGGCTAACTTTCTCAGATCGAAGATATTGTGGCTGCTGTTGGGGATTATGAACAACATGGCGTTCAGTACGGGTTCACACGCCAACAGCACAATAACATGGGGAGAGTTAATTTAGGCATATACACTATTAGGAAAGTCACGTTCGACTAATGAATGGACTCTCTAAGATCAAATAATGCTGATCTTGTTCATGTTGATCTTGTTTAGTGCACGTCCTGTGCAGTGTAACCTCTATGCCTTACTCTGTCCAAGTCTATTTCCACCCTATGATCTGTCTGGCCATGCTTACTATGATCTTCCTCCACTGCTCATAAATAAAGTGTTTCCCTGTACTGAGGTACACGTGACAATAAATCAAACCAATCAATCCTAGGTAAAGGATGAAATTTCTCTTCCTGTCAATGTGTCTTTTGGAAATACACTTGCTACACCTTGTGTTTCAGCATCACCATTTCTTCGTGTTTCACAGCTCTGCAGATTAAACTTTCAGGTTCTTCACTCTACGCTCATGATACCGCCATCTGTAACTGTGGGAAGGATATCATTCCTTACAAAGGAGATCAAATCTGTACAGAGTGCCCCAAACGCTCTCTCAGCAAGGCTCGACAACACTAGGAAGATGGCTTTACTTATGTACTCGAATTATCTTACAATGAAGGACAGCATACCATTGTCTGCACCCATTACTTACACAGGGTTTGATTCGGAGCAGTCAGCATAGACTTGTGAGTGGGAGATCATGCTTCCCTTATTTGTTAGAGTTCTTTGATGAAGTGACCAAGAAGGTTTACGAGGAAAGAGCTGTAAATTTAGTCTCTCTGGATTTCAGTAAGGCTTTTGATAAGGTTCCACATGGCAGGCTGCTCTGGAAGGTTCCATCACGTGGAATGCTGGGGGAACTGTCCAATCGGATACACAGTTGGATTGATGATCGGAAGCAGAGGGTTTAGTGGAAGAATGATGGTCAGACTGAAGGCTGTGTCCATTGCTGTTTGTTATCTACGATTTAGTTGAGAATGTACAAGGTATGATTAGTAAGTTTGCAGATGACACTAAAATAAGTGGTAGCGTGATCAGTGAGGAAGTTTATCAGAAAATGCAGCAGGACCTTAATCAGGTGGGTAAGTGGGCCGAGAAATGGCAAATGAAATTTAATATAGATGTGTGAGGTCTTCCATTTTGGAAACTCAAATCAAAGTAGGAGTTTCACGGTGAATGGGAGGGTCTTAAGAGGTGCAGTGGGCAGAGAGACCTTGGTTTTTACGGGCACGGTTCTCTAAGAGTAGAGTCACAGGTTGACAGGGCAGTGAAGAAGGCTTTTGGCACATTGGCCTTCATCAGGCAGGACATTGAGTACAGAAGTTGAGAATTTATGTTGCAGTAACACAGGACTTCGGTAAGGCCGCACTTGGAGTATCGCATTCAGTTTTTGTAACCTTGTTATCGGGAGGATGTTATGAAATTAGAAAGAGTGCAGAAGACATTACAAAAAGACGTTGCCAGGACCCAATGGTCTGAGTTATAGGGTGAGGTTGGACAAGCTAGGACCTTTTCTTTAGAGTGTAGGAGACTGAGGGAGTACTTATAGAGCTGTATAAAATCACGAGGGGTATGGCTAGGGTTAATGCTCTCAGTCTTTTTCCAAGGTGTACAGAATCGAGGATTAGAGGGGATCAGTTTAAGGTTAGAGAGGAAGGAATAAAAGGGAACCTGAGTGGTCACTTCTTTACATAAAGGGCTGGTACATGGATGAGCTGCCAGCAGATGTGGTTGGTGGTGGGGCGGGGGGTGGGGGGTGTACATTAACAACATTTCAATGCATTTGGATAAATATGTGGATAGGAAGGGACTGGAAGGATATGGGCCAACTGCAGGGAAATGGGGCTAACGTGGATGGACATTTACAAGGTGAAGAATAACCCCTCTGTTAATTAAAACCAAACACCCAGAAAAGCTCGTCTTACCTCGTAATCTGTTAAAATATGAGTGACACCAATCTCCAATATTCCACTATTTAAACAAAAATTAACGAGCTTGTTTCTTAACTTTAATAGTGAACACTAAACAACAACTATTGACAAATACAAGTCCCTCTTTTCTTTGCTACTTACTATCTGACTCCAACTCTGGAAAAATATGCTGTTCCAACAGCCCACATATTAAACATTACAATCTCAAGACCATACAGTCTCTATCTTACCCGCTGTGTTCACTCTTCCAGCTGCTGATCTCACTGGGTCATTTTTTTTATTGCAAGTCGGTTTGACATGAACATGTGTCTTTGATAGAGAGTGTTTGGGATGGCCAGTTAGCACTCCTGCTCTACAGCAGTTGCTCTGCTGTTGGATGGCAGTAGCTCTCCCACCAGTGTTCAACATGCTGGGTATGTATACTCCCCATGATATAATAATTCTCATAATTTGATTGCTTTGCAGGTGTCCAAACAATAATATTCAAATTCCATTGGCTTCTGGTTTCCTGAGCGTTATTTAAACTCTTTGGTTGTATTTGAATGGCTGTCAAAACAGCAACCAAAACTCAGGTATCAATTTCTCAGCTAATGGTGACATGTGGAACAGTTTGACCTTTAGCTGGCACCTGTGGCTTTAATTTCTATTCGGCAAAACCCGTTCTGTTTTAAAGTACCCGACATGTTTTTGGCTTCATAACATCTCCCCGCTTCAGAAAATAAAGTGAACCAGCAGAATGAAAAGATGATTACGTTTCTTCTCCTCTAATTCTTAATCCCAATTATATGAAATACAAAAGCATTAATCTCAGTTATATCATTCATATTAATTCTGCACACCAATACAACACTGGAATAAGTGAAATCTTATCTCCACTGCTTTCCTTTAAATCCGCGAAAACCCATCTGCTATCACATTGTAGGAGCCACGGCATGTACAATTTGTAGGTTTAAAGTCGGTAAGGTAAGACTCCAATGAAATAGTCTCATATTCTGGTCTTTAAATATTCCAAAAAATTCGAGAGATTTGTCATTGTCCACAACCATCTCCGATAATTTGTTTGTCAGGCCAGTGCGAAACATAATCATTGCTGTTCAATAATGGAGATTTTGTCATTTGTTTTCTGGTGGCTATTGCGTTTTTTCGACAAGTAGCCAATTAGCCATTCAATTCCATCATCCTCTTTCTGTATCAATACATCTCCGACCCCGATATCCCGAGCATCAAACACAATTTTCAAAGGGTTTCATAATATTTGGTGTAGCTAAAGCTGGTGTGGTGATTAATCCTGCTTTAAAATTCTCAAATGCCTCCTGGCATTGTTCTGTCCACCACAATTCTGTTTCCTTCTTTAATAAATCCATCAGTGGTGCCCATACGCTGCTGACGTTTGGAACAATCTTCTGATAGAATCCACTCAGTTTCAAAGATTGAAGCACCTCGTTCTTCGAGGATGGTCGTGGAAATTCCTCAAAGCCCTTCGTATTTGTGTTCCATGGAGTCAACCTTCCATGTCCAATGTAATGTCCCAAGAACGTCACCTCTGCCTTCGCGAATTCTGTTATCTTTAAGTTTATTACCAAGTTTGCTTCTGGTAATCATTCAACATGCTCTGCCAACTGTAACATGTGAGCTTTCAATCACTTGCTAAAGATCACCACATTATACAGATAAACTGTACAATTTGTTCATATGGCCACAACTCTGTTCCTGAGTCTAAAATGTGTCTGGAGCATTATTCATCCATATAAAGCACTCGATAATTTTTTTTTGTCATCTCCAGTATCTATACTAGATAGCTTAACTGACTCCACATTTTTTTTTAATTTGAAAGGGGCCACTAAACCTGGCTTTGAAGGGATTTCCTACCACTGGTGGCAATACTAATACGTCATCCCCACGGGATATCCTCAAAGTTTCAGAGTTTTTATCTGCCACCTGCTTGACTCTATTTTGTGCACTTCCAATACTATTTAGCAAACTCACCTACTCCATCTACTCTCTCCTTCACCTCACACACAGAATTCGGTCCTGTCAATTTATATTTAATTAATTTCAAAGGACCTTTCACTTCATGTACGAATATTAACTCAAAGGAAGTAAAGTGAGTAGATTTATTTGGGGCATCTCTAATGGCAAACAATTTAATGGGGCACCTTTATTGCAATCATTCGGGTAATCATAACATGGTCCTCAGCGTCTGATGCTAACTTTCCAAGGCTCCCTGGGATTCAGGTTCCGACGCACTTGATTTAAACTGCTGTATGCTGAACCTATCCATGACTTCCTTAAACAGCTGAGTGGTAAAATGAGATCCTTGGTCTGACTGAATCTTACTGCCTAGCCCACAGCGAGGAAAGAAAGCTACCAACCCCTCCACCTCCCTTTTTATCTTAACATTCCGAAATGGAATTGCCTCTGGATATCCGGAGGACACATTAATTATGGTCAGCAAATATAGTTTTCCACTTCTATTTTGGAAGGGGAGCTACACAATTAATCATAACCCACATGAAATGTTCTTCGAATGCAGGAATTGGTAAGAAAGGTGCTGGTTTTATTACTGCCTGATACTTACCTACCATTTGGTATCTATTTCATGTACAAAAAAAACACGTCCTTGTGCATTCCAGGCCAGTGGAAATGCTTCTGTACCTTAGCCTGAGTCTTGTGTACACCGAGTTGACCGCCTGCAATTAGTTTATGTGCTAGACATAACATTGTATACTACAGGTAACACAAAATGGTGTACTTCGGCCCATTTCCCTTCTGCAGTAACCTATCGGGGTCTCCATTTTAATTTTAGGATTCTATCTTTCAGTTAATAACGTTCAACAATATATTCTGAATCCTTTTCTGTGTGTGTGCATGTGTATGTGTGTGTGAATGTGTGTGTATATATCTGTTGTAAGTCCATTAGCCTTTCTGGACTAAACCCCTCTGCCTGATCCTCTGCCTGTTCAGGTTTATCCTGCACCGTTACATCAAACAGGGGGTCAGTTCACTGAGCATCAACTCCTTTGTCTTTTTCTTTCGCTTTTCCTTCCTGCTGTAACTTATGATAGTGGGATCTTGTTACTACACAGTCTGGAAAAATTCCTCGGTATGTTTCTTTTAACACACCAATTCCCTCGTCTTCCTTTGGCTTCTCCACCACAAGGGGTGCCTATCCCACCTCGCCTCCTGCTAAATCGTTCCCAAGAACAAACTGTATTCCTGGAACTGACACTGTTACTCACTGTCACTGTTACTTCCCCAAACTTTATTTGGCATTCCATCCTGATGTTACACAAGGGAATGCTTAATTTCTGACCCCATTCGACAAATTATCACACTCTTGATTAACATGCGAGAAAGAGTGAAAATACTTTCATTTCTTACTTATAGCGGCCGAGAGAAATTGAGGGCTGCAGATGCTGGAGATGAGAGTTGTAAAGTGTGGGGCTGGAAAAGCACAACATGTCGGCAGCAACCGAGGGGCAGGAGAGTTAACGTTTCAGGCATAAATCCTTTATCACGAAAGTGGGGGGTAAGGGAGGGGGAAGGAGATTGAGAAATAAATAGGAGGGTGGGGGTGGAGCTGGGTGGAAGGGAGTTGGAAGGCGATAGGTAGATGCAGGTGGGGTGTGATGGTGATAGGTCGGACAGGAGAGTGATAGGACTCCTATTGGTGGTAGGACAGCTGGAACACTCAAACTGTACAGCATCAAAGTTGACTTCACCAAATTTCGAATCTCCCCTCCACCAACCTCTCCCAGATCCAACCGTTCAACCTAGCACTGCCCTCTTGAACTGCCCTAACTGTCCACCTTCCTTTCCACCTAACGACTCCACCCTACCCTCCGACATATCACTATCAATCCCACCTACATCTTCTTATTGCCTTCCCAGTGACCCTCCAACCAGCTCAGCTGCTCCCCTCGTATTTATCTTTCAGCCCCCTTGTCCCCTCACCATGTTCCTGACGATGGGTTTCTGCCTGATATTCGATTGTCCTGCTATTCAGATGCTGCCTGATATGTTGTGCTTTTCTGGCGCCTCACTTCTCAACTATTAGAGACTGAGCAGATCCCGTATCTCACAAAATTATAACTTCTTGTCCTTCTCCCCCTGTTCTTTCTGAGTAAACTTTATCTACACAATTCTTTCAGAGATCAGGCACTGCCTCCATACCCAGACCCTGCCTCGGCTGTGCACTCTCCTGCAGCTCCTCGGCTCTACTTGGGCTCTCCTTTACCAGTTTCACTAATTCCACTGGGCTTAGCCTCTACCACCAGAAGTTTCCCCAAAGTGCCTTCATTCAACGCCCATCACGGTGTGTCCCAGCTTACTGCAGTGAAACCACCTTTTCCCAGTGCCCTTCTTAAATCATCAGCACTGTCATTTTATGTTTTCCACTCCCTAATAGTGAGAACACCTGAGGCCTTTCACCACCTTTCAACCCCCTTGGGCTTCTTCCTTCACCTGTGGTAAAGTATTGCGTGCTACTGTTCGTTTTGTAATGTGTGATCTTCCTTTCTCCCAATTTCTATCCCTCACAGAATGAAAATCTTGCCAGAAGCTAAATATCATCTCATGCCCCAGTGCATATTTACCTGCCCTATCTGCTGTGCTTCTCACTTCTTGAACTTTCGGTACATTCACATCAATTCTTACTATCTCTGGAAGTGAGTCTTTTAACTTCTCCAGCAAATTAATCTCTCTTCAAGCCTCACAGGTCTTATCCATTTTTAAAGCCAGCACCCACCTATCAAAATGACTGGTTACTTCTTTCAAAGTCAATATAAGACTGACCTGTTTCCGTCTCTATTTTTCTGAACTTCTGTCTATATGCTTCTAGTACCAATTCATAACCAATAAAAATAGCCAATTTGACATCTTAATAATCTCTTGATCCCTCATCTGACAGCGCTGCACATACCTCACCAGCTGTTCCCACCAGCTTAGTCTGAACTAGCATTACCCACAAGTTCACTGGACACGTCATCTGACGAGCCATTTTTTCAAATGAAATAAAAAAGTTTTTGACATTTTTCAGACTAAAATATGGCAAGTTATTAACATAGTTGTGTACATCCCTATGTTCTCCCTTCATCTCCCTCCTGTTAACTTAACTTTCTTGTCTAATTCCCAACTTCTGAATTTCAAATCCTCTCTCTCTTTTTTTCCCTCTCTTTTTCTTTCTTCTCTCTCTATTTCCTTCCCTTTATTTATCTTCTATCTCCAGTTGCCACAGTTGCAATTTAAGTTTTTCTAACTTAAATTGCCTATTTCTCTGATACACCAAAGTGCTTGACCAACTCCATTATAATTTCAGCTTCCCTTTTGTCCCTGGCTAAATCCAATTCCAACCTATTTGCTAATTCTAAAAAATGTCCTCCTTCTGTCCTTCTAAACTCCCTTGGAAAATTTTCATTTACCTGCCCTGGTGTCATTGAGCCAGGGCAAGGGTCCTCACTGTCCAGTTCTGTGTCTGACAATGGGACTGTCCGAGGATCACAGATCTTGGTTGCCTGTAGTTGTGGGGCAGTGGGTACCCCCTCTTTCTCACTGGGTGGAGGGTGGACTTCGGGGGGTCCGTTGTTTCCTGGTTGGGAGGAAATGCCCTCCTCTTTACTGACGGCGCTCTGTGTCTTCTTCTGGTGGTGATGGCCTTCTTTGCGTCCATCTTCCCCCTCCGAAGCGCTGGCCGTCCCTCCCTCGTGCAGCTGTCTTTTCCCCCTTTGGTGAGAAGAACTGTACACAGCATTCTAAATGCGGTTGAACCAAAATCTTGTATTTTTTAGCATGACCTGTCAGCTCTTACAATCAATGCCCCGTCTGTTGAAAACAAGCATGCCATTTGCCTTCTTGTCCACTCGATTCAGCTGTGCAGCCACTTTCAGGGTACAAAGAACCTGAATTCCCAGATCTCTCTGCTCATCAACTTTACCCAAGGCTCTTCCGTTTACAGTATGCTTGTCTCTAGATTTACACTTCCCAAAATGCATCACCTCACATTTGCCTGGATTCAACTCCATCTGCCACTTCTCCGCTCAACTCTCCTGTCTATCTATATTCTCCTTCAGAATTTGACAGTCCCTATGCTTTCTGCTACTCCACCAATCTTCGTGTCATCTGCAAATGCAATGGCGATATTTGGACTAGCAACCCTTGGAGACTGGAACATTGCAACTGCTGGTAATTAAATTCGATGAATAAAATCTGGAATATAAACCCGCTCAGAGGAAGAGTGACAAAAAGTTTTAATTTGGTGAAAACCCATTCATTCATGTCCCTTCAAAAGGGAAATCTGCCTTCCTTAAAGAGACCTGCCAACATATAACTCCAGACCCACAATAGTACGGTTCACCCCTAAATTCCCTCTGACTCAGTTTAAGGAGAGTTAAGGATGAACAACAAATGCTGTCCAGACTATGATGGCCACACTCCTGGGGAGAACAAGGAAGGATAAAAAAGATACATGGATGACGGAGAAAAATTGGGAGTCGTCTCAGCATGGTCTCAAATTCAGCTGATTATCCAAACTAAATAGACACAAGGATACCCACGCCTCCATGAAGTCAGGTCCATGGGGGCGGGGTCTGTAGGAAGGGATTCAATTACCCGCTGAAATGGAAACTCACTTCCCCAGTCGCAATGTGGGCAGTTCATTCACCACTCCCACATGTGAGAAAGAATCATTCAGGAGAGCAACGTGCAGAATTGCCATCAGGTTTTAAAATGATAGCAAGAGAACGATTCTGCTGTTATTGCAGGTGTTCATCCCATCCAGCAATGAACTGGATGGCTGATTCCAGTGGAGTACCACTGTTTCCTGATGTAGATCAATAATTCAAACTTAGTTGTAGGAGTCATGTTTAGAAGTTTACACACGATGCAACAATTGGTCGTGTAGGTGACTGTGATGAATAATACCAGGGACGCAGGGATGTATCAATCAGGTGGAAAGGAAAAAACGGAGAATAGAATTGAATCCAGACCAGTAAGTGGTAATGAATTTGTGGAGTGGAAACAATAACAGTGAGGATTCTGAGTGGTGAACAGGAACAAAGATCTTGGAGTAGATATTCACTGATCTCTGAAGATTGTTGGACAGGGAGATCAGTTCTACGAGAGGTTCTTTGTTGACCACAGTCTGAGAATGATATTCGATCTTTAGCAACCGCCAGTTTAGGAAACACCAAAAGGAATGAGCACAAGTCTGGTCATTGCAATCATCAACATATTTTAAAATTGTAATTTAAAAGGCGGAGGGCTCAAGTATAACTCTTTGCCCATCAAGACCGCTTCACCACTCAATTAATTTACCACTGCTTCCTCTCCAAGTCATGCTGGTACGTGCCTTGGAGGGTAATTCATAAATGGTGACGTTTCAGTGCATCTTATCCTGATAGTTGGTACAGTCTTTGAGCTTTGAAGGTTCTGTCAACAAAGCCTGATTGACTTACTTCAGTGAATCTTCTCGGTGGCGTACTCTGCTGCAATTGTGCCTCAGCAGTTAAGGGAATAAATATTCAGGCGTTTTACAATGTACAGTGAAGTGACTGTATTGTCGTGAAGGGTGTCCTGGTCCTTCAGTGATATTGCAGCAGCACCCACCGAGGCACATGGAGAGAGTCCTGTTAAACATCTAACGTGTGCGTTGCAGACGATGTAGGCTTCACGGAAACAAGAGTTGAGTTAATAATCAAACAAAAATGACCGACAGACATGTTTTTGTCATCTATTCTTTTATATGGGTGGTCAGGTTCCAATTCTGCTAAATACTAGCTCTAAGGACGAT
The DNA here is from genome assembly GCF_047496795.1 of Chiloscyllium punctatum. NCBI lineage: Eukaryota > Metazoa > Chordata > Chondrichthyes > Orectolobiformes > Hemiscylliidae > Chiloscyllium > Chiloscyllium punctatum. The sequence goes on along the minus strand of NW_027309843.1, from coordinate 765,622 downwards.
TACACATAGGAATTCAGTTACAATGAAGCCATTGAATGTCAATCGAATGTGATTAGATTATCATTTGTCAGAGTTATCATTGCTGTATTTGGTCCTTCTGTAGATCAATCCGATTACAATCGCTTTCTGATTTCAATTCCAATTCCCATCTGCACTGATATTTCAACCCGTTTCCTCACATAAATGTCTCCACATGCCTTCATTATATTTAAGGACGCTGCAGAGGACAGCACAGATTTAAAGGATGTTGCCAACTCTGTATAAAATGGAGCTTCGTGAAATGATTGGTTAGGCTGGGAGTATTCTCCTCGAAACAAAGGAGGTGGAGGGGAGCTCTATAATTACATAATAACATTTATAAACGTTCAATATTCGTGGAATCTTGACAGGGTCGATACGGGCAGGTGGTTTGCCCTAGGCTGTGAGGAGAGCACCAGAGGACATAATCTCAGAATTACATATTGCCCATTTAATTCAGAATTGAGGAGTACTTTCTTTGCTCAGGGGCCAAACAATCTGTGCCATCTGTGCTGTTGGGTATTTCCAAACTGTGCTAGATAGTTAATCAGAAAGATGATGAAAATTTGTCGAGTTAAGTGAGCAGAAAGGAGTTACAGATTATTGGGGCGGCACGGTGGGATTGCTGAAGAAAGTTGGTAGACCTTAGACAGTTGGCAAGTCAGTGATCACGCTGGATGATGGATCGTTGTATGATTCACACACAGCAGAAATTGGTGAAAGAATGAAAGGTTCGTTTCAGTGGAGAAGTTTTCTGCAATTCCAATTCCGAGTGACTGTTTGAAATACTGATCAGATATTTGTGTGAAGTGTCAGGTTAAAATACTCATGAACAACCCCACTGGATAAACTTGTGCTCCCGTTCTCTTGTTATTTGTTTCTCTTTCTTTCGATGCAAATTCATAGAAAGACAAGATGGAATGTGGGGCAGAAAGAAAAATGCGTTCCTTCTCATTACACGAATTTAATGTACAATTGAATAGAATAACTGCTCTCACTCTTCATTTCGACTTTAATGTGGTGTCGATTATTCCTGAATCTCCCGTGCAGTGAAGGGCAAGAACAAGATTCTCGATCCAGTGTATACCAGAGGTGTGAGGTGCAAAGAAAATCTGCTGGAGCGGTTTGTGAAGTTAGCAACCAGAGTATGACTCGAACTCGTGAATGTGGAGCACAGCGGTATAATAACACAACACCATAATCATTCAGTCTCCTCTGCACATTTTGTGGAGGGGTGACATGTGACCTCATCAGGGTACATGTGGTGAAAGTAAAGGATGAGAAATTTGCAGAGCGGAATCAAATCCACACCATTATGTTTCTGCTTGCATCAGAATTATAATAACAGCAAATTCCAATAAATAGCCATGTTCGTCACAATGAATAGCTGTCAATGATACATTCTGATCAGAACTGTGTCAGGATGAAACAGAGAACAAGAATTTTCCTTCATATTCACATCTATATTTGACGGATAATTTCTTCAGTCACTTTCTCTCTCACGTGAAGAAGGAGCCATGGAGAGGGAAGTAAAGGCGATGTTGTTGCTCACTGGCCTTTCTCATATGGCTGAACCTGAATTGGATTCAATCGCTAGAAACGCTGTTTTGTTCGTTTCATTTTAACTTTGCTGCAACCTCACAATGTTCATTGTAATAATCGGAAGGGAATTAGATTTAACTCATTGGAACGATTGATGTTGTATTCAAACTTGCTCCGACTTTATTTCAGCTTAAGGAAAATACTGCTTAGAACATCAGAGTGTTAAAATGCAAAAGAAAACCCACCAGTTTTGTTGCTCGTTGCTTTGGCAGATTTCACCGAGTATAAAATGGACCAAACATCATGGTGTTTGTCCTCACAGCTTTAACGCATGTGATTAAAGCAGGACGTCGATCTCAACTGGTCACTTCATATTCATTATGTAATATCTTCCCTTCACAATAAGAAAAATCCACTCAGTTCCATTTACAGTGCTTCAGGTAGAATATTATACCAAATCATTGAAAATCCAGAGTTTTTGGAACCGAATCTTATTCAGCTGCAAACGTTCACAAAATTTCTTTACATTTAAAGTCAACCCAATTAGACATTGTTTCCCCGAAACTTCTGACTGACTACGCCCCACCCCTGCACCTTTACCGAGACACACGCTGTCGCCCTCTTGTGAAATTTTTTCCTTGTCTGTCAACAAATGTGCCTTTCCAAATATTTTGGAAGACAGATTCTCGGAGTGACAGTGATTCCGCTCTCATCTTTTCGTTGGCCTTCAAAGGTTTTATCAAAGGGTTTGAATGTCTGACGTCTAGATGTTTACTCACTTGAAATAGGGAATTTTCCACCTATTTACTCTGTCCAAACTTTTCATAACATGAAAACCCCCGATTAGGTCTTTCTTGGTTCAGGGATAACTGTTCTAAATTTTCGAAGACAACAAGTGAATAAAATCTCATCCTCAGTACACCCCGTCAGCATCGGCTCTCGTGGCTTTACCCCCAGTAAACACCGTCATTACCCTCTCTGATAGAATCACAGAATCCTACAGTGTAGAAAGGTCATTTCAGTCAATCGAGCCGGTGTCGACTCTCTGAAAAGCATCTCACCAAGACCTAGTTCTCCTCCCTATTTCCGTATATTTCACCAGAAGAAGGGGCAACCCTCCCCATTATGATGTCAAATAAACCTGTGGGACTATAACCTGGCGTCCTGTGACTTCTGACCTTGTCCCCGATATTAAACTGCATTGCTATTGAAATATACATTTCAACAAAAGCTTGGTATAAACAATGACTGCAGATGCTGGAAACCAGATTCTGGATTAGTGGTGCTGGAAGAGCACAGCAGTTCAGGAAGCATCCGAGGAACAGTAAAATCGACGTTTCGGGCAAAAGCTCTTCATCAGGATTACAGCCAGAAAGCCTGAAGGGTGGAGAGATAAGTGAGAGGATGTTGGGGGTGGGGAGAAAGTAGCATAGAGTACCATCGATAAATGGGGGAGGGGATGAAGTTGATAGGTCGGGGGAGAGGGTGGAATGGATTGGTGGAATAGATGATAGGCAGGAGGACAACACAGGAGAAGTCATGGGGACAGTGCTGAGCTAGAAGTTTGGAACGATGGTGAGGTGGGGGAAGGGGAAATTAGGAAACTGTTGAAGTCCACATTGATAACCTGGGTTGAAGTGTTCCGAGGCGGAAGATGAGGCATTCTTATTCCAGGTTTCTGGTGGTGAGGGAGCGGCGGTGAAGGAGGCCCAGGACCTCCATGTCTTCGGCAGAGTGAGAGGGAGATGTGAAATGTTGCGCCACAGGGCTGTGTGGTTGATTGGTGCGGGTGTCCAAGAGATGTTCCTAAAGCGCTCTGCTTGGAGGCGCCCAGTCCCCAAATGTACAGGAGACTGCACCGGGAGCAAAGGATACAATAAATGATATTGGTGGATGTGCAGGTAACAAAAGCTGCACTGTCCCCGGAGTCCTTGATGTTTTGGAGAAATCTATTTATCTCAGCACTCAACACATTAATGATGGAATCAACACAGCCACTGGGGAACCGATGTTAAACAGTCAGACCATTCTGAGTTCCCACATATCTGCTACTGTTCGCTAAGCACTGACAGTATGCATTTGGTGCTCTGCCTAACATTCCTTATAATACTGTACTTAGAGCATGCACTTACTGTGTTCGTCTGTGGGGTGCTGTGATTGTATAGTGGTTAGTACTCTGCGTTGTGGCCGCAGCAACCTCGGTTCGAATCCGAGTCACAGCAGTGGTAGTTCTGCGTGTGTGCGTGCCAGTCTTTTGTGAAACACAAAGGAATCAATTGTTTTAAATTCATGATTTTCTCCAAGGTGATTTTTTTCCTCCAAGTTCTGCTCGCTCACATCTCTGTGTTTCATATGTCAGAAATCAAATCCACCTGTTCTCAGAGATTTCTTCCCTCCTACGATCACTAACCGATCTTTCCATCCCATACCCCCATTTCATTAATTTGGAGATGCCGGTGTTGGACTATGGAGTACAAAGTTAAAAATGACCCAACACCAGGTTATGGTCTTACAGGTTTAATTGAAGCACTAGCTTTTGGAGCGCTGCTCTTTCATCATGTGTTTGTGGAGTCATTTCCCATTTCACTAAGGCATCGCAGAATCTAATACAGATTCTCCCATTGATACCGATCAGTCTGTGTGGCTGGGGTCACTGTTGCTGGGTGAACGTGCCCCAACCCCACCATCGGGACCTGCGGACCATTTGATCCATTTGGTTACCACTGTTGTGAGATCAATACTCATGTAGTAGCTTTTACTGATATGGACCAGATATTATTGGGGGGGGGGGGGGGGGTGGGGAGTGGAGGTCAATCTCAGGAAAATGGCACAGAACAGTATCGGGGAAAATCGACTTAATTGGATAAGATCAGTTTCACTGCTTTTCTGCAATGGCCGAGCGCTATTACAACTGAACACAGAACTGTTAATTCAGACACCAGGGACCTGGGTTTCACTCCGACCATGCTAGCTGGTAGAATTGGGATTCAATAAATATCTGGAATTACGAATCTAATTACTCCTATATATCCATGTTCAATTGATGAAAAAAATAACAAAACTATCTGACGTCATTTAAGGAATGAAACTGCCATTCTTACCTGCTCGGGCATCCATGTGACTCCAGACTCACTACAATATGGTTGAGGCTCAATTACCCGCTGTGCAATTTGGTATAGCAATCAATACTGCCGAGCCAGCGACGCCCTCATACTGTAACAGAATAGAAAAAAAAGTTCATTTGGCCCTAGCTAGATTACTGTGTGCAGTTCTGCAATTCAGAGTACTGCATGGATGTGATCGCACTGGGAACGTTGCAGGAGAGATTCACTGGGATATTGTCTGGGCTGAAGAGTTTCAGTTGTGAGGAGAGATTGGACAGACTGGGGTTGTTTGTCGCCGAGCAGAGGAGATTGGAGAAGACATGACTGAGATGTACTAAATAATGAGGGATATGGATAGGATAGACTGAAAGAAACGTTTCTTATTGATGGAGCGATTGAACACTGGGGCCAAGAGATTTCGGGAAAAGGCAGAAATGTTTGAGTAGATTTGCGGAAAGAGTCATAGAGGCGGATATCATTCTAACCTTAAAAAAAAATTGGGATGTTGATTTGCGATGCTAAAACATGTAAGATCATGGATTAAACGATGGAAACCTTGATTCAGGTCGTTAAGCAGTTGTGTTTGACAAGTGCGGCCACAACAGGCTGAAGGGCCTCCTTCGACGTTGTTGTTCTCCACAGTATTGTGGTTAGAGTCCCCACCTGTCACAGGGCTCAATAATCCGCTGGGGGCATCGTAACGGTTTTGAACCTGTCGCTCTGTTCCCCAGTGAAGGTTATTCATGTCTGGCCTTCCATTCTCGATGGGACATGTCACAGCAGGGACAGTGCTGTCTGAATCAGTTGGGGAAGGACTGCAGCTCCTGGGGAGACAGAGTGTCAGTGAATGTGCAAACACGTAACTTCAGCAAACTGCACATTGTGTTTGTGTTGCAATCAAAACCATTATATAGAGTTGTTCCTGACTGATGTGTTTATTTAAAGCAGGAATCTGAGGAAGCAAACAGAATAAATCCATTCAGATCTGAGTGCAGAAACATTTCCAGCAGAACTACTGAGGTTGTATAGCGTAGAACCGCGTTTGGATGCATTGAATTCGGGTTGGTGGGCGCAGCTTGCTTTCACTAGGCGGACTTGCCAGTGTGTAAAGCCATTACACATGACACAGATAGTGTTCAATGTGATGTTACATTTGATCAGTGGTTCGCACTGCTCTGAAGTCTGTAGGTTAGGTGGATTGGCCATGTTAAATTGTGCTCATCTGTCCAGGGAGTGAACTCAGTAAGTTAAGTGAATTAGCCAGGGGTAACGCAGTGATAAGGTCAGCAGTCACAAGTTGCCAGGTTATTATTCCACCAGGTTTATTTGAAATCACAAGCCAGAGACCTGCGGGGATAGAGACGGGAGCTCGGTCTGGTTGAGATGCTGTTCATAGTCTCCCTACAGACCCGATTGACTCAACTGTACTTTCTGCATTGTAGGGAATCTGTGATTCTATCAGAGAGGACACTGCCAGCGTTTACTGTGCTGCTAAGACATTGGAGACGATGCTGACGGCATTTAGTGGGGATGGAGTTTTATTTATTTGTGGTTTGGAAAATTTGAAACTCAACCAAGGAAAACCGAATGGAAGTTTTCCGGAGTATTTGAGGTTTGGAGAGAGTAAATATGTGGCAAATTCACTTTTTCAAGTTCATAAATTTCTGAAAGTCAAGATTTCAAAACCATCGATGTAGGACAAAGAAATAATGGGAGCAGCATTTCTGTCACTCAGACAATCCGTTTCCAAAATATTTGGAAAGGCACATTGAGAGACGCACAAGCAGTGAGTTTCAACAGGAGAGAGACAGCCTGTGGCCAGGTAAAAGTGTAAAGGAGGGTGTAGGGGGTAGAAGGTGCGAGGAAACAATATCTAATTTGGACGACTTCAGATGCAAAGAAATATCGAAAACGTCTGCAGCTGAGTAAGATTCAGCAAACAACTCAGTGGTTTTTTTAAAAGATTTCTATTAATATTCCACATGAAGCATAATAAATGGAACTGAGCAGATTTGGTATATTGTCAAGGAAAGCTATTCCATAATGAATAGGAAGTGACCCGTCTCTTAGAGATCGATTTCCTGCTTTAATCCCATGCCTTAAAGATGAGAGGACGATCGTCATGATTTTGGGTTCATTTGATACCCATTGAAATCTGCCAAAGTAACTGAGCATCAAAACTGCCATCTTGTTTTGTAGTTCAACCTTCTGTTTTTCTCATCAGTATTTTCTTTCAGCTGAAATAAATTCGGAGCAAAATTGAATGCAACATTTAACGTGGACGATCTTGCTCTTGCCCTTCATTGCACCGGAGATTTGTGAGAAATCGGTACCTCATCAAATCGAAGTAAAGCAATTTGATTCTGTTGAAAGTTACATTGGGATAACGAAATGGAGTGTAAGCGTTTCTTTTCTTCTTTCATTCCATCTTGACATTCTATGAATTTACGGCGAATGAAAGGGGAACAAATAAGGAAAGATCGAGTGCAATAGTTTATCAAGTGGGATTGTGAATTTTAATGTCATACTCCACACAAAGTTCTGATCAGTATTTTAAACAGTCAATTGAATTGGAAGCGCAGAAAACTTTTCCAATGAAACGAACCTTTCATTCATTCACAACCTTTTGCTGTGTGAATCATACTGCGATCCATCATCCAGCATGATCACCAAGTTGGCAACAATATTAGATCCACCAATTTTCTTTAGCAATCACAACATCTGCACATACCCATCTGCGGTGTGCCCAGTGTCATTTGTTGTATCCAGGCCACAGCACATTTCCTGTTCATGAACTTATGAGCTTACTTCTTGATCTGTCTGATCAGATTGAGAAACCTTTTCTATCACTTCATCCCCTCCCCTCAGAATTCTAAAGGTATCAATTAAATAAGGCGTTAGACCAAATGATGTAGGATTGGAAGTCGGCCATTCAGCGCATCGAGTCTGCTCCACCATTCAACGAACTCATGGCTGATCTGATAATCCTCAACTCCATTCTCCAGCATTGCCTCGACAAAGCTCTATCATCTATCTGGTTAAATATCTGTGAGGCACAGTTTGAAAATACACAACAACTCAGTCTCAACAACAATTTCGGCAAGGAGTTCCACCGATTTACTGGCCCCTGAGCAAAGAAAATGCTCCTCAGTCGTGTGCAGCCCGGTGGCAAAGTGATTAGCGCTACTACCTTACAGCGCCAGAGACTCGCGTTCAATTCCCACCTCAGGCGACTAACTGTGTGGAGTTTGCGCATTCTCCCTGTGTCTGCGTGGGTTTGCTCCGGTTTCCTCCCACAGTCCACAAATGTGCGGTTTAGCTGAATTGGCCATGCTAAATTGGTGTGGACTTTTTGGGCCGACGGGCCTGTTTCCACACTCATCTAATTTCTGAACTAAACAGGCAATATCAAATTCTGCTTTCCTCCTACCAGACGGTGAACCACCAGCCCGTAACTACCCTGTCAATGAATGTTGAACGTTTATAAATGTGATTATAGAGCTCCCCTCCGTCTTCTTTGTTTCAAGGAGAATAATCCCAGCCTAACCAATCATTCTACGAAGCTCCATTTTCTCCAGTGTTGACAACATGTTCATTAATCTCTGCTGTCCCTGCAGAGTCCTTACGTATTATTACGGCAGGCGGAGACATTTATGTGAAGAAACGGTTGGAATTTCAAGCACAGACAGGAATTGGAACTTGAAATCAGACATCGACTGGAATCAGATTGGTCCACACAAGGACGAAATAGAGTAATGAATTCTCCGACAAATGAGAATCTAATCATATTTCATTGACATTCAATAACTTTACTGTAAACAAATTACCCCGTGTAATCGTCCACAGAGCTATTATTTCAGGGGGAAAAAAAACTTATAGAAACTGGCGACATAAACACTTTGACAACAACAACATGTTCTTGACACATTTTTTGATTATAAACTCAACTCATTGTTCTGTGAATCCTACATCGTTTGCAAGGCACAAATGAGACGTTAATATAACTCTATCCATTTGCCGAGATGGGTGTAACTTCAATAACACTTAAGGAACTGGACACCGTCCACCACAATGCAGTCACTTGAGTGTACCCTCTTCAACACCTGCAATATTCATTCCCTTCACCGCTAAGGCACAATTGCAGCAGAGTGCACCAACTATAAGATGCACTGGAGTAAGTCATTCAGGCATTTTTGACAACCTTCAAAGCTCAACAGCTGTACTGACTATAAGGACAAGGTTGGAAGATGCAACGAAACGCCACCATTTTCAACTTACCCTCCAAGGCCCATAGCACCCTGAGTTGGAAAGGAATCAGTGAGAAAATCATTGGTGAAACGGTCTTGATGGGCAAAGTTGCATACTTCAGCCTTCCATCTTTAATCTTCCAATTTTAAGAAAAATGTTGATTTATGCGGTGACCAGACTTGTGCTCAGTCCTTTAGCTGTTCCCTAAACTGGTGGTTGCTAAAGTTCAGCTATCATCCACAGCCTGTGCTCAACAGCTCAACAATAGAAAATATCTGCAAATCCTCTCAATCAACTGACTCCCGTCAAGATTAGAGTGGTGCTGGAGAAGCACAGCAGGTCCGGCAGCATCTGAGGAGGAGGAAAAATGGACAAAGGTTTCAGGCAAAGGTTTCAGGACTGAGACTGGGAGCACATGGGATGGAGAGATAAATGGGAAGGGTGTGGGGCTGGGGAGAAGGTAGCTGAGAGTGCTGTAAGTGGATGCAGGCGGGGGGTGAACATGATATGTCAGAGAAGAAGGTGGAGTGGATAGGTGGGAATGAAGATGCACAGGTGGGACAAGTCAGGCGGACGGTGTTGAGCTGGAAGGTGAGAACTGGGGTAAGGTAGGGGGAGGGGAAATGAGGCAACGGGTGAAGTCCAAATTGATGCCATGAGGTTGAAGGGTCCCGAGGCAGATGATGAGGCTTTCTTCCTCCAGGCATCGGGTTGTGAGGCAGTCGCGATACAGGAGGCCCAGGACCTGCATGTCCTCGTGAGAGTGGGAGGGGGAGTTGAAATGTTTAGCCAAGGGGCACTGGGGTTGATTCTTGCGGGTATCCTGGAGATATTCTCTGAAGTGTTGTGTGAGAACACATCTCCTCTCTCCCACTTAGAGGAGAACCCATCGGGCGGAACGTATACAAGAAATGGCATGTGTGGAAGTGCAGGAGAAACTTCGATGGACGTGGAAGCTTCCATGAGAGCCTTGGACAGAGGTGGGGAGGTAGATGTTGGTGCAGGTTTTTTAATTCCTGCAGTGACAGGGAAATTTATATTTCCCTCCCCACCCCTATCCACTTTTCACAAAGGCTCTTTCCTCCACGACTACCTAGTCAATTCCACGCCCTCCAAAAACCCACCCTCCCCTCACGGCAACTTACCCTGCCACCACAGGAATTGCAAAACCTGCACCCACATCTTCCCTCTCACATCCTTCCAAGGCTCCAATGAGCCTTCCACATCCATCAAATGTCCGTGTGCACTTCCACACATGTCGTTTATTGCATCTGTTGCACGCGATGTGGTCTCCTCTACATTGGGGCCAACAGACACATTTTCGGAGAGCGCTTCAGAGAACATTTCCAGGGAACCCGCAACATTCAACTCCAACGTCCCATGACCAAAAACATCAATTACCACGTCCCCCGACTCTCCCAAGGACATGCAGTTCCTGGGTCTCCTCCACCGCCATTCCCTCACCACCAGACGCCAGATCTTCCACCTCGTGACCCTCAACCCCAGGGCATCAACGTGGTCTTCACCAGTTTCCTCATCTCTCCACGGTCACCTTATCCGAGTTCCAACTTTCTAACTTGCCACCATCCTACTGACCTGTCCCACTTGTCTATCTTCCTTTCCACCTATCCGCTCCACCCTCTTTCACCCCATCTCTATCCACCTCTTGCACTCTCAGCTAAATTCTTCCCAGACCCAGTCCTCCCGTTATCGCTCCACCCACGAGGCTCCCAACTTTTTTCCTGATGAAGGGCGTTTGCCGAAAAGTTATTTTTTTCTGCAACTCGGATGCTGCCTGACCTGCTGTGCTTCTTCAGCACCACTCTAATCTTGATTCTGATTTCCAGCACCTGCAGTACACACTTCCGTCCATCCGTTTCCCCCTCCATTGATCTTGAATAGGCCGTTGCTAAAGTTCCAGCATCGTTTCCCTGCTCTTATATTCCCAGCTGCGGTCAAGAACAGAAAGTATTTCCAACCCCTCTAGACCACTTGATCCCTTGTCCAGTCACCTCCAAATATTCGTGAATGTCTACTCCAATTTCTCTTTTATTATTTTAAACCACTCAGTATTCACACTTTTATCATTGATCCTCCCCAAATTCATTATCACCCACTTCACTGGATTGAATTCCTTTCAGCACATTTTCTTGCCATTTGTTTCCAATCTCCCTGCAGTCTATGGCTTTCTTCATCATGTTTAACGGCATGAATAATTGTTACCTGATTTGCAAACAGCTAAATGATGGCCACAACAAATAATTAAAAATCGTTGACCTGTATGAGAAAACAATAGAACTCATAGAAGCCATGGTTCATAAGCTTGCAAAGGGGAGCAGAATTGGAGACTGTAAAGAAGGTGATCTAAGATTCCAGAAGGATCTTAATCCATTGCGTCTTTGGGCTGAAAAATGTCACATGAAGTTCAATCTGGATAAATGGAAGGTATTGCATTTTTCTACATCAAATATTAGTAGGGCTTATACAATTAATGATCGGGCATTGCATCGTGTTGTGGAACACAGAGGCCAGGAATGCAAGTACATAATTCATTTTAATTTGCTTCATATTTTGACAGAATGGTTAAAAACATGTCACCTTGCCTTCGTTGCTCAGTCCGTTGAGCGTAGGTACGTTATGTTGAAGTTGAACAGGACATTGGGTGATGCGTCTTCTGGAATACTGTGTCCAGTTCATGTCGCCCAGTAATAGCAAGGAAATTATTCAGCTGGAATAGGTTTAGAACAGGTATACCAGCGTATGGCTAGTGGGGAAGGTTTGTGTTCTAACGAAAGGCTGGATAGGCTGAGACTAATTTCACTCGAGCACTGGAGTTTGAAAGGCAACCTGATAGAAATGTATAAATTATTGAGAGTTCAGCTAGAGTTAACTGTAACTGTTTTTTTTTTCTCCAAGGAGGGGGCACTTCAAGTCGAGAGGGCAAATGTTTGAAGTGAAAAGAGGGATTTAAAATAAAAAAGAGGCTGGTTTATGTTTGCAATTCACTTCCTGAGGCAGTGATGAATGAAAGTACATTTAGAACATAGAACATAGAACATAGAACAATACAGCGCAGTACAGGCCCTTCGGCCCTCGATGTTGCGCCGATCAAAGCCCACCTAACCTACACTAACCCACTATCCTCCATATACCTATCCAATGCCCGCTTAAATACCCATAAAGAGGGAGAGTCCACTACTGCTACTGGCAGGGCATTCCATGATCTTACGACTCGCTGAGTGAAGAACCTACCCCTAACATCAGTCCTATATCTACCCCCCCTTAATTTAAAGCTATGCCCCCTTGTAATAGCTGACTCCATACGCGGAAAAAGGTTCTCACTGTCAACCCTATCTAACCCCCTAATCATCTTGTACACCTCTATCAAATCACCCCTAAACCTTCTTTTCTCCAAAGAAAACAACCCCAAGTGCCTCAGCCTTTCCTCATAGGATCTTCCTACCATACCAGGCAACATCCTGGTAAACCTCCTCTGCACTCGTTCCAGTGCCTCCACATCCTTCCTATAGTATGGCGACCAAAACTGCACACAATATTCCAGAAGCGGCCGCACCAGAGTCTTATACAACTGCAGCATGACCTCAGGACTCCGGAACTCAATTCCTCTACCAATAAAAGCCAGTACGCCATATGCCTTCTTCACTGCACTATTTACCTGGGTGGCAACTTTCAGAGATCTGTGTACATGGACACCAAGATCCCTCTGCTCTTCCACACTACCAAGTAGTCTACCATTAGCCCAGTAATCCATCTTTTTATTACTCTTACCAAAGTGAATCACTTCACACTTAGCTACATTGAACTCCATTTGCCACCTTTCTGCCCAGCTCTGCAGCTTCTCTATATCCCGCTGTAACCTGCCATATCCTTCCTCACTGTAAATATTTAGAATATTTACAGGATATTTTGATCGATAAATGAGTTGGAAAGAATCAGTGGGATTAATAAAAGCTATTCATTCATGACTAGTACATAATTCATTGCCCACAGGGAAGATCAGAATCAACTACGATATTATGGATCTGGAGTCACATACCAGCCAGACCAGATAGGTATGGCAGGTTCCTTCCATAACAAGCATTAGTGAATCAGATCTACAACAACTGATTCAACATCATCATTAGACTCTAGGGATTTATTTAAATAAAATTCCAGCATCTGCCATGCCAGGGTTTGAACCCATGTTCACAGAATTATATCTGGTCATTCATATTAACAATGCAGTAATAATATCACAAGGGCATTATTAACCATCAGCAGTTACAAGAGCCATCAGATGCGACTTGTTTAGTTTGTCATTATGTTCAGTATGAGCTGGTAGGAGTGAAATGCCTGTTTTCATGCTGTGTGAGTCTATGACTTTGACGCTATGAAACTGGCAGCTGGTTTGGATTAACAGCAGCGTTGACAGTTTAGTTGATCTCCTTCTGGGATATGTAACCTTGCTGGTAAATCTCGAGGTTCTTCTGCTCATTGAGCCCGTCCCACACATGGGGTTGTTGAATAGTCTGTCCCCAGTTTGACTGAGTAGATGAGTTTCCACTTTAGCAGGTAACTGAATCCCGCATTACGCTGGTTTCTCTGTGATATCGGTGTCCTTGTGTCTTCCCAGCATGAACGATTGGTTCAAATAAAATCCACGCAGACGCAAGTCCCGTTGTCCATGTTGTGAAGATGTTTTTATGCTTACTGATCTCCCCATAGGGTGTGGATGTCGCTGGTCAGGACAACATATGTTGTTCTTTCTGATTCGCTGCTGACTCGCTGCACGAGAGACATGGATTTGATCCCAGTCTCATGTGATTGTTAGCAGTTTGCACATTCTCTCTTTGATTGTGTGAGTTTCCTCCCACAGTCTGAAGGTGTGCGGGTTACTGGCATCAGCCATGGGAAATGAAGGGGAACGGAATAGATATGGAGTGTGGGTCTGCAAGGATGTGCGTCGGAGGGATGGTGTCGACTGGAAGGGCCGAATGGCCTGCTTTCCCACACGGTCGTCATTCTCGGATTAAGGGTCAGCTATGTTGTTCAGGTCCTGGAGTCACAAGTAGGCAGGATTGGGTAAAGATGGTAGCATCCCCTGCAGAAGGGACATGCATGAATGGGATTGCAGGAAATTAAAGGCATGTTCTCTGTTCCTGAGGTCAGGCTTCCATTCCAGGTTTTATTCATCGAGCTTTAACATTACCAGTTCGGTGTGTGAGTCCCCAAGGATGACTCTTTTATTATATAACCACAACACCACCTTCTCCAGGTTGCAGTATGTATTGGGAACAAGAAGCTGATTCTGAGTTGATACGAACAAAAGCAGATGCCAATATCAAAAACACTGACCCAAACAGGAAAATTAAATTTCGAACCTTGCCACCTCAAAGTTAAAGTCTCCACACGCTTTAGATGCGCCAATCGGCTGTCTCAGCAACATGTACTGTTTATGGTCATAATATTATAAATGGGGCAAGTATTCCCTTCCGCCCCGCTTTTGACCAGGAGATGTCCCAACCTCGGAAATACACGCGCCTCTCACCCGTCATTCCATCCCAGTTTACAATTGGATCTCCGTGAATGATTCAAAGTGAAAGTGTATGTTTGATTGTGCAATGCTCAGTCAAATGGGACGAGGGACGGAAACGAGAGTTAGGGAGAGTGCGAGGGAGAGACATCTTCGAGAACTTTTGGGATTAAATCCTGATACATGAAACGCAGAAACATCAGAGAACAAAATTCGATGGAAAACAGATCATCACCTCAGAAAATATTATCATGAAAAAATTATTAATTTCTGACCGTGTTTCACCAAAAGTAAAACTTTGAATGAACTGATCGCCATGATGTCGATTCGAGCCGAGGTCGCTGCAATCACAACGCAGAATATGAACTACAGTTTCTCTGATTTCGGGTCTGGAACTGGGATAATGTGTGATTGTCTGTAGCAGTTGGTACTGCCTTGTGTGGGCACAGCGATGAAGTAGCCGATGTTCAACTATAATACTTTTGAAGCATACGTTTCAACAATATTCTGCACTCTCCCGAGAGTTTGGAGAGTTTCATTAATCCCATTCTCCAGTACTCTCATTCATGGAACCTCCACAGTCTCTGGGGATGCCAAAGTTAAAGATTCGGTTCATTCTGCGTTCCCACAAGCCTGTCGCCAAGTCCTGATATTGTACATTCTTCCTGACATTCCCTCTGCGACCATACTGGCTGTAGTTTACAAGTGTGGCCAGTGGAATGCTGTAACAGTTTAGTAGTTCATATTCTGCGTTGTGATTGCAGCGACCTCGGCTCGAATCGACATCTTGGCGGTCAGAATAAAGTGTTCTTGGCTAATTGTTATATTCTTGGAAGTGAAGATGTGCAGAGCGATCTCGGTGCCCATGTATCTCAAATTCGGAAAGTTACCACCCACGCTGACAGGTTTGTTTGCAAGGAGTACGGTGTGTTAGTTTTTCTTGGGAGAGTGATTCAGTTTCAGAGTGTAATTATCACTTTGCAGCTCCAGAAGTTATCTGGTGTGGCCGCACTCGTAGACCTGCGTGCATTTCTGGTCACCACATTATACGATGGATGTGAAAGCATTGGAAAGGGTGCAGAGGACATTTTCTAGGATGTTGCCTTCTATGGAGAGATGGTCTTACGAGGAAAGGTTGAGGGACTTGAGGCGGTTTTTGATAGCAACAAGAAGTTTGAGGTGTGTATTTAGAGAGACATAGAAGATGATCAGAGGTTGCCATAAGGTGGACAGTGAAGGCATTTTTCTTCAAATGGTAATTTTGGCACAAGGGCACATCGATGTAAATTGAGGGTGATAGATACTGAGGTAGGTTCCTTTATCAGTGAGTAGTAAGGGTGCTGAACGCCTTGCCTTCAACATTCGACGACTCAACAACTATCAGGGCAATGAAATGGTCATTGTATAAACTTCCGGATTATGATGGTAAAATACTAGTCAGATTGGTATCACAGGTCGATGCAACGTTAGGGCGAAAATGAACTTTATTGCGGTGTAATATTTGGTGTTTGAACTGTTCTTCAGCTTGAAGTTGCAAACATCTCTGGTCACTATCAGTAAAACCAATACCTGGCGTGAACCGAATGTGCAACTTTGGCACCTTACGCACTTCCAGTCTGTCGTGCCATGACATCAAACTGACGAATTGCACCACTGGAGCTGCCGTGTACTGATGACCAATGGCTACTGATCTTACCACTGGACCCCTCAAACCAATTACTCCTTTTTTGCTGAAGATCAGAAATGAAACACAGCGCAGAGGAAGTTATACTGATGATGGATCATCGATTATTGAGCATCAGGTTCAGGAAAATGAATAGTAAAATGTGGTGAAAATAGGCATAATTGAATTCTGTGTTCGTTTACCGTGGCTTCCTGCGTTGATCACAGGCAATGTTATGTCGCTACTGTGCTGGGATTTTCCTTCTATCGGTATCAATTCGTCAGAGAATTCGATTTACTGGTACTTCACCAGCATCCTTTGGAATGTTCATACGGCACAATGACCCACACTGTACACAACGTCAACAATCTTCTGTATTACTACATCCAAGGGCACGTGGCATGGTTTTTTTTATAAATAGTGAAAAATTAATCATGTTATGCAAGGGCAAATTGAATTTTAGTTTAATTAGTAAAGTCGCAAGAATCCAGAGTAAGTTTCAAAATGTCAGAAATTCATGTTCATTACCTTTGCCAGAATTCTAGCCCAGCAAGAGGGAAATCTGTCCTTCAATCCCCGGCATCCATGTAATCGCTTGCTCCATGTGTCCACTTGGAAACCTATATGAAGGGATGTTCAGCCTGACAGAGAACTTGTGAGAATCCTCCACTGTCTGACCTAAAGCTGAAACAGGAGCTATCTATTCCAGCTTGGAGGGTAGTGAAGTGGAGGTGAGACAGAAAATAATAATTGGTGTAGATTCACATTGTTCTCATTGTGATTGTTTAAAAACCTGGGCCAGAAAAGACTCAAGCAGAAAGGAGCAGAAGTAGGCCATTCTTAACACCGCTGCTGCCCCGCCACGCCATTCTGTACCATCATAGCTCACACAGCACTTTTATGTCTTTTTCCAGCGTATCCATATCACCGTGTTGCCAAGTGGCTGACACATATTTATCGATCTCTACAATAAATAGACATCGAAGTTATTCATCGCTGTGAGGAAAATGTTGCATTTCGAGACAGTTGGGTTTCTGCATGAATGTTACAGGTTTTGCAGATGAGCAGCCGAATCTGGTCTGAACACCTTTCAAACCATAAACTAAAACTCCACTCTGATGACAGTTCCATCCACAACTTTTGAAAGGCAGTCTTAAGAAAGGCGTTGAAATTCAACGCGCTTTCCATTGCACCAGAGAGTAGCGACCTCACCCAGTTTTCACCACAGAAGTTTGCCTTAGAACGATTTCGTTCGGGATACCCATCTCACGTCTGTCTGACCTCGTCACACTTTCCAGTATCTGGTCCTTATCCACGTGTGCTCTGGATCTTTAAGTGTTCGGCTACATACTGCTGAAATGTCCTCATAACACTTAGCATTACCACACGTTCAAATAAGAAATTCCAGATGAACAACACTCTCTGGGTGAAAGCGTTCTTCCTAAATCTCCTCAAAACCTCATTTCTCCTGCTTTTCATCTATGTCACTGGTTATTATTTCTTCCGGAAAAGCCTTATTCCTGTCATACATATCTATCCTCTTCATAATATGTGAATGTTAATCAGTTTCTCACTCAGCCTTCTCTGTGCTTAGTTACACAGCCCCGGCTTAGCTCATCCACCTTCACAATGGGAATGGACCAGACCTTGGCATTATTTTCATCTCCCGTGAACTTCTCCTCCTGCAATCAGACGGTTCCTGCAGTCTTGCGATTACAACGGAAAAAGAAATGCTCTTTGATGAAACGCCAAAATGTCTGAAAAAAATCAGCAACTCTTGTCCATCTATGATGAGAAAGGACAGTGAACGCTTCGAGTCCAATGATTCGTGTTCGGAACTGATGGGATATATGGGTGGGTGAAAAATGTGGAAGAGGGCGGACAGCATCCAAAATGATTGAACTCGATGTTGGGTCCTAAAATCTGCATGGTCTTTCAGTAGAAAATGAGTTGCCCGATCTTCCAGCTTGCGCTCT
The DNA here is from genome assembly GCF_047496795.1 of Chiloscyllium punctatum. Lineage (NCBI taxonomy): Eukaryota > Metazoa > Chordata > Chondrichthyes > Orectolobiformes > Hemiscylliidae > Chiloscyllium > Chiloscyllium punctatum. The sequence goes on along the minus strand of NW_027309843.1, from coordinate 747,538 downwards.
GCCTTGAAGAAGAACTGCAGCAGACCAGAGACTGGTATGATGGCTTGGGTACACAATGCAATCTTAAAGTGGCATGACACTGGAAGACTGGGGTAATTTTTGTTGATTCTGGACAGAACTTAAGTGATCTCAGCTTTGTCACCGACTCTGTTTTCATCTCTCCATTGTAGAGAGATCACATTCTCAGCAGGAACTACAGTTTTCTGGATTGAATGAAGTGCAGACAAATCACTGGAAGATGTGTCTGGAAGTTTCCACAGTGAGGAGAGACATAGGAAACCAGCAGGAAATATATCTTACAAAATAGAACGTTACAGTGGAGTACAGGCACTTCGGCCCTCGATGTTGCACCGACCTGTGAAAATAATGTGATGTCAATTGCAATGGAAAATTAACATTTCTTTTTAAACCAATAAAAGCACAGGGAAACAAAAAAAGTAAGGGCCTGACATTGCAGAGGGCAAGTGTTGCAGACAGAAAGAAAATCTATGTATATTTAAACCGAACTAATAGCAGACTTACAAGGCCAGCAAACTACCATATCAACAGCCAAGGAATTAGAAAAAAACAACTCCATATCTGGAAAGGAACTCGAATGTTTCAGGCCACTGACCTTGAAGTGTTGATGCGAAGAAGCGAATTGAACTTTAAAGGGAATATGTAAAAGCTATCAGGCGCCCATTACATGAGGCGTCTTGCCAATGTATTACCTGGGACACGGGAAACCTGAATTTGATGGAACTCCACGGGCTACATGATGAACACTTTCTGGCCCAAGAGAAGGAAAAATGCAAATGGTCGCCCAGCCGTTGGAAGGAGGTGCTGCGTGAAAAGAAGGGCTGGCAGAAGTAAATATGGCGGGTGCTTTGTTTGCAGAGCAATGGACCACTGAGTAAGGCAGTGCACGCCCAGACAGCCTCAATCGGGTCTGGAGGCTGGGCAGCTGGGCAGCAATGGAGGAAGGCTGAGGTGGAGGTGGGCAGCCCCAAAGTTACAGGTAAGCCTCTTTGCTTTATGCTTGGCAACGAATACTCGCTTATGCTCATTTCTGCTACTAACCTTATGGGCACTGAAACATGTCCCACCTCTATACTGAGCACTGAGTTTGCGAAGCGTGAACTATATTTTCAGTACAACGATGATGCATATAAGTCAATGCTTACATCTATGTTATATGTGGAAGGTGCACCTCTTATTTTTTTGGAAGATACAAGGGCAACATATTCAGTTCATAAATCAAGGCAGTTCAGAGAGTCGACGCAAATAAAGATGAACAGAAGCTTCCTGAACTTAATGGCTGCATCAGGAGTCGTGACACGAGAGAGATTTACCGCACCCCTATTGTGCGAAACCAGTAATGGGGAAACATTCCAATTCACATTTCTGTTATCGGAATTCTGTACTTTAAATCTGATGTCTCGGGATCTCATAGTGAGACTGGGGTCCGATTTGCGCAGTATCCCGACGGGCTTGCAGGTAATACAAAAAGAAGATTTAACAGTGCAGGCTGGAAAATACGAATCGCGACCCCTGATGCATGTCAGAGAGCGATAGGTTCCGTGAGCGATTCACTCACCCAGGAAGCAAGTAGCCATATTAATCCCATTAACACCGATTTTCTTGCTGGAGATATGCTTCACTGCACAGCACACATACACCGCGATGGTCCTGACAAATCATAAGAGAAGGATTGGTTCAGGAGATTGGTTAAACCAGAGCAGTTGTTATTGTGTGAATTGTATTGAAATGATCACAGATGTGCTGTCACTTTAAACTTTTTTTAAGTATCTGTGACGGTAAATAGACCCTGTTTTTTTTAATGTGGAAGGCTCTTTTCCGCACGGATCAATGGAGAAGGCATCCAGTGACAGGTGTCAGAATTTGGGACCATGGGTATGACAGGCACAAAAAACGAAAGATTGTATCTTCAGGGTCGGTGTGGGTATCTGCTTCAATGCAGTTATAAGGACGTATAGGAAGAAACTTAATTGGCTAACTCAGGCAGACAGGGCAGTCCAGGTAATCACCGGCAGGAGTGTCATCTGGCGTTTACCTATGATAGATGTCTCGGACCCAAGATTAAGAAGGGTCCCAACTGATTTCAGGGATAAAGGCAGACACGATGTGGGGCTCAAACGAATCCTTAAGAATAACCCCGAAGTCTGAGTATCGTCCTTGCAAAGCAAAAGAGCCTTTAAAACCCGAGGTTGAACAAGGAATTACTCCAGTCTTTGAATCTCTCTTATAGGCTGGAGTGATAATCCCCCGTGAATAATCACTGGAGAGAACACCCATTTTTTTTCGTTCAAAAAGGCAAACATTCCAGGTGAATCGGGGGAACGGAGGTTTGTTCATGACCTGCAGGTTATCAAGAACGCTGTTGTTCTGCACACCCCAAATGTTCCCAACCCCTATATTATATTGGCTCAAATTCCACCGGACGTAAATGACTCTCTATTGTGGACTTAGCAAATGCCTTGTTTTATGTACCGTTACACGCCGACAGTCAATTCTGGTTCACATTTCCATTCAAAGGCAAATGGTATACTTTCACGTGACATTTTCAAGATTACTGTGAGTCCCCACCATAATTAACGAGGCTCTACACAGGAGTATGGAGACTCTTGTTTTAACCAGGGCTGGGGGGGGGGTGGTTTTGAGGGGGGGCGGTGTCAGCGCTTCTGCAGTATGTAAACGAATGCTTAATCGCAGCATCAACAGAGAAACAATGTGATAAAGGTAGGCTTGCGATGCTCTGCCATCTAGTCTCGCAAAACTACAATTTATGGAACAACAGTTGAAGTTCTTAGGTCACTTAATATCTGAACAAGGAAAGGCCATTGGTCAAGACAGAGTTCAAGCAAACCAGCAAAATTCAAAGCCTCACATGAAGAAACAATTGTTATCCTTTTTGGTCATGTGATCCTACTTAGAATGTTTAACCTGCATTATGCAAACCTTTCGGCGCCTAAAAGTGACATAGTTCATTGTACAGGTTTGCAGAGCTGCAGTCCGTTGCAGTGACCCCTGAGGCCTAGAGTGCCTTTGTTGAATTGAAATGGCACTCCAAACTACACCGACACCGATATTCCAAATCCAAACAAGCCTTTTGTACAAACAGTGGATGACAAGCGTGCCTGCATGACATTTGTGCTGATGCAGAATTATGTGTGGAAAATTGAGGCCAGTAGCTTATTTTTCACCTCAGCTTAGATCCTGTAACGGCAGGATTGCATAAATGCCTCTATGTCGTGCCTGCATTTGAAAAGGCTGTTGTAGCTCCCAGGGACATAGTCGGCTTTGTTGAATTAAACCGACTGGTCCCACATGCAGTATCCTTACTGCTTTTTGAGCAAAACACAGCACACATGTCGGCTGCACGTTGGTTCACATACAATGCTGTGCTATTGGAGAAGCCTAACATGACAATAAAGCGATGTAACGTCCTTAATGCTGCTTGTCTTGTCCCCACAGAAGGAGACGGAGACCCACATGATTGTGTCGCCTATAATTAATGACATTTGAAGCCCGAGACCAGACGTGTCGGATTCACCAATTTAGAATCTGGATCCGGGGTTTTATTGTGGATAGGTCAGCATTCAGAAGCAAAGAGATAGGCCAGTGTCTGGTATGTTGTAGCAATTCCCCACGAGGTAGTCAAAGCAGGATCATTTCCTTCTCATTTGTCAGCGCAAGCAGCAGAGCTGATTGCCTTGATTGAGGCATGTAAATTGGCTGATGGAAGAACAGTGAATATTGACATCGACAGCGGATATGCATTCGGGGTTGTACATAATTTTGGATCACTGTGGAAAAACAAGTGCTTCTTGACCTCCACTGGAAAGCCAATCAGATAATATGGCCTGATCTCTGACCTCCTGAAAGCAGTCCGATTGCCTAAATCAATCACTGTATGTACATGTGAAGCCCACAGGAAAAATTATGATTCAATTTCTCTAGGCAATGAAAATGTAGACTGAGCGGCAGGGACGGCAGCCAATCAGCTGCCAAGTGATGAGTTTGGCATGTGTATGTCAAATATTTGTAATCCAAATCAGACTTATGGGAATTACAGTCTCAGGCCACATCGAAGGAGAAGCGTGAATGGACAAGGGCAGAATGAGGGAATGGGTGTGGTGTGGCCCCAGTGGGAAACCCTGTCTACCACGATCTTTATTCCCTTTCTATGCCAAAGTAACACACGGTAAGGACCATGTGTCAAAAGTGGGGATGTACGACAATATTTCAGCACGCTGGTACAGAAAGGGATTTACTCATTACTCATAAAAATAATGTAAATAATGTGTTATTTGTGCCACTAATAATGTGGGGAGGGGAATACAAATTAATCAGGCCGAACACTCCCAATCCCAAAGATCCTTTGAACATTTAAGATGGATTTTATTGAACCAACACCCAGCGAAGGGAAAAGGCATTGTCTGGTAATAGTTGATGTTTTCCCAAGGGGTGGAATTGCTCCCACGTCTAAACAGGATGCCAGTGCAGTAGCCAAGGCTTTGCAAACTGAAATAATTACGAGATGGGGCATCCCTGAAAGGCTAAGCAGCGACAATGGAAAGCCATTTATAAATATTGCCCTACAGCAGATCAGTGATTACTTGGGAATAAAGGTGAGGCAACATTGTGCCTAGCACCCAGCGAGTGGTGGGGCGGTGGAAAGAGAGAAAACTATCCTTAAAAATAAATTGGCAAAATGTTGTGAGGAACTAGAGGTGAAATGGACAAAGGCATTTCCAATTGTGCTAATGTATATGATGGAGAGGAAGAGTAAATATTAGGACGTTTGAGATTTTGTTTGGAAGGTGGCCCAATACGGGAATTGGCCAAGACCGATTGTAAAACAGATAACAGACCACTGTGAGGACGAGATATTATGTGACGGTATAAAACTCTCCACACTTCTGTCTCAAATACAGAATCAAAAGAAGGGCAGCACTACCCCAATCAGCAGAAGGGAAGATGCACAATCTAGAACCTGAAGCCTGGATAGTGGTGAAAGACTTCAGGAGCAAAAGCATGAAGGCGAAGAGCTGGCTGGGACCGTTCCAAGGGCTCCCTACAACACAGACAGCTGTTAAGATCGCCGAAAGAGCCACGTTGATACACGCCAGCCGTTGCAAACGTGTAGCTGAACTTGAGGAGACATCGGACAACACCGGATCCAAAAAAGTGTAAGTAATGATTAGAAGACTCATAGAAATATGGGGCTGCATGGCAGGACGAGTCGTGAAGGCAGGGGTGTCTGCGATACAACAGCAGACGGTAATCTTAACTAAGGATGTTAAGTTGACCTTTACATGCCACCCTTGCCCGTTTGGTAACCAGGACGACTATAAATAAGGCAATAAATATTTACGCAGAGATCCTTGTGTACCCAGTTACTGGCACTGAGTAGTATCCATCACGGCTACAGATACACCTGACACGGGATATCGGTTTCCTGTTACCAAAGAAGGAGGTGCCACGGCAAGGGTAATTATAACCAAGATTCAGAAGAGCGATGAGGAAACCTGGTGGTGTGGAATTGATAGACCCTTCTCCGGTATCTATAGACAGTTGAATATAGTGGTACAGCCTCGCACCCACCCCACCCGAGATGCAGTGCAGAAGGTCCTCCAAGAAATAGTAGCTCCTAGAATCGAAAAGATGAATGTCCAATGACCCGCACTGCAGATGGGTGGAAAGGCCTTTTCCAAGCTGACAAAAACGGAAGAAAGAAATAAACTGAATGTGCAGCTAAAACGATCACAAATGGAAAAAAGTAAATGTGGATTCATTGAGAAAACTTACAGCGCCATATTACACTTTCCGTGGAAGTCTCCTGGTAAGGACTCAGTGGTCTCACTGCTGTAGCAATGGGGGATTTCCTCTGACCGTTTATGTTGTTGACAACCTTCCCAAAGCAGGGAATTTGTATGGAACTGGCAATTAATCCAGTATTGCCACAAACAGGATTCAGACTAGCATAAAACAAAGAAGTGTGAATCCTGGAAATCTGAATCAACAACAGGAATTGACAGAGAAACTCTGCAGGCCTGACAGCATCGGTGGAGACAAAGAGATTTATTGTTTCATATCATAGATTCAGGTTACTTATGCTTTTTATTGTTTTATTGCCTGGGTAATTGTCAATTTCACTTCGCGAAACAGCATACTTACCAGAATCTCTCATTAGCTGACAGACGTCATCTGTAAAAATGCAAAATTCCTTTATCGGCTGTAATGCTGTTGCTGTTGCCCTGAGTTGGTGAAAGGCTGGCATTCATTACCTTTTGCTTCTCCTTTATGTCGATGAGCAGCCATTGTGAATGGAGAATTTCTGTTTGTGTCCCTTTGTCTCCCTGTACCATCTCACTCTCTTCTACATTCTCCCACTCTCTGTCTGTCAATATCCCTCATTTTCCATTTCTACTCTTGGAAAAGTGTTAAAATCGGTGGCTGTTCCGTGGCTTTCTCGGGCCCCCCGGCCAGAGTGTGTAGAACTGGGCTCACAGTCTCCAAGTAATGTCTGTGTTACTTCGGTCTGAGATCAGGTGACATTTGTTCACTCAAAACGTTATGAGCTTTTACAATTCTAAATAGTATTCATAATAGACCAGAAAAAAAGCAGTTCGACTCAAATTATAGGATTTCTATGATGCCATTGCCGTTTGCCAAAAATCAATGAATGGTGACAGCAGACAATGAGAGCCACTATCTCATTGGATGCGTTATTACTACAACATTGTTCTGCAAGTCTGCAGTGTCTCCTGCATCTCTTCATTATTCCCAAAAAACTTGAAAAGACGGACGGAGAATAATAGTAGAAGAGATAGACAAATCCTTGTCGAACAGAGTGAAAAGAACTCTGCGTTGAATTAGCAGGATAGAACATAAACTAATGGGTCCACATCAGGAGGTAGGGCTAGGTAGCACGAAATAATAACGGTCTGAGCTCTAACACAAAAAGCATGCTGAGCCGTCACTTTCGGGATGTTGGATAAACAATACGGCTTTTACAAGAAGTTTAAATAATGACCTTTCAATGTACAGAACATTTGACAGCATTTGACACCATTAACGTCTGGTTATTACCATATGATTTAACTGACGAAGCCACACACACGGTTCTTCAAATCAATAAGGGCATTTAATGAAGTATTTGGTCACAGTTAATCGGACCACCTTGCTGTAAGAAAGCTGCTCGATGAGAATTTATATCAACGTTCGCTTGTGCAGGAAAGAAGTTCACAGCTGGTGACTGTCCACTGAAAATGTACAGGAAGAGGCAAACTCTTCTTGCTTTGATTTCAAACGGATGCCTTCACCTCTTTAACCTGACCGGATAAACAGTATGCGTTCATCCTCTCGGGCCCGATTTACCGCCTGAATATGCACAGAGGGAAACTCATACCAAGAGACCAGGGTAATTGTGGTGAATTTGCCAGGAGTGGTGTGTGAGTTGTTGTTAACAGTGGGCAGTAAGGGCTAAACCATGAGCACTGACATTGATCCTTGTACCAACAGCTTCTCACTCACTTTCTGCCTCATTCATCTCAGTCATCATTGACTTTCAGTTTATCCTACTTTCCCTTTGAAACTTTACTTTTGTTCCAGACCACTTTCGGATGTCCACTTGGAAACTGCAGTTTTTCCAACCGAAATTCTGCAGAATGCACGTCACTCTTTGGGATAGGCTTCATTGCCCAACCATAATTACTCAAGAGATTGAGATGGTAAGTTACTTTACTTCGTCCTCGAAGTGCTCAACACAGTGATACAGCCATGATGTCGATAGGGAGGGAGTTCCAAGAATTAGACATAGCGACATTGAATGAACAGCGCGATAGTTTCAGCTCAGAAAGGCGAGATCCTTAGAGGGGATTTGCAGTGACAATTTATTCGGTGTACGTGCTGCCATGGCTACCAGAGGATGTGGTGGAGGCTCGTACAATTGCAAGACTTAAGAGGCATTTGAAATTGTATATGAGTAGGAAGGGTTTGGAGGGATATGGGCCGTGTGCTGGCAAGAGGGACCAAATTGAGTTGGGATTTCTGGTCAGCATGGACAGTTTTGAACGAAGTGTGTGTTTCCCTGCAGTACATCTCTATGACTCTATGATTCCAGTTGGATGCAATCAATCACTGGATTCCTTCTGGCAGAACCGGGTCTGTGCTCTGTGTGGAAGCAGAAAATGGTTTTCATTCAGATTAGCCACAAGAAGAGAAATAAATCTTCATTTTATTTAATTAAAATAAAATATTTACAACAATTTGAAAGGTTTGCACGGTGTGGACATTATTGAGAAGCTGAATATTCTTCGACAGGTTTCCCCGGAGCTTCAGGTCTGAGGGATGTCCTTGGAAAAGTTTACAAAATCATGATGTAGACGAGCAGAGAACATAGTCAATCTACACGTTTTCAAAAGTCACGTGAGTTTAAAGTGAGATAGCACAGGTTTAATGTGAGAGCAGTACACTTTGAAAGGGATGTGAGCGACACTTGTTTTTAATACAGACATTTTTGTGCGTGTGGAATAAATTACCACATTTAGTGGCAGGGTTTGGTGCACTCACAACACTTCAAAGGCATCTAAATGGGTATGCAGACAGGAATTGTTCGGAGAGATAAGCGAAAATATTGGCAAATATGCTTAGATTAGTTACGGTCATCTGTTCAACACGTGCAAGTTGGATAGGAAGGTTTGCTTCCATGCTCGGCAGTTCTGTGACACTACAGTACCTGACAACAGTTTGAAAAGGCCACTTTCAAAAACGCATGCTGTTTGTTCCTAAATCAGCGTGTTTGAATTTTATTTTGTTCTTGAGGCATAATGTTTGGAAATGACACATAGAGGAATGTTTTCCAGACATTTCCAGACAATGACCATTCTCCTTGATACATTCTCAAGTTCTCCATCAAATAATTTCGTTGACTAAAAAAACCCCTCACAAATCGTGTTAACCTCTCAACTCTCCAGTGAATCCAAAAACTGACAGTTCTGAACGTGGACCAGGTGCAAAACTCAAAAGGCAGAGTCATTACCAGACACACAAACTCATTACTTCTGTCTGTGAGGCAGTGCGAGACGTGTATGTCAAGAACTGCTCACACAAATAACACCGAAGCAATTCCAAACGGAGCTTTCTGACATTCCGAAGATTTAGTGCATTGCCAAGTAACAGAAAGTGCTCAAGTAACATTAAACAAAACAGAAAAATGTACCATGCAAAATGAATATTACCAATTATATTCTCGATTAAATTAGATCAACAATGCGCTGGTGCCTCCATCTGATCGAGCGAGCCAATCTCCAGCCTCCCTCACCAGGACAGTAATGAAGGAAATGAGAGAAATATAACAAAGTTTCACGTTGCGATTGCCCACCTTTTAGCCACAACAACAAAAAACGAGGTAGCAGATTCAGTGCAGGATCTGGCTTCACAACAGCGGTGAAATAACGACGTCCACTCACTTTCAGGGAAAACTGTGAACAACTCACATTGTCCAGAATATGAGTACACAGCGCAGAATATGTTTAGTTCCCATATTCTACTGCTGTCCCGACATTCATACGATAATGTACCTTTCAAAGAGGGCGTTTGTAGCTGTGGAATGACAGTGGCAGCTGTTTCCCCTCGCTCTTACTTCCGCCCTTGGTCGTGTAGGGGCTGCAATTCTCATCTTACACGCGGTAGTTGAGTGTGCAATTCTCTGTTGTGGAAAAGTGGAGTGTTTTGGAGCAGAAAGATGTGAATTTCGGATGCTTCTGGAGTTCTTGTTGAAAAGTTCGGTGACGCTAGGAAGATGGTTTGCAGACTTTTCCTCCTTTTCTGGGTGACATTCTCAGCGCTGCAGAGGTTCCTGTGAAACGCTGCTCTCATGTTTTGGTACGAATTCATTTGGTTTCATTCCCACTGCTTCCGTTTATTGGGATTGCAGATTAGGTCCAACAGATGGAATCCATGGATGAGTGCCCTGCTTCCAGGAATTGTCTGGCTGTCTTCTGCTTGCCCTGTCCTATTATTGTTGTGCCATTCCAGTCGAATATGTGGCCGTTGCCGTTTGTACGTATTGCTACTAGGGACTGCTGGACTGACGCCCACACAAATTCTTTGCCAAGAACCAATATCCACCCACCTTCATTCGCAAATGCATGGCACACAAAGTTCGCAACGAGGATTTGCTATGAGGTAATCTTTAAATCATGCTTCCCTGTGTTAAAAGCAAATTCTGGAAAACGATATCCAGACTCCTCCGAACGCTCGGACCGATGACAGCACAGAAACCGAGAGCCTCACTGAGACAACAACTCACGAGAAAACAAGGCCCAATACCCATCATGTGCAGGTCAAACGTGGTTGACGAGATTCCACGCAGGGACTGCACGAAACACGACATAGGAGAAAGAGGCTGACAACTGGAGAGCTGCATTCATAATTTCATCTGGACTGTAAACGCCTCGGACAGCTGTTCATTGCAGTTATGCACAGAATATTGAATGTCTCTGATTCCAGGGCTTGGATTTCGGATGATATGACAGTCTGCAGCATGGATACTTCCTTATGTGAGGTTACTCCTGATGGAACACATGTCACACTCTATTGCTCATTGAGGAATACATCCAAAATAGGAGCTTAGAGCAGCATTTCTGTTGTCCTTCTGGTGCTGTCCCTGACATGCCCTGTGGCACTGCACTTATTCTGTGCTTCCTGAGGGTTCGGCACATGGTTCCACGATCATATTATGGGCAGTAATCTGCATTTTCGCTTCAATAACGGGTGTGTGAAGCGGAGGTCCACCATTCTCTATTCGATTTTTCTCTTCTTATGCACAACTGCAATACAGTAAAGGATCAATTAATATTGAAAGATGATATACAGAGGCATGTGAAATACCGAAGTTTTAATGACATTTATGCAATGGTTAGGGATTACCTTGATTCAGGAAATAAGGATGTAAAGTCTGTTTGGTTAGAGTTGAGGAACAGTGAGGAATGAACTCACAAGCATGTGTAGTTTACAAGCCCACTCGCAGTAACCACAAAGGGAAATAAATCGTACAGGAGGAAAAAATGCGTGTGAGTGACAAAAATGGCAATAGTCATGCGTGATCTTAACTTCTCATCTAAAACTCTCGGTTCCATTGTAAAAACGTTTGGAGAACAAAACTCAAAAAAAAAAATCCCACATGTCCCATACAACATCATGAGGGATATCTTGGAAATTGATTACTCTACTGGTGACTTAATTTTCCTATTTTCTTGGAAACCATCTCTTTAATTGTGAGCATCAGAAAAGGCTTTGTTTTGCCAGCAAGAAATAAGTATGTGATTAACCTTTGTCCGTTTCATGTATAAGAACACTGAGACTCCTCTGCACCGCACTTCTTTTGCATTTCTATCGATTTTAACACTAGTGTGTCTTTTGATTCTTCCCAACAAAGTATATGACCTCGCATTCCCTACATGAAACTGCATCTGCCAAGAATACTCCAATTGTTGGAGGGAATCCTGAGGAACAGAATATACATGTATTTGGAAAGGCAAGGACTGATTCGGGATTGTTAACATGGCTTTGTGCGTGGGAAATCATGTCTATCAAACTTGATTGAGTTTTTTGAAGAAGTAACAAAGAAGCTTGATAAGGGCAGAGCAGTAAATGTGATCTATATGGACATCAGTAAGGCGTTAAATAATGTTCCCCATAGGAGACTGATTGGCAATGGTAGATCTCATGTAACAGCAGTGGATGTAACACCGACCCTTGTGGTATGCCGCCAAGACCTGGACACCAAGAAGAACATGTTCCAACAACTACAACACCGTTTTCTATTGGCAAGCCAATTACTGATCAAAGCTGCAATCTTTCCCACAGTTCCATTCCTCCGCATTTTGTATACGAGCCTATTGTGGGGAAACTTATCGAACAACTTGCTGAAACCCATATACACCACATCAACCGGCTTACTGTCATCTAACTGTTTGGGCACTTTGTCAAAAAAGTCAACAATATTCGTTAGGCAAGGCCTACCCTTCAAAAAACCGTGCTGACTGTCCCTGATCAGATTATTCTTTTCGAGATGGTTATAAATCATATCTATAATAACCTTTTCCAACACGTTATCAACAACTGCAGTGAGACTCACTGGTCTGCAATTACCAGCGTTGTCTCTACGAAACCTTTTGAACAAGGGAACAACATATGCTATGCTGCATTCCACAGGAACTATTCCTGTAGACAACGATGATTTGAAAATCAATTCCAAAGGCACATCAGTCTCTTCCCTTGCTTCCCAGAGGATCCTAGGACAGATACCATCCGGCCCAGGGGACTTGTCTGTTTTCACACTCTGCAGTATTTCTATCACCTAATCCTTGTGAACCTCAATATCTACTACACTAGACGCAAGTATCTATGTATCTTCGTCGCCAACATTTACATTTTCTATCGCGAACACTGACAAAAAATATTTATTTAGTACTTCCCCTATCTCCTCTGACTCCACAAAAAACTTCCCACTATTATCCTTGATTGTCCCAAATTTAACTCTCGTCATTCTTTTATTCCTGACATACCGATGGAAAGCCTTCGGGTTAACCCTGATCCTATCTGCCAACAACTTCTCATGTCTCCTCCTGGCTCTTCTAAGCTCTCTTTTTAAGTCTTTCCTGATATCGGTGGAACCCTCGAGTGCTCTAACTGAGTTTTCACTTTTTTTTCCAGACATAAGACTTTGTTCCTTCTTCACCAGGCATTCCACTTCCTTAGTAAACCACGGCTCACGCGTTCTATATCTTCCTCCCTGCCTGACAGGCACATACAAATCTAGGACACACAGGAGCTTTTCCTTGAATAAGCTCCACATTTTAATGTGCTCACCCTCTGCAGTTTCGTAACCCATTCTACGTTTCCTAAATCTTACCTCATTGCATCGTGATTTCCCTTCCACCAGCTGAAACTCTTGCTCCGTGGAGTACACCTATCCCTTTCCATCACGAAAGTAAACCTGAGAGAATTGTGATCGCTGTCTCCACAGTGCTCACCTACTTCCAAATCTAAAACCTGGTCAGGCTCGTTACCCAGTACTAAATCCAAAGTGGCTTCTTCCCTTGAAGGCATGTCTACATTCTGTGTCAGGAAGCCCTCTCGCATACACTGGACAAAAACTGACCCATCTATTGTACTCGTACTGTAGTGATCTCAGTCAATATTTGGATATTGTCTTGAGTGTTCCAGAGTTTTTCATTGTCCGGCAGTCCAGATGAAGTTTGTATTCCTCACGTACGGGAGCGAGAATTCTTTCAGTGTCTCAGATCAGTTCCTCTGCCGAGAACATCAGAGTTAATGTCCCTTCCTCTACTCGGACTGACAATTTACACTTCTTCAATCTCCTCTGATTCCATTTCCCAAAGAGTTTCTCAAGATTTCCAAAGCTGGAGCCTAAATTATATGGTTTGCTTCCTAAACATTTTTCCAACTGCCAACTGACAATATTTTCACAGTATCTCTTCACAATCCTCTGGCTTGCACCATGTCCAGGGATGAGAAGTCCCGTTTGGTGGAGAGAGTTCCTAGGCTGGTGAGTTTCACTTTGGAACAAAGATGGTTAAGTGGCAATTTCCTGCGGTTATTTGTAATGATGGGAGAGGGAGCGGTGGGGAATGAGCACTCTGACTAGCAGGAAGAAGTGTTGCCAATGACCAGAGTCAGAGAACAGAGGACAAGGGATGAGAGAAATCTAATGAAAAGCAGCACTTCTGCTCAGGGCGTTCAATAACAACTGCAGAAACCCGATGTGTCAGGCAGTGTATCTGGAAAGAGAAACAGAGATAATGTTTTAAACGTGGAGCAATTCTGATGAAGAACTCGAGTTTCCCAAGTCTAATCAAATTACAGGCCTGGTTTGCAAAACAGGCGTTCAGAAATTTGAATTGTTCCAGCAGGAAGGCATTCATAACATAGTCAGCAGGATACAAACCTACGTGGGGAAACCCCAAAGGATTTTGTAATCCATCGCCTTAACCACTCGGCCATGACTACAGATAGCACCGCATCCTGAGCACTGACCAAATCAGCCGTGATCTCATTGAAAGCTGCCGCTGACTTGAGTTAAATGCTTCCATTTCCTTTCATACCTTTGCTGCCATTTGTAAGATGGGAGACACCAATGTAAAAGAAGAAAAGCACAAAGTTAGGAAAAGATATTTGCAGCCAAATTGAGTCAAAATTATTCATTGAAAGGAAAATCACACTTGGCAATTTGCTAGATCTCTTTGCGAACATGACGAGCAGAGGTAATCAAGGGAGCTATTAATCTGAGTATTCTTGAACATGAAACATACAAAGGTTAATGACATATTCATTTATTTTTCTGGCGAAGTAACCGATCTTTCCAGATGCTCACAATGACAGAGATTTTTCCCAATTAAAGATGGCAAATAAGTCCCACCTCACGCTGACACCATCGTGAGCGCTGCTGTTTCACCATGCCACAGAGTCAGGGTCAATTCCCGCCTCAAGCAACTGAATGTGTGGTTTGCACATTATCCCCGTGGCTGCGTGCGCTTGCTCTGGTTTTGTCCCACAGTCCAAAAATGTACCGGTTAGTTGAAATGGCCGTGCTAAATTGACGGGGTTAAAGGAGAGGAATGCATTTGGGCTCGGGCGGGTCGGTGTGGAGTTGCTGGGCCGAAGGGCCTGTTTGCACATTGTAAGTATTCTAATCTACAGTAATCAATTACCAAGGTACGGCGCATGTTGTTCGATGGGGCATATATAACTTTCGATTGTTTTTCTTCAAAGTTTCTTTACAATTCAAACGGGAGAGGAAGAAGGGAAATGAATGTCTCCCATAATTCTTGCCTTCTTTTATAATTCACTGGCGGTATTTTCTCCTGTACTTTTTTTTACACTGTGGTTACTGTTAGTGTTCTTGTAAGGCACAGCGGCTGGTTTCCTCTTTCCTCAATGTTCCTCATCTCTATCCAAACACACTTTCCATCCTTATCTCCTGAATCAAAGTAATCGCTAACCATTGCATAATTGCCACGGAAACTGTGCTTTTCACACGCCTGTGTATGTCATTTCCCAATATTAATTGATCGTTTACTGTGTTGCAGTTGCGCACGAGAAGAGGAAAACAAAATAGAGGCCGGTGGTCCTGGGTTTCAAACACAAGTAATTGCAGCTAAAACACAGATTACTGCACACAATCCGATCACGGAAGCATGCACCAAACCGTCAGGAAGCACACCATAAGTACAATGCCGGATGTCATGTCAGGAACAGGACTAGAAACACAACAGAAATACGTCTCTTGGGTTCTATTTTGGACGTATTTCTCAATGAGCTATCGTGTTTTACATATGTTCCATCGGGAGTTACCTCACACAAGGAAGTAACCAGTGCTGCAAACGGTCATATAATCCGAGTTCCAAGTCCTGGAGTCAGAGACACTCAGTACCCTGTGTGTACCTACAAGGAACGGCTGTGCATGGGGTTTACAGGGTAACTGAACTGCATGAATCCATCTCAATGGTCGTCTGTCTGCTTCTCCTCTATAGTTTTCTGTGCAGTCCCTGCGTGCAATCTTGTCAACTACGTTTGTCCGGCACAAGATGGGCATTGGTCACTTGTCTCTGAGAGAGGCTGTTGGTTTATGTGTTGTCATAATTCCGAGTGTAAGGAGGAATCTGGCTGTCAGTTCCCAGAAACTTACTTTAATAAATGGAAGCGTGCTTTTTAACTTGCCGGGTGGCATGTACTCGTTGCAAAGTTCGTGCACTGCGAATCACGTTGCGGGACTATCCAATTTTGGCAAAGAATTTGTGTGGCAGTCACGAGTTGCCACGACCAGCTATCCCTAGTAGCAATACGGACAAATGGCAAGAACTACAAATTCGATTAGAGCAGCACAAGGTTAATCTGACAGGACAAAGAGAAGGCAGCCAGATGATTTCTGGGTGTAGGGCAACCGCCGAAGGTACCTTTTCATATGAAAGTCTGTGAATCAGTAGAATCTGGGACCAAAGTTGTCTATGTTGGTTATTCATATTCCAGACAACTTGTGTTGTTCCCCGTTTACTCTGAAAGTGAATAGACATAGTTTTTTCACCGTTATTTTGAAAGAAGATCCTGCATTGAATCTGTTTGCCGTTTTTAGATGTTGTGGCGAAAAGGTGGGCAATCGCAATGCGAAACGTTGCTATACTTTCATTTCCTTCATTACTGTCCTGATGAGGGAGAAAGGTCATTGACTCTCTCGATCAGATGGGGGCACAGGCGCATTGATGGCCTAATTTAGTCACGGATATACTTGGAAATGTTCACTTTTAATGGTTCGTTGTTGTGTTTTGTTTTATGATACTTGAGCACTTTCTGGGACTTGGCCATACACTAAATCTCCAGTAGGTTTGGAATTGCCTCGCTGTTATTTGTACGAGCAGTTCATGTCAGAGACGACTCACAGTGCCTGACAGACAGCACTTAAGCTTCGGTGTGTCTGATCATGGTAATGTCTTTTCAGTTTTGATTTTGTTCCACGATAAGAGCTGTCAGTTTTTGGATTCGCTGGAGAGCAAAGTGGGTAATGCGATACGTGAGGTATTTTTCTTCATCCAAAATCTTTGATGGCGAACTTGGGAAAGTGCCAAGAAGAATGGTCATTGGCAGCAAATATCCGGAAAACCTTCATCTCTGGATCGTTTCGGCTCATCCACCCTCCAAACAAAATAGCCAAACTTGCTGACTGAGTAACAAACATCATGCGTTTTTTTGCAAATGGTGTATTCAAACCATTGCCGGTGGCTGGAGCATCTCAGACTTGTCGAGCATGGAAACAAATCCCGAGATCCAACTTGTCCTTGCTGAATAGATAACCGAAATTAATCCATACATTTCTGCCAATATTTGTGCCTTATCTCTTTGAGGTCTTCCTGTCTATACACCCATTCAGATGCCTTTGAAATGTTGTGAGTGCACCAGACTCTGCCACTAAATGTGGCAATTGATTCCACACACACAAAATATTTGTGTGAAAAACATGTGTCCCTCACATCCCTTTTAAATATTTCCTCTCTCACATTAAACTTTTGCTATGTAGTTTTGAACTCGCGTCTCTTGTGAAGAAGTGTTCCCTGACTATTAACTCTGTCTGTCTTCCTCATGATTTTATAAGCTTCTGTGAGGCCATATCTAAGCACTGAAGCTCCTGGGAATCTGACGAAGCTTATTCAGTTTCGTTCTCATGTCCAAGCAGTGCAAACTTTGCAAAATCCTTGTAAAGGTTTTCTAAACTTACACTTGCAAGAAGTGTGTCCAGCTGCAGCAGTTGTTTGATCGCGTGGCCACTCTGGAGCTGCGGGTGGACTCACTGTGGAGTATCAGCAATTCTGGAGAGTCATGTTGCCTCCCAGGTGCTCAGGCCAGGGATGTCGCCCATCGGCTGAAGAGAATTCGAAAAGGGGATCGTTAACAGCCAGTTGTCTTGGTGCAGGCAGGCACCAACAAAAAAAAAAACGAGATGAGGACTTGCAGGGAGAATTCAAGGAGCTAGGAGAGAAATTAAAGAGGAGGACCTCAAAGGTAATAATCGCAGGATGACTGCCGGTGCCATGTGACTGCCAGCGTAGAAATGAATAAAAAAAAGGCACGGTGAACACGTGAGTTGAGGAATGGTGCTGCAGGGTGGGATTCAGATTTGTTGGATTTTGTGACCAGTTCTGGGGAATTTGGAACTATAAGAAAATTGACGATCTACATCTGAACCAAGCGGGAACGTATGTCCTTTCGCGAGTTTTTGCTACTGCTGTTGGGGAGGTTTTATACTAATGTGGCAGGGGGCTGGGAACCACAAGATTAAACAAGTCGGCAGTGAGGTGGAGACTGGAAACGCTAAGAATCTGGAAGATAGCATTAATAATGGGAAGAGTAGGCAGAGAGCAGATGAATGCAAAACAACTGGTGGCCTGAAATGCATCTACTTTAATGCATGGAGTATAGACAGATGAACTTAGGGCTTAGGTTGGTGCCTGGGAATATGACGTTATTGCTATCACAGAGATTTAGTTGATGGAAGGGCATGGTTGGCAACCAAATGTTCTAGGATATAGACGCTTCAGACG
The DNA here is from genome assembly GCF_047496795.1 of Chiloscyllium punctatum. NCBI lineage: Eukaryota > Metazoa > Chordata > Chondrichthyes > Orectolobiformes > Hemiscylliidae > Chiloscyllium > Chiloscyllium punctatum. The sequence goes on along the minus strand of NW_027309843.1, from coordinate 729,413 downwards.
GGACAGGGAGGGAAGTAAAAGCGGAAGGAGTTGCATTGCTGTTCAGGGATGATGTCATGCCTGTGCGAAAGGAGGACACCATGTAGGGCTTGGGTCGTGAGACACTATGGATGGAGCAGTGAAAAAAGAAGGGTGAGGTTAGATTTTTGGGGCTGTATTACAGAGAGCGTGAGGTGTAAGAAAAAAAAGTTAAACAGATCATGGAAAGACGTAGAGGCAATAATTTAGTGTTGATTGGAGAATTCCGTTTTCCCAACATGGCCGGGATACTCTTAGCGTCAGAGGTCTGGATGGGATACCATCTGTAAGAAGCCTCCAAGTGAGTTTTCTGGAGCGGTATATAGTCCAACGAGTGAATAAGCCATATTGGAACTGATATTGGGGAATAAGCCAGGGCTGGTGACGGCATTTGCCGTGGGTGATTTCTTTGGGAAGTGTCTAATATTCTGGAAGTTTTAGAATACTCATTGACAAAGATGAGAGTGGTCCGGAGGAAAGAGTACGAAGCTGGACCAAAGCTAATTATATCAAAATTATGCAGGAGGTCGGAAATGTGGATTGGACACAGCTATTTGTAGGAAAGTCCACAGTTCATATGTGGCAGGCTTTCAAAGATAGGTTAAATATAGTGCAGGATAGGCATGTCCCGTTGAAGGCAAAGGATTTGAAAGGCAATATTCGTGAACTGTTGATGACAGGACAATTGTACGACTCGCCAAGAGGAAAAGGGAAGCATACATAACGCCTCGGCAGCTAACAACATAATGGTCCCTGGAGGAACATGAGAAGAGTAGAACAAGTATTAAACGAGGAATCAATTGGGTTAAAAGGGGTCATGAAACAACTTCACGCTAGCACAATTAAGGAGAATCCTAAAGCCTATTATTCATATAAAAGAAGCAAGCGGGTAACCAGAGAAATGATTGGTCCACTAAAGGAAAATTAAGGAAGGCTGTATGTCGAATCTGAGAGAGTGGGTATGATTCTGAATGATTATTTTCCATCAGTGTTCACTGAGGAGAGGAACATGATGAATGTTGAGTCTAGCGTAAGACATTTGATTAGTCTGGATCGTGTTGACATAAGTAGGGAAGCTGTGTTGTGCAGGCTAGGGGTAATTAATGTGGACAACTCCCCAGGAACGGATGGCATCTATTCCTGGTTCCTGAGTGATGTGAGAGAGGAAATAGCTGGGGCCCTGACAGGTATTTTCGTGGCATCCTTCAGCACAGGTGAGGTTCTGGCCGACTGGAACTTGCTCATATTGTCCCCTGTACAGGAAGGATAGTAGGGATATTCCGGATAACTACAGAACAATGGGCCTAACATCAGTGTTGGGAAAGTTGCTGGAGAAGGTACTGAGGGATAGGATCTATTCATATTTAGAAAATAATGTGCATATCAGTGAGAGGCATAGAGTTTTTCGGGGAAGTGCCCAAGTTGATAGACGAAGGAAAGGCTGTTGCTGTCATATACATCCACTTCAGTAAGGAGTTAGATAAGGTTCCCCATTGTAACCAAATACAGAACGTAAAGTAACATGCTGTGCAGGTGTTCTAGACAGGTGGATAAAGAATTAGTTGAGCAATGGGAGACAGAGAGTGGCAGTTGAATGGAGTTTCTGGAAATGGAGAAAGATGACCAGTAGTGCTCCACAGGGGTCAGTGTTGAGGCCACTGTTGTTTGTGATATACTTAAATGATCTGGAAGAGAGCACTGTTGCAATGATCAGAAAGTTTGCAGATGACACGAAGATTTCTGGACTAGCAGAAATTATAAGTGACTGTTAAAGAATACAGGAATATATAGATATACTGGAAAGTTGGGCGGAAAAGTGGCAGCTGGAGTTCAAAACAGACAAATGTGAGGTGACGCATTTCGGTCAGTCTAATTCTAGATGGGGTTATACAATGAACGGAAGAGCTTTGGGGGAAAAAAAGTTGATGGACAGAGAGATCTGTGAGTGCACGTCCATTAAACACTGAAGGTTGCTGCACAGTTGGATAGAGTAGTCAAGCAGGCATATAGTATGCTTGGCTTCATTGGATGGGGCACTGAATAAAATGGCTGGCAAGTCATGTTAAAATTGAACAATACATTGGTCTGGCCACACGAAGAATACTGGGTAGTTTTCTGGTCGCCATATTACAAAAAGGATGTGGACGCTTTGGAGAGGGCGTGTAAAAGGTTTAAGCGGATGTTGCCTCGAATGTAAGGTGCAATATAGTCAGAGAAGTTGAGTAGGTGAGGCTTGTTTTCATTAGAAAAAATGAGTTTGTGGGAGACCTTTTTAGAGGTTTACAAAATCATGAAGGGTACAGACAGGATAGATAGAGAAAAGTTTTAATTCCCAGGTTGAAGGATAAAATACCGAGATGTCACGCTTTCAAGGTGAGAGGGGAAAAGGTTTAAGAGGGAGACACGCGGCAACTACTTGACACAGCGGGTGGTGGGTGTCTGGAACGCGTTCCCAGCAGAGACGGGAGAGGTAATCACGGTAGATACATTTAAGATGCGTCTGGACAGATGCATGAGTAGGTGGGGAGCAGAGGGATACAGATGCTAAGGAATTGGGTGACAGGTTTAAACAGTAGATTTGGATCGGCTCAGGCTTGAATGGATGAAGGGCCTGTTGCTTGTCTGCACATTTTAGTTTGGTCTTTCTTCTTAAATTATGCCAATTTCATTGCAAGATTTGCGAGGTCTAAGTGACTGAAGTGAATCCATGCTGAAACACTAGTCATAAGAAATCTGAGTGTTGGCTTGTGTGTGCTAGCGTGGTCGAGCAGTCTAATGTGCTGGGTTTTTAAGCTTCAGTTTCTATCGAATCGTGGCTTCAAATACCAGCATTGTAAGTGCGCAACTATGTGGAGATGTATGAGAGAGAATTGCGCATGTGTGGGTGCCTTTTAATTTCAGTATTTGCAGCTTCTCAGTGTGTTAACCCTCTCGGTGATAAAATCAGTGACCGTCTCTGAAAACAACGCAAGTTCCTGCTGTCCGACAGATCCTCATATCATGTCGATAACTTTGCTTTTGGATATCTGCGTTGCCAGTTTCTGTATCTCAAATGGTCAGCGCAGTTGGCTGAAATGTTGGTGGTTCGAGCCCACCCAGGGAATAAGCCTCAAATATTTCAGCACAAGCATTTACCCCGACCATGTATTGACATTGTAACCGGGAAAACTTATCCATGATTCACCCCAAGTCTGCAGGGAGTGAGACGTTTACACGCAGCAGAAAACGACATCACTTTCTCCAAGCTCCTGATGCCAACAGAAAGCGGCCACTGCAGCTTCAATCAGCGACTTTCTGCCAAGCCATGGGAAAAAAATCGTGGAATTTCCTTCCTTAGTAACAGCTCTTTCCGTGTGAAAGGAGCAAAACTTTCACTTTAAATTGGAAAGGGCTTCAGGACATTGGAATGTTGCTCCAGTTCTTGGAACGTGTTATAAATAAAACTCCTGACTTGAAAAAAAGAAGTGGTAAAGGTTTTAGGTAGAAAGAACAAAGAAAGTGTTGATTCAGACGACTATGTCTCGTCAGCAGATGGGAAATGCCCAAAACTGTAAACGGAAATGATTGGGTTTCCTTAGGTAATTTCCCGACTGATTTACTGTCTGCCAAAGAGATTGGAAATCACATCAGCGATATAAAAGTGAGGATAAAAATATGAAGATATTAAGGTTGAACCTTAAATCCCGGGACAAGTGAGGAATAGATTGTAATGCTTTGAAGGAATATCTGAAGTGAAAGGTGTGAATGATATTTTTGTGATTAGGAGGAATGAACTGGATCCTAACAAATTGCTGATGAATTATGCTCGCAATGTAATAGCAAACTAATCCACAGTGCACCGTGCTTGGTTAGCTCAGTCGGTGCAGTGTGAGATGCTTAATCTGAGGGTGGTGGGTGCAAGCCTCACAATGGGCGCTTTCACTGCTTAATACAATTCCGGCTCTTCGTTCCACGTGCAGTATTGCAACCCTTCGCAGGGGAATGTTCTTGCTGCTTTCATTGACACATCTGTTCGCCTGCTTTTGATCACACGTCGGTTTCTGAGTGAACACTGTTTCCATTTTACTGGTGGCGCCAGAGACAATTTTATCAGTGCAGCCAAAAATACAATGAACGATATCCGTTTGAAAACGTGAGGTTCCAAACCAACCGTGCACCACCCAAAGTGTTCAAAGGCACGGAAATCGAATATCCACTTGCGAGGGGTCTGACAGAGACGGATCAATGTCACATGGGTCCTGAACCAATTTTCAGTGATTCAGATTGTTCTGATGGAAACCGAAGGGTACTCTCCCTCAACGTTTTGCATTTGTTCTTCTTGTGTTTAACGTAATGAACAGTATATTGTCAGTAACGAGAATGGAGGTGCGGCAGGATCGTGAGGTTTCAGTGTGGGACATAGACACAGTAAGTCAAATATTCCCAGAGCACGGGAGAGCTGTTTGGTCCAGGATCACTGCCATCTTCTGTTTCTAAACCAACAAATGAAATTACTGGAAAATCTCAGCAGGTCTGGTTGCATCTTGGAAATATAAATCGATTTAAGACTTCGGGACTAGTGGCACTTCTTTTCCATGTCCATCTCCACCTGCTTTTGCACACTCTTCCTTTTTATTGAATGTCTCCTGACTTCCAACTTTATATTCAGCTTCTCTTTTATGACTTCCTCTCCAACAATTTTCCCAGTCTCCAATTTTGTATCAGAACTGTTCCATCTTTCACATTGCCCAGGACTTCGAACTGAACAAATAACTCTGTTTCTATTTCCTTAGATAGCAGATGGCCAGAGACTGGAAGGCAGTGTTGTTCCGAAAACTCATCCATGATTCCCCCTGAGTCCACAGGGAGCAAGACGGTTACACGCAGCAGAATACGACACCATGTTCTCTAATCCCCCGATGCCAACTGAAAGCGGCAACTGCAGCTTCAATCAGGGTTTCCTGCCAAACCCTGTGACACGGCTCGTGGAAACTCCTTTCTCATTAACTGCTCTTCCCGTGGGAAAGGAACAAAACTTCCATTTTAAATAGGAAACGGCTTCAGGAGATTGGAAGGTTGTTCCTGTTCTTGGAACGTGTTGTAAACAAAACTCCTGTCTTGAAAATAAGAAATGGTAAACGTTTTAAGCAGGAAGAACAAAGAAAATGTTGATTGTGAGGACTCTGTCTCGTCAGCAGATGGGAAATTCCCAATACTGCGAACAGAAATGATTGGGTTTCCTTAGGTAATTTTCCAACTGATTTACTGTCTGCCAGAGTGACTGGAAATCACTTCATATGAAAATATTCGAGTTGAATCTTAAATGCTGGGACAAATGTCAAATAAATTGCAATGTTTTGAAGAAATAACAAAAGTGAAAGATGTGAATTATGTTCTTTGTGATTGGGAGGAATGAGCTGGATCTTTGCAAATTGCTGTGCCAGGTGAATTGTGCTCAGAATAAAATAGCAAACTAATTCGTCGTGTGCCAAACCTGGATATCTCAATTCGGTGCAATGTGAGGTTTTTAATCAGAGAGTCGTGCGTCCAAGCCCCATAATACTCGTTTTCACTGTTTAATAGAGTTCCAGCTCTTCGTTCCACATGCAGAATTGCAAACCAACTCTGGTGGAGCCTTTTTGTTGCTTTCCTTGACACATATGTCCTCCTGCTTTGATCACATGTCGGTTTCTGAGTGAAAACTGTCTGCACTTTACTGGAAGCGCCAGAGACAACTTTATCAGTGCAGCTGAAAATACTATGAATGATGTCTATTTCAAAATGTGAGATTCCACTACATCCGTGCACCAACCAAAGTGTTCAAAGACACAGAACGCGAATGACCATTTGTTAGTGGTGTGACAGAGACTGCTTAATGTCTCATGGGTCCTGAACAACAATTAACTGATTCAGAATGTGCTGATGGAACGGAACGGCGCTCTCCCTGAACGTTTTGCAATTGTTCTTGTTTTGTTCTCATGTAAGTTTATGTAATGAACAGTTTATTGCCAGTAACTTGGGTGGGGGTGGGGAAGGACTCTGAGGTTTCAGTGTGGGACAAACGTGATCTGATCGAACGGGTAAGTCAAATATTCCTAGGACATGGGAGAGCTGATTGGTCCAGGATCACTCCCATCTTCTGTTTCAGAATCAACAAGTGAAATTGCTGGAAACTCTCAGCAGGTCCGGTCGCATCTTGAAAATGAAAACCGAATGAGATTTCGGGACTGGTGACGCTTCTTTTTCCATCTCCATGTCCCTCTGCCTTTCGACAAACTTCCTTTTTATTGAATATGCCCTGACTTCAAACTTTATATCCAGCTTCACATTTATTGCTTCCTCTCCAAACATTTTCCCAGTCTCTAAAATTGTATCATGCTTGTTCTATCTCTCACTTTGCCCAGGACTTCCAACTGAACAAATAACTCTCTCTATTTCCTTAGATACCAGATGGCCAGAGATTGGAAGACATAGGAGGACGGTTACCGCTTTCAGAACATCTAGTCTACTCCGCCATTCGATCTTGGCTTATATCGTACTTTACCCCATTCTCCTGTCCTCTCCCTGAACACTTACTCCCCAGTCTTAGGATCCAGTCTTTTTCCCAGAGTGGGTCCCAATCCGTCCCAAACCCTTCCACAAGTGTTGGCAGCTCTTACACCGTGTCTACGTGTCATCAATCTCAGTTTCAGTGATTCTCGGCAAACACGAACTGTCCTGAGCAGCTCCATCGGGTCTCTGGCCCCACTGTGATCCTGCGGGGGAGCAATCATCATCTTCATCTCCTCCGGAAAGGATCGGCGCTTCAAACAAAAAACGGACAGAATGAAAGATAGGCTTGTGTGTCAAGATATGTGGAGGTAATTGCTTTCTGACCTGGCCAGTAAACCTTACTCTGTATATCCCCGCACATTCTAGCTGTTGTGGCGAAAGGGAATACAAGTCCAATTAATTGCCATCTACGCTTTTATTCGATATGTATTCTTCCTTGTTCTGAATATGTAGGGATGTTTCCAGCACTGATGGTCACCATTTCTAAGAGTGCATGCCGCGAGCCCTGATTTTTTCTGGAGAGTAGCAGTAGCAGTTTGTGCGAAAGTGGCCCAGTACAAAGCTTAGAAGAAACATTGTTGTTCCCTCTTTATGGACGACAGTCTTTCATATCATGTTCGATGGGGCTTTATTGCATACTCATCAGCAAGTTTGTTTTGAATTTTCTCGCCCAATACTACTGTAGCGGTGGAAAGAACATAATTCCGAATACCTGCTGCGTGAACTTCATTTTCAAATTTCTATTCGCAGTGGTCCTTCATATGTGGCGATGTTTATATCACTGCTGGCCATCCTGTTTTCAGAGTGCAGTTACATATAGTCCTCTGTCTTGGCGCTGCAGGCAAAATTGTCTGCGACTTTTCAACCAATATTTCCTGGATATTTCAACATGGTATTCTTTATTTTTTCATTCATGTCCACTTTAAGGACACAGTTACCGGGCACTGATCCTTTCTGTAACAACAGGACCGCATTTGCTTTACATGCGAAGGTGGCCTGGATCAGTAACAAGGCGAGTATTCATTTCCTTCTGTCACAGCGAACACTGGATTCATGATGTTAGTCTCTGTCAAATGCATCCGAAAATGTGCTCTGAAAGCTTCATTTGAACGCTGTCTGGCGTTTCTCAACGTGTGTCAACCAAAACCAGAAATCCTCAATCATAGTTTGGAGCAGTTCACATATTCGAGTTTCGAAGCAGCAGACACGGATACAGTTCATTCAGAATGAAAAGATTTACAGGCACAGATGAACTATCGTCTCTTGTTCTCGTACTGTTACTAATATTACCGTGTGGCCTGAAGTCTAAGCCACGTTGTAACTGAAAATGAGGAGATCACAGAGAGGCTGCCAAATGACAGTATGTACTTTGTTTTCTTGTTCTCACAAAGTTCCAGGAAAGTATGACAGCGAGGGAGAGGAATGCAAGTCACGTGCAGCTCTGGTGAAACACCTTCTGTCTGATTCAGTCATCAACAAGAAACGTGAATGTGACTAAAGCGGGACGCCTTTTCACAACTCGAACAAAGAGCAATCACGAACAGTGACCACCTCTTTGACATCTCAGATCGCCTTTGACCTTCCCTAAATATGTATAGGAATAAATTTTTGCACACCTCAAAGTGAGAACTGTTTGATTTACCGACAATAAGTGAGTCACATGTCCTTGATACCCACATAGGTTTGCAACTCAGCTTGCAGCCAGGTGGCAGTTGCTCATGGCTCTGCTAGATAATGCACTATTATGGAGAAATAACATGAAAGTTGGAATTTTTATTGGCTCTGGGTTTCGAATACTCTTGCTACGTGTTCTGCCATTCTCGGATTCCCGTGCTAAACCAGTTTTCCAGTTCATCTGAGCAGCAGGAGAGTCGGCGTTTCTGGCAGGAGCAGAATTCATCATCTCCAGTGATCACTTTATCTGAGGGGAGAAAATGAGTAAAGTTTTACACAGCGAGTAATCGAAATTGCATTCCGTTTCAGCATGGCAGCAGATATGGGCTAGCAAATTCAAAGCCATATTTGCTGATGAGAACAACAAGCACGACCGCTCAGATAGAGCAATTCCTTTCCACCGCTTATTCTGCAGAACTGGGACAGTTGCTCTGAGTATGCTGCAGGGTATCATCAGGTACATGCTCTTGGGTTTCCGGTTTTGGCCTATGTGCTCGCGTGGCTGAGCAACCTGAGACTCTGATTTCAGATTCCACTTCTTAACAAGGCTTGTGTTTGCATCCCTGCGCGGCCACGTGTGCTAATGGATGAAGCTGGCAACGGTTTGCAGGGATGAGTTTTGTTCAAGTTGAACAGAAAAAGTAGTCATTTCTTCGAGCCCAGCTGTGATGTGGCACAGCAGAAAACAACCAACATGTCCGTGCCCACGCTGGTTTTCCCCTTCTGCTGTAGTTGTCACGTTCCCCTCCAGCTCGAAAGGCCACCAGCATAATATGCGACTTAAAAACAGGCTGCGCCAAACTTTCATATTCCAGACAATTTGCATTTTTCACAGTTTCTCTGAAAGTGAATGGAGATATTTATTTCCCTGTTGATGTGAAATTAGGTTCTACATTGAGTCTGCTCGCAGTTTTCTGTTGTTGTTGCGAAAAGGAGGGAAATTGCGATACGAAACTTGGTTACTTTTCCATAATTTCCTTAATTTCTGTCCTGATGAGAGAGGCTGGTGATTGGTACTCTCGATCCGGTGGAGACATCAGCCCAATTGTTCACCTCATCTAATCGAGACTGTAATTGGTAATCTTCACTTTCCATGGTTCATTGTTAGTCAGTTCTGATTCATGTTACTTGGGCACTTTCCTGGAAGTATTGGTGCTCTAAGGCGCCAGTACGTTGAAAGCACCATTTGGAATTGCCTCGCTGCAATTTGTGTGAGCAGCTCATGACCCAGGCGACTCGCTCTGCCTCACAGACAGCATTCATGAGTCTGTGAAAATATGTTCTCTTTGTCAGTTCTGCTTCTGTTCATGAGTTGTCAGTTTTTGGTTTGGCTGGAGACACCCACACAGACAAAGACCCACATGCACACATATATTTTGTGTGGTGAATTTGTTTGGTACTTTGAGAGTTACATTGCAAATTGCTCAGAAACTACATACATTCATGTAGAACTCTGAGCTCAAAAACTGCATGAAATTATGTAAAACTATGTTTTCTCACTTTTTGGATTGGAATCAATCTAAACATCAGGTCAGAGACAGAACACAGGGGCTAACACCTTCAACATATTGTCTAGCTATTACCATTGTTAACAGCTAACCCGAGAATGCAACTTTTAAAAAAAGGGTTTTGTGATGTACACATAGAATACAGTGATATTTTCACTTCGTTCAACAGATGAAAGGCTTAACACACAATCAATTTTTCAATGTATAATTTCAGTTACATCACACTGCAAATTTTTGCTATAAATTCTGTGTTATGATCGAGCCCTCCACAAACACCTGATGAAGGAGCATCACTCTGAAAGCTAGTGTGCTTCCAAGTAAACCTGTTGGACTATAACCTTGTGTTGTGTGATTTTTGACTTGGTACACCCCAGTCCAACACCGGCATCTCCGAATCACAATTTATTCCCGACAGCTTGCAATGTTCCCTTAGAAACTGCAGCTTTTGGAAACGTATTACTGGGACAAAGTCATTGCTCAATGTGATAGGATGCACCGTCAATCCCTAATTACTCGAGAGATTGAGATTTTGAGTACTCAGCAGAACCCTGGATGCCGTCAGTAGCGGGGTATAGGCATGATGCCATGAGGCAAGGATTTAGACGTAGTGACATTGAAGAAGCAGCGAAGTATTTTCAACTGGGAAACGTGAAAACCTTGGAGGGGTAGTTGCGGTGATAGCTTTCGCTTGTATTTGCTGCCATTGTCCTTCCAGACAGATGCTGATTGATCACTGAATTGTTCTGGCAGTATCCGTGTGTGTGTTCTGGGTGCAACCAGGATTTAGTTTTCCTTCGGATAATTCACAAGAAGAGAATTAAATCTTCATTTCCTGACTGGGAATGAAAGCCTGTTCTGTGCAATGCAAACTCAGACTCTTATGCAGGGATGTCCATTGATACTGCAGTAGCCTTTGGGACCTGAACAAATTCTAGTGCCTGCTCTTCACGTCATAATTGTCTTCGTCAGCAGTGTTTCTCTCTCCAAGTTTCCAAGATGGTTCATATTATCACCATTGGTTTCAGTGTGAAGAAGGCAATGCTGTGATAATCTGCTGTTGTTCAGCAGATATATTGCAGCAAGTTAAGTGAAGACTGATGCTGACACGAGCTCGTTTTGAGCTGCGCTAATGTGTTGGCAGCAAGAAAGGCACCGTTCAACTCGCCTCATTCCGGATGACGGGCCCGAAATGCCCAGTGGTTTCTCGCTGAATTAGTTCAGGCTCTGGAATGTAAAACACTTCAAGTATGAAAGTACAGTGAAAGGAAATGTTTCACAGAGTGGGGCATTCCAAGTGAAACAGTGACGGTGATTATGTTTGCTGATTTTTCACCTTGTGAATGCTGTTTCCCTGATGTGGACGTTTACATTACCTATAGACAAACTGTCACATCCAAACCTGGTCTTTGGGTCAGTGACGGAATTGGTAACACGCCTGACGTCGAATTAGGGGATTGTTGGTTCGCATTTAAAATCACGAGGATGCAGCATGTTAGTCCATTCCTGTTGTCTGTCAGGAACGGAAGGGTTTTCGAATTTACAGTTTCTTTCGTCCAATTCAAATTCTAGCTCAGATCAACGTCTCTCATTCTCTGTAGAACTGGCTTTGGTTTAACCAAAAGCTGCCTTTTGGAGGTTGAACTTGCATGTTGGAGTGGATATCTGAAGTGAAGCATAAGGAGCTGGTCAAATCCTGAGAACTCTGCCACTCTCGGGGAGTGTGTCTGTGTGTCTCTTTCTGTGGGAGATACGACGTGGGTAATAACACAGTGTGACTATGTCAAACTTCAATCCCACTGTTGTGTCATCTAAGATCAAAGCCAGGACCTCACTGCCATTTGCACTGGAAACATCAGAACACATAAGGTTATGGATCAAAGCTGGAAACTGGGAATAGAATAGATGAATATCTTTAAACCAGACTGCACCATGGGCCAAATGGGATTTTCCATTCTGCAAAACTTGAATGCGAGTCGAAACCAATCTGCAGTGAATCTGATCAGAAATGAAATGGAAAATCCATTTCATTGAGAATAAGTGGAAGAGTGTCTTCTTCATTCCGTGTAATCTCGTAGTTAGGATTTGGAACTCTAACCGCAATAGTGTTGGTTCTATTCTCGGACAGGAAATGCATGTTTTATTGTGCAAATATATCGTGGTACCAGAATTTCTTACCACTGGTCCGAACCTGGTAATGCTTGGTTTTGTGCCAGGTTATCAAAAATTAAAAAGGTACAGGTTTTGGAAATATGAACTAAAAACGAGAATTGATAGAGAAACCCGCTACACCTGGCAACATCTGTGGAGATAAACAGGTTTTGTTCTTAAGATGGACAGGAAACAGGTTAGTTATAGATTTCTAGATTATATTGTTGGGAAAATGATAATCTTACCTGTCGATTCAGGATATTTATCAAAATCACTCTTGACCTTACAAACATCGAATTTACAATCTTAAAAGGACTTAATCAGCTGTCATGCTACTTTCATTTTCCTGAGCTGGTGGAAGGCTATGTTTTAATGGCTACATTTCCTTTTAGTTTCCATTATTTAGCAGTCACGCCGAATGGAGAATTGTTTCTTTCAGTGTCTGCCTCAATATGGGTCTTTGTTTTTTCTATATTTGTCTCTGTATCCTCCTGGGCCTTTTTCACATTCTCCGACTCTCTGCCTGTCCATATCCCTCATTTCCCATTTTTGCTCTTGAAAAGCCTGACATTCAGAGACAGTTTGAGATTCGAACTGCTGAGAGGCTTTCTGACGCCTGGCTGGAGTCGGTCGAAGTAGTCTCACATTCTCTGGATAATGCGTCTGTCACTTCGACCTGAGGCAAGGAGACATTTCTTCCTCAAAATCTTAAGATCCTTTCGAAGTTAAAGTTGATTTCCTTACCCAACAGAAAAAGAAAGTAATTACATGATAGCTGAAGAAGAACAACAATGCATTTACTTTTGGTGTACAACGAATGAATGGTGACAGCAGAGAATGAGGTGATCATGTCGTGGTGTCAGTGCCATTACCACAACATTTCCCGGGAATGCTGCAGTGTCTCCTGCCTCACCACTTAATTTCCACAAAACTGGGAATGAAGGAATGAGAATAAAAGGATGAGAAGCAGAAGTGCTTGTGGAACTGCGGGAAGAATCTCCAGGTTAAAATAGTAGTTAAAAAGAGCAACCTACAGTACTGGATTTAAACCAGGAAAATGAAGCCGGAACGCGAAATCAGAGTGTACAGCAATTCAAACAGGACACTGAGTTTCTCGATCAGCAACACAATATTTGAGAGAAATAACGAGCTTTCAATACAATGAGCAGGCACCAGTGTGATGGGAGCTGCTTTCACCAGCTAAGCCATGGCGCCACGTTAAAAGCCAGATTTCTCGTCCATATGTGCAATGCCTGAACCACTTGATCACAGGAATTCGAAAACGTGTTTTCTGTATTAATGTTGCTCAGTATGAATGGCAATCAAACTCTGCTTGTGCAAAAACAGGCATTTCAATGCTGAGCATGCCCCACTAAAAAGGCACAGAAAAAGACAGTATCCTCTTGCATTAGCATCTAACAGATATTTTCGTCTGTTTAAACTGACAGAATAAAGAGAATGTGCTCATCTCCTCTCACGTCCCATTAACCACGTTAATACACACGCAGGTATTTTCAAACCAAGATGAAGAGGCTCATTGTTGTGAATTGACAGCAGTGGTGTGTGAGTCATTGCGAACAGTGAGCGAACCAATAGCACTGACACTGAGCCTTGCACCATCAGCTCCACACTCACATCTTGTGTTATGTCTCCTCGGCATCAGTACATTTGACTTTAATTATTCTACACTGCACCTCTCCTCAAGTTATTCTGACCGCTTGCAGTGTCGAACTAGGACATGCAATTATTAGAAATACATTTCTGGGACACAGTTGTCTTTCAATGAGATAAGATACACTGCCCATCCCTAATTATCCCAAAGATGTAGGTGACGAGTTACTTTTGTTAACTCCTCAAATCCTTAGTATGGAGGTACTGACAAGAAACCACTAGAGATGGAGTTCTTGGATTGCGGAAAGCAGACCGACCCCAAACTGCTAACGTAACTCACCCAAGGAAGAGCAGATGGACCCCACTCTGTCAATGTAACTCAACCAGTGGACAGAAGTCTGACATCACACGATCAATGTAACTCAACGAGGAAATTATGGCCTGACCGCACTCTGTTAATGGAACTCACCCAGGTAAGAGTAGACTGACGCCACTCTGTCAATGTTAGTCATCCAGGGAAGAGCAAACTGACCCAACACTTTATATGTAACTCACCCAGCAAATGGCAGACTGATACCACTCAGTCAGAAAAATTTACCCAAGAAAGAGCAGACTGATGCCACTCTGTCAACGTAACTCACTCAGAGAAGAGCAGGCTGTACCCATTCTGTCTCTGTCACTCATCCAGGAAAGAGCAGGCTGATCTGATTCTGCCAATGAAACACAAGCAGGGAGACGAGCCTGACCCCACTCTGTCAAAGTAACTCACTCAGAGAAGAGAAGACTTATTCCATTCTGTCTATGTGAATCATCCAGCGAAGACAGTAATGAAACCATACTTGCTGTTAAACTCAGACAGAGAAGAGCAGACTCTCACGATTCTGAGAAAGTAACACGCCCATGGAGGAGCAGACTGACACCACTCTCTTAACGTAGCTCACCAAGAGAAGAACAGACTAAGTGCACTCTGTGATATTACTCAATCAGAAAGGAGCAGACTGATCCCATTCTGTTAATATGACTCTCCCAGGGTAGAGCAGATGAAGCCCAATCTGTCAATGTGACTCAACCAGGGAACAGCACTCTGACCTAACGCAATCACTTTAACACAACTAGGAAATTGCAGACTGACGCTACTCTGTCAATGCAACTCACCCAGGGAAGAGCAGACTGATTCCACACTGTCCAAATAACTCACTCCGTGAAAAGCAGACTGACGCCACTCTGTCAATCTAACTCACTGAGGGAAGAGCAAACTGACGCCACTCAGTCAGTGTTACTCACCGAGGGGAAGGGCAGACTGACCCCATACTCTCAGTGTAACTCAGCAGACTGATCCCACACGGTCAATATAAGTCATTCACTGAATAGCAGTCTGACCCCACTCTATAAATGTAATTCACTCAGGGAAGAGCAGACTGATCCCATTCTGTCTATGGCACTCACCCAATGAATGAACACTAACCCCACTCTACCAATGTAACTCGCCAGAGAAGAGCAGACGGAAGCCAGACTGTCAACATAAATTATCGAGGGAAGAGAATACTGACCCCGCTCTTTCTGTTTCGCTCAGGCAGGGAAGAGCAGACTGTCACCACTCTGTGAAAGAAATTCGCCCGGAGAAGGGCAGACTGACCCGACTGTATCTGCGTGACTGACACAGGTAAGAGCAACTAATCCAAATCTGTCAATGTCTCTCCCTCAGGGAAGAATACCATGACCCCTCTCTATCCATGTAGCTCACCCAGGAAACAGCAGACTAACCCCACTCTGTCTACTTAAGTTCACAAAAATCCTCTGAAGTATGTCCTATCCAGACACTCTCCACATCACTGTCTCTGTAACCGTGTGCGTTCAATGGCGAATCCAAATAACCTGCAAATGTTTAGAATGTGGCAGCAAACCAGAGCTACCACACAGAAATTGGGCGAATGTGCAAACTTCCATCAGGCAGTCACCTAAGCCTGGAATGGAAACCAAACCCGACAGCAGTCGTGATTATAAAATGGCAGAACAGAAACCCAGCAAAAAGAATTGCATCCCTGTGTGTTGCAACGATTCTGAGTATTAATGAAGCCCCCCTCACTGTAGTTAATTTCCATTTTCATCACTGCCAACCTTCTTCAAAGCAAAGCACGCACTTGCTTTTTTCAGACTTCTGATATCCCGCTTTCATCCCGCTTTTTACCTCATCATATTTCTGACTTTACAAACTACGTTATAACAGGTTGACAACTGCAGAATGAGCTTTGTTCCGTTCTCCACTGATGTTGAGAGTAGTAATACAGCGAATTCAGGTAGGCCTTGATGCGCTGCGGGTGGTGTATTCGCGGCATTATGGCTTCTTTTTTTCGTTTTCGGTCTACTATTTCGAGTTCATTACGCAGACTTATGAAGAAGACTTCTTGGAGTCGAAATGGTAACTGTGTTTTCTCTTAGAAAGACAGACGTAGCTTTATTTCTGTTCTCTTTTCAATTGATCTTCTTCTGATCTTTGCAAGTGAAATAGGGTGCATTACTATTGCCCGTTTTTAGTTTCAAAATCAATAGAAACATGAAGGAGACAATATCAAAGAACACAAAGTTCTGAGTTGTTAAGATAATTTTTGCAGCAATGGTGGACATGAAGGTCAAATTAAGATAACGGTTCAAGAAAATTTAGTCTGAAAGTGGTATGTGACTTTAGTTCCAAATATATGTTTCCGTTCTTCCAGTACATCTTTTTGACTCCCAGAAAACATTGATTGTTTTCTGTATTCACTTTGTTTCGTTATATCTGTCTTCTGGTCGACCAGGGACAACTTGAATTTGCGTCTGCATTGAATAAGATTTCGCTCTTTCTTTCGAGAAGCAAACCTATGCATTATGTACCACTTATCATGCTGATGGCTAAGAAGTTCAAAATGAATTACGGTTTATGGATCGTGAGCAAGAATGAAGTGATCCACTTGCGATCAGATGTCACCACGCCCTATTCCTATATCGGGCCTGAACGGTCCATTGGCAGAGTCTGCAGACAGGAAATGTGTAAGTGAACTAGTTCTTTGTTCAGTTTGATTTGATAACAATGGTAGTGCTGTTTTGGGGCAGAAATGTGTCAACATCTCTGACATTAGAGTCAAAACTTAAGTCACATCTACTCCATGGAGTATCTTCTCAGATCGGAACATGCTGACATGAAAACTTCTAGCTCTGAGAGCAAAGGTTTTTACATTAAACTGGGAGTATGTTTAACTAAGCAATTCAGATAGCCAAGATGAATAATTGGTATTTGGTTGTTCATGTTGAGCTCTCCACACCAACTGCTCCAACGAAGGTCGTGGATAAGATCCCCATCGATTATTTTGGTCAATTTTAGCCTCAACAACAACCTATTGTTCTGAACAATGCTGTACCACAAGCAGAGGGCTAAGTCTGATTTTCATCGTTAATTTTCAAATTCAGTTCTTAATGCACAGTTTCTTACGAATGTGGTCAGCAGAAGACCGTTAACATTCCATTTCTAATATTTCCAGAAAATTCGACTCCGCTGATATCGCCTTGCCTTATCACACCTCAAGCCAGGAACCTGGATCAGTCGAGTTCCTTTCCACACATGGAGTTACTTTTTCTAATTCATTGACTGCTGATATAATAGATTATTGGCCTTGAGAGTCAGTTGTAAATTAGGTTGAACTTTCTCAGCTTGACTTTCAACTGATCCTAAAAAAAACTCATCACCTGCAGGTAAACGTATTGCATTGCTTCTTTTTTTGCTTAATTCCACTCCCCACACCACCCCCCCCCCCGAACATCCGAATTTCACGATAGTTCGACAAATGTTTTGAAACTGATTCGTGTTGGAGGTTGGTTACTTTTTGTGTCTCGACCATAATTTATTCAATTAGACGTCTTGAAATTACTTCGGATTCTTCACAGTTGAAAATTTACTTTCTATTGAATGCAAAGCTCAAGCTCCACGAAATCCAAATTCTGCCAAGGAATTAATGACTTTTAAACGATTCAACGCTGTGAGCAGGAGTCGAACCTGCGCAGGGAGACCCCATTGGATTTCAAATCCAACGCCTTAACCTCTCGGCCATCACAGCTGCATAAAAGTGGCCAATTTTCATAGTAAAAGAACTTAATTCATGAAATATGTACTTTGTTTGAAGAACAAATTGTCAACACCCAAAGATTTCGCCAAATCCTTTGCAGAGACCCAGACGAATGTTACCTTAGCAGATTGACAGGCTTTCACCGCAAACTAGATCCTGACACAGCTGAAGTTTTGGGAATGATTCTTCGTTGAATTATAGAGTCACGGATGTACACCACACGAAGAGAGGATCATTGTCTCACTGTCCGATCGATTTTGACTCAATTGCTCATCATCTGGTGCTAAAGTTGTGTTTTAATATTCATCAAAATATGGTATTAGAAATGTTGATGCTATGTCCATAAACACTAGCTATATTCGTAAAAAAAAAATCGGAATTAGAAAGAATGCAGAACCAATTTACAGGAATGGATCCAGCAACTAATCCGTAAGTTCGGACAACAGGTAATGAACTTATGAGCACAAGAGAGGAAGATTGACCGAAGATTCGGAACTTGAAATCGCCTTGACGGAATTATTTGCAATGTTTTTGCGGTTGTTCTAGTGTCATCAAGTCCTTGAATAATACAACATGGAAAGTGGCCCTTCTTTCCAACTTGACCATTGAGGACAGTTATCCTAAATTAGTAGGTCCCATTTGCCAACTTTTGGCCTACATCCCTCTGAACCTTGTTACTCATATATCCATCCAGATGCCATTAAATGTTACAGTTGTACCAGTCTCCAACAATTTCTCTGTCAGCTCATTCTGAACATGACTGAAAATGTTGCCCCTGACGTCCCTTTTAAATCCTTACCCACTAATTTTATACCGATGTTTTCTAAGTTTTGACTTCCTCACCAGCAGAAAAACACGAGTCAACCTATCCATGTCCCTCATGATTTGATAAATAGCAACGATTTGACTTTATCATACTTGTCAGGAGGGAAATGTGTGGAGATTATTTGTCGAAGATTTGAAGAAGAAAGTCTGATGTACTGATTTTTAGAATTGCATCTTGGAGAAGTTTTTAATAAGTCATTGAAGTCTAGTAGCAGTTGTAGAAGTCTGTTGTGAAAGCTGCAGAAGGATTTCAGGGCACGAGAACGAAGCATAATTTCCAATGTATTGTGGCTCAGTTCGACCGCACTTGGACTACAGTATGAGGAATTATAATCCTCAATTTAGGAAAGATACTAATGCCATATGAGGAATACCACGAATGGTGATTAGCCTTGATATCATGGATGAACATTAGTCCTGTGAATTGAAATTGGGCAAATCCGGTCTTTTTTAACAGTTTCAACACAAGAGAGGTAATCTCATTGAGAGTTGCAAAATATTTGAAGAGATAAACAGGGTGGTGCAATTAAATTTTGTTCCCTCATTGGTGAATCTCGAAGCAGGAGAGGACAATTTTAAAATGAAGCATTGTGATTTATGACCAGGATGAGAACTATTGATTTTTATCTTAGCTTTGAGAAGTCTCGCTATTCACCACTACAGTGAGCCTTGGATATTTGGTCTTTGAATGCATCACTATCAGCCTGACCCGCCGACAATAACTGCATCACTATGGACCTGACCCCTCACACTTACCACCTTAATTTCAGCGTGAACCCCTCAAACTTACTGCATCACTATCCATCTGGTGCCCTCACATTTACTGCGCCTCTTTCACTTCGAGACCCTCATTTTGACTGCGTCACTATCAGCCTGACTGCCAAACACTTACTTTGTCACGATCAGTCACGTCCTTACACTTCCTATGTTACTATTATCCTGACTCCTTACACTTACTGTGTCACTATCATCCTGAGCGGCTCATACTTACTGCACCACAAGCACACCAACACTCTCACCTTTACTGCATCACTATCAGCCTGACACCTCACACATACTGCATCACTATTAGCCTGACCCGCTCACACGTTTTGCGTCACTACTATCCTGACCCCCTCACAATTGCTGTGTCGCTATTAGCCTGAGCCCCTCACTATCACGCTGATTAAGCTCACAATTACAGCATCACTATCAACCTGACCCCCTCACACTTTCTCTATCATTATCACTCTGACCCTCACACACGTAATGCATGACTGTCACACTGAGACACTCACATTTTCTGCGTCATTATCAGCCGTACCCTCCAGCACACAGCGTCACTAGCAACCTGGCCCCTCACACTTGCATGCCTCAATATCAGCGTGAACCCCTCACACTTACTGCATCACTGTCCATCTGCCATCCTCACACTTACTGCACCAGTTTCACCTTGACATCCTCATTTTTACTGCGTGACTATCAGCCTGACAACACACACATGTTGCGTCACTATCAGTGACGCCCTCGCACTTCCGATGTTAATGTCACCCTCACTCCTAAAACCTACTGCGTCACTATCAGCCTGATTCCATCACACTTTTTGTGTCAGCATCAGACTGACGCCTCACGCTTACCATTTTACTAAACCTCTGCCCCATCACACTGATTCCGTCACTATCAGCCTGACCCCTCAGACGTACTGCGTCAATATCACCCTGACCCACTCACACTTTTTGTGTCAGTTTCAGACTGATGCCTCGCACTTACTATATGACTAAAACTCTCCCCCTCACACTGACTGTGTCACTCTCAGCCTGACCCCTTCATACTTACTGCGCCAATATCCGTCTGACCCCTCAGACTTACTGCGTCACACTCACTCTGATCCTCTCTCATTTACTGCGTCACTCACCCTGACCTCCTCACATTTACTGCGTCACTATCACCCTGACCCACTCACACAGTCTTTGCCATTTCACCTTGCCAGCCTTATTTTTATTGCGTCCCCATCAGCCTAACCGCCACACACTTATTGCGTCATTTTCAGTCACGCCCTCACACTTCCCATGTTGCTATCACCCTGAATCCTTACACTTATTGTATCACTATCAGGCTGACCCCTCACACTTACTGTGTCACTGTCCACCTTACTCCATCACATTTATTGTGTCAGTATCAGACTGACGCCTCACACTTATCTTGTCACTAAAACACTGCCCCATCACATTGACTGTGTCATTATCAGCCTGATTCCCTCACACTTACTGCTTCACAATCGCAAGGCCCCTCTCTCACTTATGACGTCATTTACACCCTAACACCCCACACTTGTTGTGGCACTATCACACTGAGTGCCGTACACTTAGTGTCACTGTCATCCTGACCCCTTACAATTACTGCGTCACTATCACTCTGGTATCTCACATCCACTGTGTCACTATCATCCTGAGCCGCTTACACCTGTTGTGTCACTATCACTTTGACCCCAACACACTAACTGCATCAATATCAGCCTGACCATTTCACACATACTGCGCCACCACAAGGCTGACTCCCTCACATATACTGCGTCACTATCAGGCTTACCCACTCATGCTTACTGCGTCACTATCACCCTGACTCCCCACTCTTACTGCGTCAAGATCACTGTGCCGCCATACACTTACAGCGTAACTATCATCCTGACAACGTCACATTTACTGCGTAAGATCAGCCTGATCCCTCAAACTTAATGCATCACTATCAGCTTCAACACTCACATTTACTGCGTCACTTCTAGCACTACCCCTGCACACTTACTACATCCCTAACCGCCTTCCCCCCTCGCATTTACTTCGTCACTATCAGCCTGAGACACTCACACATACAGCTTTATTACAACCTGGACCTGTGAGTGCATCTTCATTAATGTCACCCTGACCCCTTGCCCATACTGCGTCACTATAAGCCTAGCCCCTCAAATGTTCTGCATCACTATCACACTGACATCTCACACTCACTGCGTCACTATCACCCTGACCCCTCACAATTACTGCATCACTACAACCTGACCCCCTGAAAGCATCTGCGTCACTGTCACCCTGACCCCATCACACTTGCCATTTCACCATCACAATGACACATTCACACAGTCTGCTTCACTGTCATCCTGACACCTCACACTCACTGGATCACTACCATCCTCCCCCTCATACTGACCTGTCACTATCATCCAAAGCCGCTCACACTTATTGCGTTCCTATCACTCTGCTCCCAACACACTTACTGCGTCACTATCAGCCTGACACTCGCACACTTCCCGCATCACTTTCAGCCTGAGGCCTCACAATTTCACCATGTCTGTCAGTCTGACTCGTCACATTTCCTGCATCACTCTCACCCTGTCAGTTAACACTTACTGGCCAGTATTAGCCTGACGCCCTGAACATACTGCATCAATATCAGCCTGAACACTCACACTTACTCTGTCACCATCACGCTGACCCCCTCACACTCACTGCGTCACTATCACCTTGTCTCCTCTCACTTCCTGCATTAGGATCATTCTGACTCACCGACACTTACTTCATCAGTATCAGCCTGACCCCTCACACAGACTGTGACATTATCAGCCTGACCCCACCACACTTGCTGCGTCTCTATCAGCCTGACCCGCTCAAACTTAATGCTTCACTATCAGACTGACACCTCACACTTACTGCATCACTAACAGCCTGACACCTCACACTTACTGCGTCACTATTCCCCTAACACCTCACTTTTATTGGCCACTATCAGCCTGACACCCTCAACTATCTGTGTCACTACCTACCTGAACGCACACACTTCCTCCCTGACGATCACCCTGACTGTCTCACACTCACTGCGTCAGTCTCTGCCCGACCCCATCACACTTACTACGTCACTATCACCCTGTCCCCTCCCACTTTATGCATCAGGATGAGCCTGACACAGTAACACTTACTGCATCACTATCAGCCTGATCTCCTTACAGTTACTGCGTCACTATCACCCTGACCACCTCACACTTACTGCGTCACTATTGATCTGATCCCTCAGACTTACTGCAGCACTATCACTCTGACCCCCTGCGCTGCGTTACTATCGGCCTGATCCACTCACACAGTCTGCATCACTACCACGCTGACATCTCACCCTCATTGTGTCACTATCATCCTCACTCCATCACACTTATTGAGTCACTGTCAGCCTGATCCCCTGTAATGGAAAACTATCATTTTTGGTGAAATCTGTGAAAGCATGGTTGAAACAAAGAAGTATGGACCTAACTTCGCAAAAAGACAGAAAAAATGTAAAGTTCAACCTAATTTTCAGCTGATTCTCAAGGCCAATAATCTATTATATCAGCAGTCAATGAATTAGAAAAAGCAACTCCATGTGTGGAAAGGAACTCGACTGATCCAGGTTCCTGGCTTGAGGTGTGATGAGGCAAGATGATATATAGTATAAAGGGAATATGTGAAAACCGTCAGGTGTCCATTTTATGAGGCGTCTTGCAAATGTGTTGGGTCCATTCTGCAAATTTCAAAAATAAACTTTTTCTTTCCTCTTGGTAGCATTTGCGTCGTGTCGATTGAAATTCCACGTCAGTAAACTCGGGAGCTCGCCTGGGACCCTGCAACTGGGTAAGATTTTGAAGATTCCCAGGAGGTGTACGCGCCACTGCCTTGAAGGTCTTTCACTTTGTTTCGAGCGCTGAATTGGCCCCTTTGAGTGAGAGTACTGGGGATAAGTGGATCGCCCCAGAGTCGCGTTCCGAATCGAATAGGGTCAGGGTAAGAGTTGTGGCTAAATCCGACATAGAGACTCGTTTGAAGAGAATAGACGAACCAGGAAGAGGGACCAGTGAACTCACGTGCGGTATTCGAGTAAAACTCAACTCTACAGAGTTTAAGAGACAGCAAGATTAACGGTAGTTTGAGACTTGGAGCCACCATGGGCAGCGTTGGAGTCACCAAAGCTGTACCGGTTATGTGGGTTCTTGGTTTATGAAAACCAAGGCAATGAGGAGGTCGCGCCCAATGAGAGGGGACCTCCGGAGGTAAAAGCAAGTTATATTGGCAAAGAGAAGATTGTGGTATCGTGTGTGTGAGAGAGAGAGAGAGAGATAGACAGATAGACAGACGGAGAGACAGACAGAGAGAGATGAACACTTCTCCAATATCCATGAAAATCGGCTCCAGCAAGCGCAAACAAAAAGAGGGTCGACAGACAACTCGGAATGGTCAAGAAAAAATAGAATATATGCTGAATAATTATGGCCCAGTTTCTGAAAAACAGTTAAAAATGTAAATCAAGGAATGTGTTTTTCTGGAGGAATGAAGTTTTAGTAATATTCAGTTGGAAATGGTGAGGTCACCATTGGAGGAGAGAAAGAAGGAGAAACGGAAGGGTAAAATAGAACCTGTGAATTGGAGTGCTTATCACATGTTGAAAGCTTAGCCTGATTTCAGGGAAAGAAAATCTCGAAATAAAGATAGATCAAGTACATGTACAAACACCAGCGCACATGCACACACACATGGAAAACAACCTAATGAAGCTGGACAGTGTCTTAAGACTGGATCAGATCCTGACCTTAATGGGTGGCCCCGAAGAGCTGCAGTCCCCCGACGAGATCCACTTCACGAAGATTCCACGTCAACGGTCGCCGCCTCAGCGTCTGCTGAATCACCAATAGCATATCGTACCCACAATCAATTGAAGCAAGAATCCCTAAAGAAGTTGAGACAATGTCCCAGTACCTTTAGCGCCTCACGAAAGTCGATAACGTCTATTGTGGACTGATACCACCCAAGGACATAACGACGGCAGAGATCACACCGTATGAGGCACACCTGAGGAACAGCTTCATCAATGGAATGAAGTACGAAACAACAAAATAGGTAAAAATATACGTGTATTACCTGGGACACGGGAAAGTTGAATTAGATAGAACAATACGTGATACATGCTGAAAAACTACTGGCTCAAGAGAACCACAACCGGAAATTAAAGATGGAACAGCAATCACATGAACCTCAGCTTATTATGATGCAAATGGTCGTTCGGCCATTGGAGGTAGGGGCTGCGGGAAAAGAGAGAGGCACAGGTGGAGTTCGCAAAAGAGGAAGGGATCGCGAAAGTGCACTTGCAGAGATAGATCTGGCTGGTGCTTTGTTTGCGGAGCAATGGACCACTGGTCAGGACAGTGCCCGCACAGACAGCCTCAATCGGTCCTGGAGGCTGGACAGCATAGTGACTGACAGGGGACGACTGAGGTTGAGGTGGGCAGGCCACAAGGTACAGGTAAACCTCTTTCCTTTATACTTGGCAACGAAGAATCCCTAATGCTTATCACTTCTACTAACCTAACGGGCATTGAGATGTATCCCAACTCTATATTGAACATTGAGATTGTGAAGTGTGGACAATATGTTCAATATAACAATGATGCGTATATGTCGATGCCTACCTCTATGTTATATGTGGAAGGTACACCAGTTACCTTTTTGGTAGATACATGGCCAGCATATTCACTCCTCAAATCAAGACAGTTCAGAGAGTTGACGCCAATAAAGATGAGTGGAATGTTCCTGAACTCAATGGAGGCATCAGGCGTCGTGATATGAGAGAGTTTTACCGCACCCATATTGTGTGAAATAAGTAATGTGCATCCATTCTAATTCTCAATTTTGTTAGCGGAATTCTGTCCTTTACATTTGATGGCTTAGGATCGCATTATGAGACTGGGGTTGTATTTGCTCAGTACTCCGACGGGCTTACAGGTAATTCAAAGGGAAGATTCACAAGTGTAAACTGTAAAATACAACCCACCGCCCCTGGTGTATGTCTATGAGTGGCTATTAAGCCAGAGAGCAATGAGTTCAGTGAGCAATTCACTCGCCCTGGAAGCAGGTAACCATGATAATCCTATTAACACCGATTTTTTTGCGGGAATATGCTGTACTGCACAGCACACATACACCACGATAGCCCTGAGGAACCATAAGAGAAGCATTGGTTCAGGAGATTGGTTAAACCAGGTCAGTTGTTATTGTGCGAATTTTATTGAAGAGATGACAGATGTGCAGTCAGTGTGAACTTATGTAAAGTATCTGCGACGGCAAGTAAACTCTATATTTTTGATGTGGAAAGTTATGCTCCTCGCGTGTCACTGGCGAAGGTGTCCAGTGACTGGTGGCAGGATTTGGGGCCATGGGGATTAAAGGCATAAAGAACGAAATGTTGGGTGTTCTGGGACGATGTGGGTATGTGGTTCAATGCAGATGTGTCGACATATAGGAAGAAATTACTTTGCCTAACTCAGGCAATAGAACAGTCGAGGTAACCCCCTCTAGCCCTGAAGAGCCTACAAGGCTGGCCTGGCGTTTCACTAAGATAAACTTCTCAGACCCAAGATTAATAACAGTCCCTACTGAATTATGGGTAAAAGGCAAACATGATGTGGGTCATATACGAGGTTGTGAACCAATACGAGTAACCCCGAAGACGGAATATCGTCCTTGCAGGGCACAATACCCGTGAAAACCCGAGGCCATGGACGTAGTTACTCCAGTCTTTCAGTCCTTCCCAAAGGCTAGAGAGATAATCCCCTGTGTAAACTCACCGGTGAGAACTCCCATTTTTCTGATCAAAAAGGCAAAAATTCCAAGTGAACCGGAGGAATGGAGGTTTGTTCAAGACCTGCAGGCAGTCAATAACAGTGTTGTCCTGCGCGCATCAAATGTTCCCAAACCCTATACTGTATTAGTTCAATTTCCACCAGACAGTAAATGGTTCCCTGCTGTGGATTTAGCAAATACATTCTTTAGTGCAATGGTGCATCCAGATAGTCAATTGTGGTTCGCGTTTTCATTCAAAGGCAAATCTTATGAGTTCACACAACTTTGTCAATGTTACTGTGAGTCACCCACCATATATAATGAGGTTCTACGCAGGAGTCTGGAGACTCTTGTTTTAACCCCTAGGTCTGCTATTCTGCAATCTGTAGACGATTGCTTAATAGTAGCACCGAAAGAGGAACAATGTGAGAAGGATTCCCTTGCATTGCACGAGGGAAGTGCACAAAGCCAGTCTCGCAAAGCTTCGATTTAGGCAACAACAGGTGAAGTTCTCCGGTCACTTAATATCTGAACAAGGGAAGACCATTGGTCAATACAGAGTGCAAGTAATTCAGCAAATTCCAAGGCCTCACATGAGGAAACAATTGCTATCCTTTTTGCGCATACGCTCCTCCTGAAGAACGTTTATCCCACATTACACTAATCTTGAGGTGCAACGAAGTGACATGGCCCATGGAAAAGGGTAGCAGAACCAAGGTCCGTTGCAATGGATCCCAGCGGCCGAGTTGAATTGAAAAAGACGCTTCAAAGTACACCTACACTGGGGATTCCGAATTCAAACAAGCCTTCTGTCAAATGGTAGATGAAAAACGTGGCTGCATGACATCTGTGTTGTTGCAGGATCATGGGGGAAAATACAGGCTGGCAGCTTATTTTTCGCCTAAGCTAGACCTCGTAGCGGCAGGATTGCGTAAATGCCTGCGAGCTGTGATTGCGATATAATCGGCTATGGTGATTTAACCAAACTGATCGCACATGCAGTATCTTTACTGCTTTCCGAGCAAAAGACAGCACATACGTCGGCAGCACGTTGACTCAGATATGATACTGTGTTCTTGGAGATGCCTAACATTGCAATAAAACAATGTAACGTTCTTAATGCTGCTAGCCCTCTCACTGGAGAAGGAGACGGAGACCCACATGATTGTATCGATGTAATTAATGAAATGTGCTGCCGAGACAAGACTTGCAGAATTCACCACTTCAGAATCCAAATATGGCGTTTTTTTGTGGATGGGTCAGCATTCAGCAAGGTGTTAGGCCAGAATTGTATTGGGTATGCTGTAGTAACTACCCAAGAGATATTCAAAGCGGGATCACTCCCTTCTCAACTGCCAGCGCAAGCAGCAGAGCTGGTTGCATTGACTGAGTCATGTAAATTGGCCAAGGTAAACACAGCGAATATTTAACAGATCGCAGATACGCATTCGTAGTTGCACATGAATTTGGAATCCTGTAGAAATACAGGGACTTCTTGACCTTCACCGGAAAGCCCATCACACATCGTGATCAGATTTCTGACCTCTTGGAAGCGGTCCTATTGCCTAAATCAATCGCTGTGTGTAAATATGATGCCTACACGAAAAATAACGATTCCGTTTCTCAAGGAAATGCAAGGGCAGACTCAGCGGGAAGGACGGCAGCCCAGCAGCCGGTAAATGATCAGTTTGACATGGGAATGACAAAAACCCTTACTACAACAGCAGACGTACGGGAGTCACAGTCGAAGTCCAGGCTTGAAGACAAGTTTGAGTGGTAAAAAGCAGTGTGCAGTTTGAGGTAAGAGGTATGTTGTGGCCCCAATGTTAAACCTTTTCTACCACGATCATTATTTCCATTCTATGCCAAACTGACACACGGTAAGGAACATGTGTCAAAAGAGGGGAGATATGACAGCATTTCAGCACAGTGGTACACTGAGGGATTTACTCATTATTTCCAGAAATATTCTGAACGATGTGTTATCTGTGCCACAATAATGTGGGGAGGGGAATACAGATGTGTCATGTAGCACTTCCAAAACCACAAAAACAATTTGAACATTTACAAATGGATTTTACCGAACTAACACCCTGCGAAGGAAAAAGGTATTGTCTGGTAATAGTTGATATGTTTTCCAAATGGGTGAAAGCGTTCCCCACGGCAAAACAGAATGCCAGTACCATAACCAAAGCTTTCCTAACTGAAATAATTCCGAGATGGAGCATCCCTGAGAGGCTTAGTAGTCCCAAGGTTTGTGAAGGTTTATAGCTCAGGTTGAGGTTTAGGGTGTAGGTTTGCTCGCTGAGCTGTAGGTTTGATATCCAGACGTTTCATTACCTGGCGAGGTAACATCATCAGTGGCGACCTCCAAGTGAAGTGAAGATGTTGTCTCCTGCTTTCTATTTATATGTTTGTTATGGATGGGGTTCCTGGGGTTTGTGGTGATATCATTTCCTATTCGTTTTCTGAGGGGTTGACAGATGGTAAATCGATCTATGTGTTTGTTTATGGCGTTGTGATTGGAGTGCGACGCCTCTCGGAATTCTCTGGTGTTTCTGCATATACAGCAAACCGACAAACATTGATGAAATAATTAACTACACCAGCAACCATCCCGACACGCAAAAAGGAAGCTGTATCAGGACATGATTCCAATGAACCACCACACATTTCAGCACAGACGAACTTCGGAAAACAGAGGAGAACCACCTATAAAACGTATTCAAGAAGAACGGATACTTAAAAAATACAGTCCACAGATTCCTCAGGAACAAACTACGACAAGTAGACCTAACACAGCCAGAAACCCTATAGACCTTTCCATACATCAATGAAGTCTCAGAAGAAGCAGCCAGACTATTAAGACCCCTCGGAATCCCACCAACAGTCTCAAACAAAACTAACAAATTTAAAAGACCCATTACAACCCATGGACAAAACCAACGTCTTCTACAAATTTCCATGCAAGGACTGCCACAAACACTACGTAGGACAGACAGGAAGAAAGGTAGCCACCAGGATACACGAACACCAGCTCGCCACAAAAAGACACGACCCTCTCTCCCTCGTAGCCCTTCACATGGATGAAATTTAAACACCATTTTGACTTGGACAACACATCTATCCTGGGACAGGCTAAGCAAAGACATGTCAGATAATTCCTTGAGGCCTAGCACTCCAACCACAATGCCATAAAAAAGATACGTAGATAGCATCTATCAACCCCTCAGAAAACGAACAGGAAATGGCATCACCACAAACCCCAGGAACCCCATCCTGGAGAAACATATAACTAGAAAGCAGGAGAGAACAGCTTCTCTTCACTTCGCGTTCGTCACTGATGATGTTACGTGGGAACATTGACCATAGAAAAATACAGGGCAAGACAGGCCCTTTGGCCCTCGATGTTGCTCCGATCCAAGCCCACTTAACCTACACTAGCCCACTAACCTCCATATGCCAGGTACTGAAACGTCTAGATGTCAAACCTACAGCTCAGCGAGCAACCCTACACTCTAGGCTTAGTAGTGACAGTGGGACACCATTTGTCCATAATGCCCTACAGCAGATTAGTGAGTATTTGGAATAAACATGGGCTAACACTGTGCCTACCACCAGACGAGCGGTAGGGCAGCGGAAAGAGAAAATTTTACCTTAAAAATATATTGAGAAAGTGCTGTGTGGTACGAGGGATGACATGGACAAAGGCACTTCCAATTGTGCGAATGTGTATGAGATCTAGGAGGAGAGGGAGAGCTAACCTTAGCCCGTTTGAAATTATTGTTTTGTAGGCCGCCAAACACAGGAATTTTCCCGAGACGTAAGGGAAGCCAGATAACAGGCCACTGTGAGGATGAGATGTTGTGTTACTGCATGAAACTCTCTACACTTCGGTCCCAAATACAGAATCAACTGAAGACAGCACGACACCAATCAGCAGAAGGGAAGATGTACAATCTATAACCTGGAGCCCGAATAGTGGCGAAACACTTCAGGAGGGAAAACAGGAAGGCGAAGAGGTGGCTGGGACCGTTTCAAGTACGTTTTACAGCACAGATAGCTGTTAAGGTCGCCGGAACAGCGACGTGGATACACGCCCGCCCTTACAAACTTGCAGCTCGGACTGAGGAGACATCGCACAACGCCAAAACCAATTTAGAGCAAGTATTTATTCGAAGTCATAAGCAAAAGTGGGGCTGCCACAGTTCACACTGTTAGCAAGCGCCCTGGTCGGACTTTTCATCAGGGCAGGGGCGTCTGGGATGCAGCAGCTGACGGTAATCTTAACTGATAGGACGAAGTGGATCTTTACATGCGACCCACAGCCGTTCAGTAACAAGGTCGACTATAAATTGGATAATTAAGATTTATGCAGGGATCCATGCTGCGCCGGTGACTGGCATTTAGTAGTAGCCACCACAGCAAAAGGGGCACCTGACATGGGAAATAGATATTCTATGATCAAAGTAAGGCTCAGAAGAGCAATGAGGGAGTCTCGTGGTGTGGAATAGTTAGATCCTTCTCCGACATCTGTAGACAGGTGAATGTAGTGGTGAAAACGCCCCACCCCCGCCCTCCGAGATGCAGTGCAGAATGTACTACAGACGATAGGAGCAGTGGGGCATGGCAACCAATCGAACCAGACCATGGACCTAACCCCAACCGGGCAAAGGTCATTAATGACACACCCGAACCCGAAGGGAGACGGCCCTGGCGAGAGAGTGAAATTAAAGCATGAGGGGAATTTGCCTGGTGGGTATAAATGGCGTAAATGCGACGCCAGTAGGTTGGGAGCTGCGAAGGGCCATTGTTAGATGTGAAGGGAATAGAGCATGTGCTTTGGTCATAAGACAAAACGAGAGATTAGACGTAGGCTACACTTGTTGGATATGTTTGCACACAGCCCAAAGGTAGACTTCCCAGCAAATTACTGAGTGCCTGGCGAGAAATGCCAGCTGTCTGCTTCCACGGGAGGCGAATAGCCTGACCATGATCGTGGGGGGCAATTGGGGCAAATCTCGTGTCACCACCCGAACTCCAGGCTAACTACAGCCCCAAGCCTGACACGCTACCGTCCACAGCATTCCAGATAGTGGATTGCAGGGGAGAAACGTGTATTTGCACCAATCGGGGGAGACTCCTTTTGGGTATGTCCCAATGTACCTTGATGCTGTACTTGAACAATAACTCTTGTACAGCAACTTACACAAATAATACGACCATAAACGTTGCTTGTTCCTTTATCAATGTTCAGACATGAGCGGCATGGTGGGCACAGTGGTTAGCATTGCTGCCTCACAGTGCTAAGAACCCGGTTTAATTCCCGCCTCAGGCGACTGACAGTGTGCAGTTTGCACATTCTCCCTGAGTCTGCGTGAGTTTCCTCCCACAGTCACCAGATGTACAGGTAGAGTGAATGGGCCATGCTAAATTTCCTGTAGTGTTAGGTGTTAGGTAAATGTATGGGTGAGTTGCACTTCGGCTGGTGTGTGTGGACTTGTTGGGCGGAAAAGCCTGTTTCCACACTGAAATTAATCTAATCCAATCAGGCTGGCAGGTATAATATGGGCAGGTGGCGAGAAAGGTTACCACCACTCCCCCGGGGAGAAAGGGTTGCTGCTACACCGCGATACTGTCCACTAACACAACAGTGTTCACCCTTAAAGGCAGCAATTGCCGAACTCGAAGGGGCATCCCTCTGCATTGGAGTGGGTACACACTCGCAGAACATCCTCGCATATGGTGTATTCGCAAATGAGACAGAGGAAGGCCTAGCACTCATTAACACTGAGTTAATGGCGGTTAGGAAGCAGTGACACAAAATCGATTAGTACGAGACATCCTGACAGCCGAGAGAGGGGGCGTCTGCAAAACGTTAGGTACCTCGTGCTGTATTAATGTTCCTCATGAGTCCCAAAATATTACTGGTTTAATAAATTTTATGAAGGCAGCTAAATGATCGCCTCCACGAGCAGATGATTCCTCCTCCCGATGGCTCACGTTCCTTATGGAGGATGGGGGTAATGGACCCTTATCGTTCCACTAGTGGTAGGACTGGTCTTACTCATACTGCTTTAAGTAGACCCTAGTTGTGTACCTGCCTATACCACTTGCTTATGAATGCAGTAGGATAGGAAATGTTAAACTATCAGTTGCCCCAAAGAAGGAATCCATTTGCTTGTCCGCACCATACAGCGACGTTGACGAATGTGA
Organism: Chiloscyllium punctatum; assembly: GCF_047496795.1. Taxonomy (NCBI): domain Eukaryota; kingdom Metazoa; phylum Chordata; class Chondrichthyes; order Orectolobiformes; family Hemiscylliidae; genus Chiloscyllium; species Chiloscyllium punctatum. Next base: position 697,178 of record NW_027309843.1, on the reverse strand, counting down.
CGTGTGAAGATGGGCTGTGTATCGGGCAAACCATGGAAATGGAAAAACCACCACAAAGCTTTGATAGAGTAAGGTGGTGTCTGAGTAAATGACTGGTGTTTATAAATTATTTTTGATCTATAGCTATCTGGATTTTTATTTGGTTGTTGTACTTGTTGTAAAATGACAAAAAATTGGAAAATGCAATGGAAAATTAACTAAATTAACATTTACTGTGAAATCTATCAGAGTATGTTTTGCAAAATTTAATACTTCGCTGAAATATGCAAATACTTTGCTGACTTCTGTGTCGAGGAGTCAGCTTGTCTTTGTGGAACTTTGCAAACATTTCACCTGGCCTTGCGAGCAGCCGAGTTCAGAAAAAAAGCTTCGGAAAACAAAAAGACAATTATGTCCAAGGCATGGGAATGAGAAAATATGAGCTCGAATGTTTCCCAACACTTGTCCTTGAGCATGTGATAAGAATAGTAGAACACGAATATGTGAAGTTTGTTCACAGCCCTTACATAACGCACTTTTGCCAAGTATATAGGCCGCTCTGCATGGGTTGAAATATAAAGCCTTTCCTTTGCTCTTGCTAGCAGTTGTTTCGAAACGATTAAATTTCCACGACAGGTGTCAGGGTGTCAGGCAGTGGGAAAATTGTTGGGTATCAGTAAATGGGAGAATTGTTGCACAGTGCCATTATATTGTAAAATTAGTACAAATTATTAAATGTGGTAGAGGTGCAGTTGCTGATGAAAAGAAGATTCGTGCAGGATTCGAAAATGGGAGAATGGTGCACGGAAGTGAAGCTGTATTTGGGACAATTGTTGCACGAACCACAAAATGGAAAAATTGCACAGTGGAACTTTAACAGCGAATTGGAGGTATGGCATCACTATCTCAGCGAGTCAGAGTGGCGTTCCCCACACTGGGAGAAGTTGGTTTGGCTACCAATGAACATGAGAATTGTTTCAGGGCAATATTGAATTCGAGAATTGGTGTGGGGTGCTTAAAGCATGCAGAGTTGGAAGAGGGAATAGTTAAATGGGAGAACACGGGCAGGAATCAGTAAGTCGGAGAAACGTTGTAAAGTGCAGGAAAGTGGCCATTCGATGCAGGGCGAAATTAATGAAAAAACCTTGGAGCAGGGAAACCTGCTCCAAAGTGGAGCAGGGAAACACCATTATGTGGAAGATGTTTGTCAGGAAACAGCAAAACAGGAGAGTTGTGGCAAGGCAATACTCAGTGGGAGAGTTACTTCAGTTCATGACGAAAGGGTGGATTAGTGCAGAATTGGCAATTTGAGAATTTGATGCAGTAAACGCCTAAATTGGAGAATTACAGCAGTGGATCACGACATGGGAGAATCATTGCAGATACATAGTTAATGGAAGAAGTGGTGGGGAGTGGACCTCAATTAGATATTTGGTGCAAGTCACCATTAAAATGTAGAATTCGAGTAGGGCACTCCTAAATGCGAGATTTGAACTCGGGCATCAGAAAATGAGAGAATCATACTGGGATATGAGGAAATGGCAGAATTAGTATCGTTATATGCAAAAGCAGGAGAATTCAGTGTCGGAGTATGAGGAAATGGGAGAATAAGCATAGGGGTATGAGTAAATGGAGCTGCAACAAGATCTCACGGCTCTTAAACTCAATCCCCCTGTTAATGAAAGCCAAAGACACCATATGCTTTCTTAACAACCCTGTCCACCTGGGTGGAAGTTTTAAGGGATCTATGTACCTGCACACCAAGATCCCGCTGTTCCTCCACATGGCCAAGAATGCTGCCTTTAGTCCTGTTCTCAACTTTCAAGTTCGATCTTCCAAAATGCATCATCGCATTTATCCAGTTTGAATTCCATCTCCCACCTCTCAGCCCATCTCTGCATCCTGGCAATGTCGTGCTGCAGCCTGCAACAGTCTTGTATACTGTCAATGATACCCCCAACCTTTGTGTCCTCTGCAAACTTGCTAACCCATCCTTCAATCTCCTCATCCAAGTCATTAATAAAAATTACAAAGAGTAGAGGCCCAAGAACAGAGCCCATGGAACACCATTCACCACTGACTTCCAGGCAGAATATTTTCCTTCCACAACCACTCGCTGTCTTCTGTCGACCAGCCAATTCTATATCCAGACAGCTAAATTTCCCTGTATCCCATTCTTCCTGACATTTTGAACAAGCCTACCATGGGGAATCTTATCAAATGCCTTGCTGAAATCCAGATACACAACATCCCTTGATCGACCCTCATTAACTTTTCTAGTAACATCCTCAAAGAACTGAATAAGATTCGTGAGGCATGACCGGCCCCTCACAAAGCCGTGCTGACTACATTTAATCAAGCCATGCACTTCCAGATGGTCATAAATCCTATCCCGCAGAATCCTTTCTAACACCTTGCAGATGACAGACGTGAGACTGACTGTCTGTACTTTCCGGGGATTTCCCTATTTCCTTTCTTGAAGAGAGGAATTACATTTACCTCCCTCCAGTCCTCAGGTACGAATCCGGTGGAGGGCGAGGATGCAAAGATCATCACAAGCAGCGAAGCAATCACATTTCTCGCTTCCCATAGCAGCCGAGGCCAAATCTGGTCTGGCCCTGGCGACTTGTTAATATTAATGTTTGTCAAAAATGTCAACACATCAGCTTCCTCAATCTATTTGTTGCAGCAGGATTACCTGCTCCTCAATGATTTCATTCACAACAAAGTCCTTTTCTTTCGTAAAGACAGAAGCAAAAATCTCATTCAGGGCTTCCCCTACCTCCTCAGACTCTATCCACAAGTTCCCTAAGCTATCCCTGATCGGCCCTACTTTTTCTTTGATCATTCTCTTATTCCTCACATATGTTCAAAATGCCTTTAGATTCTCCCTAATCATTCCTGCCAAGCCTTTTTTCTGCTCCCTCCTGGCTCTCCTCATACATTTTTGAGCTCCTTCCTCGCCTGCCTGTAATCCTATAGAGCTAAGCAAGACCCTTGCTTCCTCCACCTTACGTAAGTTGCCTTCTTTATTTTGACGAGAAGCTCCTCCGCTCTCGTCATCCAAGGTTCCTTTATCTTACCCTTTCTTGCCTGACTCAAAGGAACACATTTATGCATCACTCGCAACAACTGTTCTGTAAACAGTCTCCACATGTCTAGAGTGGCCTTTCCATGGAACAATTGCTCCCAGTCCATGCTTCGCAACGCAGTCTGATAGTATCATAGTTTCCTTTTCCCCAACTAAATATCCTTCCATTGTGCCTGCTTCTCTCCTTCTCCATGGCTATGTAGAACATGAGGCAGTTGTGCACACTATCACCAAAATGCTCTCCCACCGCAAGATCTGACACCTGCCCCAGCTCATTGCCGAGCGCAAAATCCAAAATGGTCTCTCCCCTCGTCGGCCTGTCAACGTAATGAGTTAGGAAACCCTCTTGAACGCACCTTACAAAAATAGCTCCTTCCAAATCATCTACTGGAAGGAGGTTCCAATCAATATTGGGAAAGTTACTCACCCATTACAACTCCCCTATTCCATTCACCCTTTTCCAAAATCTGCCGACCTATGCTTTCTTCAATCTCCCTGCTTCAATTGGGGGGCCTGTATTTAATCTCTAGTGAGGTGATTGCTGCCTTACTCTTCCTAATTTCCACCCATACTGACTCAGTAGGCAGACCTTCCTCGATAATGCTAACTTCTGTAGCTGTGATACCCTCTCTGATTACACCCCTTCCTCTTTTTACCTCCTCGCTATTCTTTTTAAATGTTCTCAACCCTGGAACATCCAGCAACCATTCCTGCCCCTGAGAAATCCATGTCTCTGTTATGGCCACAACATCATAGCTCTAAGCTCATCACTTTTATTTACATTTCCCCAGTATTACCGAGCACAGTGACTCCATTTTGGGGGAGGGGGCGGGGATGGGGAATTGTGTCACAGTGGTTAGCATGGTTGTTTCACAGTACCAGGGACCCGGATTGGGGGAGAGGAGGAGGGGGAGGGTGTATGGTGTCGCAGTGGTTAGCACGGCTGTCTCTCAATACCAGGGACCCGGTTTGGGGGGAGGGAGAGGGTGCATGGTGTCTCAGTGGTTCGCACGGCTGTCTCACAGTACCAGGGACCCGGTTTGTGGGGGAGGGGGAGGGGGGCATGCTGTCTCTGTGGTTAGCACGGCCGTCACACAGTACCAGGGACCTGGTTTAGGGGGAGGGGGAGGGGGCATAGTGTCTCAGTGGTTAGCATAGCTGTCTCACAGTACCAGGGACCCGGTTGGAGGGATGGGCGTGGGGAACTGGGACATGGTGTCTCAGTGGTTATCACGCTGTCTCACAATCCTAGGGACCTGGTTTGTGGGGGGAAGGGGAGGGGGCATTGTGTCTCAGTGGTTAGCATGGCTGTCTCACAGTACCTGCGACCCGGAGTGGGGGAGAGGGGGAGGGGGTCATGGTGTCTCAGCGGTTAACACGGCTGTCTCACAGTACCAGGGAGCTGGTTTGGGGGAAGGGGGAGGGGGCATAGTGTCTCAGTGATTAGCACGGCTGTATCACAGTACCAGGGACCCGGTTGGAGGGATGGGTTGGGGAATTGGAACATGGTGTCTCAGTGGTTAACACAGATGTCTCAAAGTACCAGGGAATCGGTTTGGGGTGAGGGGAGGGGGGCATGGTGTCTCAGTGGTGAGCACGGCTGTCTCACAGTACCAGGAACCCGGTTTGAGGGGAGGGTGAAGGGGGCTTGATGTCTCAGTGCTTAGCACGGCTGTCTCACAGTCCTAGGGATCTGGTTTGGGGGGAGGGAGAGGGGGTGCATGGTGTCTCAGTGGTTAATACGGCTGTCTCACAGTCCCAGAGACCCGGTCTGAGGGGGAGGGGGAGAGGGGCATGGTGTCTCATTTCTTAGTACGGCTGTCTCAGTACCAGGGACCCGATTTTCGGGGGATGGGGAGGGGGGGCATGTTGTCTCAGTGGTTATCATGACTGTCTCACAGCACCAGGGACCCGGTTTGGGGGGGTGGGGGGGGGGCAAGACGTCTCAGTGGCTAGCACGGCTGTCTCACAGGATCAGGGACCCGGTTTGTGGGAGGGGAAGTGGGGTATGATTTCTCAGTGGTTAGCACGGCTGTCTCACAGTACCAAGGACCTGGTTTTGGGGGAGGGGGAGGAGGACATGGTGTCTCAGTGGTAAGCACTGCTGTCTCATAGTACCAGGGACCCTGTTTGGGGGGGAGGGGGAGGAGGACATGGTGTCTCAGTGGTTAGCACTGCTGTCTCACTGTAACTGGGACCCGGTTTGTGTGGAGAGGGAGGGGGGCTGGTGTCTCACTGCCTTTGTCATCTTCCAAAACCTTTCTCCAAACAAACTTAAAATTATGCTCACCTCGTGACAATCATTCGTGGGAGGAAATCTCTGGCTATTTACTCTGTCTGTAACTCTCACTATCTTGTTCAGCTCTATCAAGTTACCTCTCATCCTTCTTTACTCCAATGAGAAAAGCCATAGCTCCCTCAACCTTCCTTCATAAGACAAGCCATCTAGTCCAGGCAGCATTCTGGTAAATCTCCTCTGCACCTGCTCTAAAGCTTCCATATCCTTTCTTTACTGAGGCGACCAGAACATTTCAACTGTGATCTCACCAGAGCTTTACAGACCTGCAGCATAACCTTGCGGCTCTTCAACTGAGTCCACCTGCTAATGAAAACGAACACACCATACGTCTTCTTAACAACCCTATCAACTTAGGTGGCAACTGAGACAACTACAGACATGGACCCCAAGATCCGTTTGTTCCTCTACACTGCTACGAATCCTACATTTGACCCAGTAATCGGCATTCAAATTCGACTTCCAAAATGAATCCCTTCACAAAATAGGAAATTGGAACAGAATTAGGCCATTTAGCACCTTTGATCTGCTGTGCCGTTTGATCACAGTTAAAATGTTTCTCAGCCACATTCTCCTGCCTTCACCAACTGACCATTTATTCCCTTATTCATGAAAAACATACTTATCTCTATCTTAAAGAAAACATGGTGGGTAAATCCATTGAAATTGAGATAAACCCTGACTCCCCTCTTCCACCTCCACATGTGTCCCTGTTAAGTTTATAGTCATAAAATGCCACCCTCTGCTGGTCTCCCCATGCCACTACACAAGTGTCAGTTTTTTTTCTATCAGAGTCCATCAAATACTGTGAATCTCTCACATTGCACAGCTGTTTGGTTTTTCAAATATCTTTGTATACACAGAACAGTTTTGTCTGATACCTAGATATATTACCATCACCACTGGGTCAGTTTCAGGACTTTTCAAGCAATTCTCACTTACACCTTGTAGGGGTGAATTATAAAATATTTCAATTTAAAGAACATGTAATAAATTCATCGCATCACCTTGCAGATGACTTGGTCAGAGTTGCTTGGATGCAGTTGCAGTGGAAATATTCTTTAAGATGTACACTCTGTGTAACGAATAATCTTCAAAGACAAATCACTTTCACTTTGCAGAGAGAGTACAGATATTACTCAGGAGCATTCGCCACTCTGAGTGTCCTCAGTACAATTATGATCCTCCCTATAACCAACTGTGTGTGTGTGTGCATATGCAGATAGTGCTGTCAGTTTGGATTGTGCTATGATCTACCTCCCTCTCACCACTTCCTAGACTGAATCCCTTATGGTTTTCTCCTTCCACTGCCATCAATGCAGTAGAGTGTGAAGGCCATCAGAGGAGGACATTGCATAACTTTAAAGACCACAGAGGCTGGCAGATCCGCTGTGCACACGGATACACACAGAGACATGCAGATACACAAAGATATGCATATAGTTACACAGCCACGCATAGAGATTGGTGCAGTCACACAAATACTAAAGCACACAGAGAGAAATGCCAATACACTGATGCACATGCACACGCAGATATACAGACATCAGAACAGACACACCACAAACACTCACACATTGACGTTTATACAGACATGCAGAATCTGCCAGTATTTATTTTTCGCATGGTGTCTTCCTCAATATTTCACTCAATCGTGTGGTGTGTGCCAATATTTCTGCTGATCCCTTGGGATTCCTCTGCATCCTCACTATAACTTCTACATCTTTCCTATAACAAGGCGACCAGAACTGAACACAATGTTCTAAGTGTGCTGTTACGACAGAGCAAAGAACCCGTTCGTGAATTAAACCAAACACCCAGAAAAGCTCACCTTGCCTTATAATCTGTTAAAGCACCCACCCTCCTCCTCTAACCACAAACAAAGTACCTGTCCCACAGCTTGGAAAGTTAACGAGTTTTTTTATTCCTTTTTTTTCAACAGTCTCTTTGGGAATTTAGACTAGTGGAAATGGAGGTTAGGGCAGTTGAATGTTCCTCCTGCAGAATGTGGGAGGTAAGGGTCACCACCAGTGTCCCTGCTGACTACATCTGCTGTAAGTGCACCTGACTCCAGCTCCTTGAAAACCACGTTAGGGAATTGGAACTGGAGCTGCGAGAACTTCGGATCATTCGGGAGGCAGAGGGGGTTATTGAGAGGAGTTACAGGGAGGTAGCAGAAAAAAGGTAAATGGGTTACAATCAGGGGACAGAAAGGGAACCGGTAGGCAGTGCAGGGATCCCCTGTGGCAATTCACCTCAACAATAAATATACCATTTTGGATACTATGGGGGGGACTTACCAGGGGAAAGCAGTGGTATAGAGGGATGTGGCACAGTGTCTGTCCCTGCTGCTCAGAAGAGAAAGGGGAAGAGGAGCAGAGCAGTAGTCACTGGGGACTCCATAATTTGGGGGACAGATAGGAGGGTCTGTGGGGACGAGAGAGACTCACGGTTGATGTGTTGCCTTCCTGGTGCCAGAGTTCGTGATGTCACTGATCGTGTTTTTGGGATCCTTAAGGGGGAGACAGAGCAGCCCCAAGTCGTGGTCCACATATGCACCAACGACATAGGTAGGAAGAGAGATGGGGAATAAAGGCAGAAATTCGGAGATCTAAGATGGAAGCTTAGAGCTAGGACGAATGGAATTGTTGGCTGTAGTTGCTTGCCCGTGCCACGTGCTAGCGAGGCAGAGAGAGCAGGTGAACACGTGGCTGCAGGGATGGTGCAGGAGGGAGGGTTTTGGATTGTTAGATAATTGGGGCTCTTTCTGGGGTAGGTGGGACCTTTACAAACAGGATGGGCTTCATCTGAACTAGAGGGGTACCAATATCCTGGGGGGGAGTGGAATTCGCTAAGGCTATTGGAGTGGGTTTAAACTAATCCATAAGGCGGATGGGAACGAAAATTGTAGGTCAATTATAGAAAGGGTTGAGAGTAGGGAGGTCGAAAATCAAGTTTCAGGGACGCAAGATGGCACTGGCAAGCAAGAAGTTGGTTTGAAGTGTGTCTACTTCAACGCCAGGAGCATCCGGAATAAGGTGGGTGAACTTGCAGCATGGGTTGGTACCTGGGACTTCAATGTTGTGGCCATTTTGGAGACATGGTTAGAGCAGTGACGGGAATAGTTGTTGCAGGTTCCAGGATTTAGATGTTTTAGTAAGAACAGAGAATATGGTAAAAGAGGGGGAGCTGTTACATTGTTGGTGAAGGACAGTATTGCAATTGCAGACAGGATGTTGAGGACTCGTCAACTGAGGTGGTATCGGCTGAAGTTAGAAACAGGAAAGGAGTGGTCACTCCATTGGGAGTTTTCTATAGGCCTCCAAATAGTTCCAGAGATGTAGAGGAAAGGATAGCAAAGATGATTCTCGATACGAGTGACAGAGACAGGGTATATGTCATGGGGAACTTCAGATTTTGAAATATTGAACGGGAACACTATAGTACGAGTACTATAGAGTAGTCAGATTTTGTCCAGTGTGTGCAGGAGGTCTTCCTGACACAGTATATGGACAGGCCAACAAGGGGCGAAGCCACATTAGCTTTGATGCTGGGTAATGAGCCTGGTCAGGTGTTAGACCTGGATGTAGGTGAGCATTTTGGTGATAGCAATCACAATTCTGTTACGTTTACTTTAGTGATAGAAAGGGATAGGTGTATACCACTGGGTAAGAGTTACAGCTGGGGTAAGGCAATACGATGCCATTAGGCAAGATTTAGGAAGCATATGATGGGGAAGGAAACTGCTGGGGATGGGCACTTTAGAAATGTGGAGCTTATTCAAGGAAAAGCTACTGTGTTTCCTTGATATGTATGTACCTGTCAGGCAGGGAGGAAGCTGTAGAGTGCGGGAGCGGTGGTTTACGAATGAAGTGGAATCTCTGGTCAAGAAGAAGACGGTGACTTATGTTAGGATGGGATGTGAAGGCTCAGTTAGGGCACTTGAGGGATACAAGGTAGCCAGGAAAGACCTAAAGAGAGAGCTTTGGAATGCTTTGCCTGCAACAGTAGTAGATTCGCCAACTTTAAGCACATTTAAGTCATCATTGGACAAGCTTATGGACGTACATGAAATAGTGTAAGTTAGATAGGCTTCAGATTGGTATGACAGGTTGACGCAACATCGAGGACCGAAGGGTCTGTACTGCGCCGTAGTGTTCTATGTTCTATGTTCCCCTATCTCCTCCGACTCCTGGCGCAAGTTCCGTCCACTATCCTGATGAGCCCTAACCTCAGTAAAGCAATTATCTTGTTCCTCACAAAAGTATAGAACATCTTAAGATTTACTTTAATCCTACTCACCAAGTCTTTTTAATGCCCGCTTCTCGCTCTCCTGAGATTATTCTTCACTTCCTTCCTGACTACCTTGTAACCCTCTCGAGCCTTGTCTGATCCTTGCCTACTTAACCCTCAATCAATTTCCTCCTTCCTCTTGAGATATTCTGCATCCATTGATACAATGGAAATATGGAGCTGCAAATGGATTGGAGCTGCACATCCCGTCACTTCCAGCATGGGCTGCAGGTTGCCCCTCGATGGGAAGTGATCTAACACAGTGTTACTGAACAATGCACTGGGGCAGTGTACACAGCTCTACAGGCTGGGAGGGTAAATACTCCTGGTTTACAGATCCATGCCTGGAGTGGCGTACACTGCACTACATGCTGGGAGGGTAAATGCTCCTGGTTTATATAACAATTCACTGCTGTTCAATGCATAGTAGCCAGTGCTGGAGAGGCAGTTCATGGACTGGTGTGGACTGCACAGATTGCTGGGTTGTGTTGAGCAGTACACTAGCCTGGTCTGAACACTGCTACATGCTGCACAGATATATCATCTGGATTATGGTGTCTGATATGTGACGTGGATTTCAGCTGAATTGTCACCACATTTACTTTATATTCTTATTTTTGTTATTGAAACTTAGAAAGTACTACTCATCCAGTTCATCCCATTTGTCTGAGAAGAGCCACGTTTACTGAACTTGTCAATCAAGTAATTATCCAATTATAACATTAATATCGTCCTTCTGTACCTTAACCTGGCCGTTGGTGCTCATATACCTGGAATCCCGGAGAAATCATTATGAAGCTCAGAAACAATGTGCAAAACGCATGGCTCGTGGTCTCCTGTACGTCCCGGCTGTGGGTCCCATTTGGATCCCTAGTGTATCGAGAGCTGGCATTGCGAAGCTCAGAAACAATGAAATGGTATGTGTCAGACCGCTGTTCACTTCCCAGTGTGTTCCATGTGGCGCTCGATAGACAGGGGTGTGTGTGCTGGGCTGTTGTTCACTTCCAGGTTTGTTCCATGTGGTAGTCCATCGACAGGGAGGTGAGTACTGGGCTGTTGTTCACTTCGTGGTGTGTCTCATGTGGTACTCCAATGACAGGGGTGTGTGTTGGACTGTTGCTCACTTCCCGGTGTGTCACATATCATACTCCATAGACAGGGAGGTGTGTGCTGGGTTGTTGTTCACTGCATGGTGTGCTCCATGTGGTGATGCACGGACAGGAGTGTATGTGTTTGACTGTTGCTCTCTTCCCGGTGTATCTCATGTACTGTTCCATGGGCGGGAGGGGGGGGGTGTTTTTCTGCTGATCACTTCCCAGTGTGCGCCAAGTGGTGATCCATGGACAGGGAGGCGTGTGTGTGCTGGGCTATTGTTCACTTCCCGGTGTGCCCCATGTGGTGAACCATAGACAGGGAAGTGTGTGCTGGGCTATTGTTCATTTCCCGGTCTGACCCATGTGGTGATCCATGGACAGCAGTGTGTACTGGGCTATTGTTCACTTGCCAGTGTGCCGCATGTGGTGATCCATGGACAGGGAGGTGTGTGTGTACTGGGCTATTGTTCACTTGCCGGTGTGCCCCATGTGGTGAACCATAGACAGGGAAGTGTGTGCTGGGCTATTGTTCACTTCCCGGTGTGACCCATGTGGTGATCCATGGACAGGGATGTGTGTGTGCTGGGCTATTGTTCACTTCCCGGTGTGACCCATGTGGTAATCCATGGACAGGGGTGTGTGTGTTGGGTTATTGTTCACTTCCCTTTCCGCCCCAAGTGGTGATCAATGAACAGGGATGAGTGTGTGCTGGGCTATTGTTCACTTCCCGGTGTTCCCCATGTGGTGAGCCATGGACAGGGCTGTGTGTGTTCTTGGCTATGGTTCACTTCCCGGTGTGTTCCATGTGGTGATCCATGGACAGGGCTGTGTGTGTGCTGGGCTCTTGTTCGCATCCCGGTGTGCCCCATGTGGTGGTCCATGGAAAGGGGCGTGTGTGTGCTGGGCTGTTGTTCACTTCCTGGTGTGTCCCAGGTGGTGATCCATGAAGAGGGAGGTGTGTGTGCTGGGCTATTATTCACTTCTTAGTTGCCGCATGTGGTTATCTATGGACAGGTGTGTGTGTGCTGGGCTATTGTTCACTTCCCGGTGTACCGCATGTGGTTATCTATGGACAGGGGTGTGCGTGTGCTGGGCTATTGTTCACTTCCCGGAGTGTTCAATGTGGTGATCCATGGATAGGGAGGTGTGTGTGTGCTGGGCTGCTGTTCACTTCCAGGTGTGCCCCATGTGATGATCCATGGACAGGGAGTTGTGTGTGTGCTGGGCTATTGTTCACTTCCCGGTGTGCCCCAAGTGTTGATCCATGGACTGGGGGCTGTGTGCTGGGCTATTGTTCACTTCCCAGTGTGCCCCATGTGGTGATGCATGGACAGGGGTGCGTGTGTCGTTGGCTATTGTTCACTTCCCGGTGTGCCCCATGTGGTGATCCATGGACAGGGAGGTGTGTGTGTCCTGGGCTATTGTACACTTCCCGGGGTGAAACATGTGGTGAACTGTGGACAGGGGTGTGTGTGTGCTGGGCTTTTGTTCACTTTCCGGTGTGCCTCAAGTGGTGATCCATGGACAGGGGTCTGTGTGGGCTGGGCTATTGTTCAATTCCCGGTGTGCCCCATGTGGTGATCCATGGACAGGGAGGTGTGTGTGTGCTGGGCTATTGTTCACTTCCCGGTGTGCCCCATGTGGTGATCCATGGACAGGGATGTGTGAGTGCTGGGCTATTGTTCACTTCCTGGTGTGCCCCATGTGCTAAACCATAGACAGGGAAGTGTGTGCTGGGTTATTGTTCACTTCCCGGTGTGCCCCATGTGGTGATCCATGGACAGGGGTGTGTGTTTGCTGGGCTATTGTTCACTTCCCGGTGTGCCCCATGTGGTGATCCAAGGACAGGGAGGTGTGTGTGTGCTGGGCTATTGTTCACTTCCCGGTGTGCCCCATGTGGTGATCCATGGACAGGGAGGTGTGTGTGTGCTGGGCTGTTGTTCAATTCCCAGTGTGTCCCGGGTGGTGATCCATGGACAGGGGTGCGTGAGTCCTGGGATATTATTCACTTCTTGGTGTGCCCCATGTGATGTTCCATGGACAGGGGTCTGCGTATGCTGGGCTATTGTTCACTTCCTGGTTTGCCCCATGTAGTGATCCATGGACAGGGAGGTGTGTGTGTGTTTGTGGACTATTGTTCACTTCCCGGTGTGTCCCATGTGGTGATCCATGTACAGTGGCGTGTGTGTGCGGGGCTATTGTTCACTTCCCTGTGTGTCCCATGTGGTGATCCATGGACTGGGGTGTGTGTGTGCTGAGCTGCTGTTCACCTCCCGTTGTGTCCCATGTGGTGATCCATGGACATGGCTGTGTGTGCTGGGCTTTTGTTCACTTCCCGGTGTGTCCCATGTGGTGATCCATGGACAGGGGTGTGTGTGTGATAGGCTGCTGTTCACTTCCCGGTGTGTCCCATGTGGTGATCCATGGATTGGGGTGTGTGTGTGCTGGGCTGCTGTTCACCTCCCGTTGTGTCCCATGTGCTGATCCATGGACATGGCTGTGTGTGCTGGGCTTTTGTTCACTTCCCGGTGTGTCCCATGTGGTGATCCATGGACAGGGGTGTGTGTGTGATAGGCTGCTGTTCACTTCCCGGTGTGTCCCATGTGGTGATCCATGGATAGGGGTGCGTGTGTGCTGGGCTATTGTTCACTTCCCGGTGTGTCCCATGTGGTGATCCATGTACAGCGGCGTGTGTGTGTGGGGATATTGTTCACTTCCCTGTGTGTCCCATGTGGTGATCCATGGACTGGGGTGTGTGTGTGCTGGGCTGCTGTTCACTTCCAGTGGTGCCCCATGTGATGATCCATGGACAGGGAGTTGTGTGTGTGCTGGGCTATTGTTCACTTCCCGGTGTGCCCCAAGTGTTGATCCATGGACTGGGGGCTGTGTGCTGGGCTATTGTTCACTTCCCAGTGTGCCCCATGTGGTGATGCATGGACAGGGGTGCGTGTGACTTTGGCTATTGTTGACTTCCCGGTGTGCCCCATGTGGTGATCCATGGACAGGGAGGTGTGTGTGTCCTGGGCTATTGTACACTTCCCGGGGTGAAACATGTGGTGAACTGTGGACAGGGGTGTGTGTGTGCTGGGCATTTGTTCACTTCCCGGTGTGCCCCAAGTGGTAATCCTTGGACAGGGGTGTGTGTGCTGGGCATTTGTTCACTTTCCGGTGTGCCTCAAGTGCTGATCCATGGACAGGGTCTGTGTGTGCTGGGCTATTGTTCACTTCCCGATGTGCCCCATGTGGTGATCCATGGACAGGGGTGTGTGCGCTGGGCTTTTGTTCACTTCCCGGTGTGCCTCAAGTGGTGATCCATGGACAGGGGTCTGTGTGTGCTGGGCTATTGTTCACTTCCCAGTGTGCCCCATGTGGTGATCTTTGGAAAGGGGTCTGTGTGTGCTGGGCTGTTTTCACTTCCTGGTGTGTCCCAGGTGGTGATCCATGAAGAGGGAGGTTGTGTTCTGGGCTATTGTTCACTTCTTGGTTGCCCCATGTGGTAATCCAAGGACAGGGGTCTGTGTGTGCTGGGCTATTGTTCACTTCCGGGTGTGCCCCATGTGGTGATCCATGGACAGGGATGTGTGAGTGCTGGGCTATTGTACACTTCCCGGTGTGCCCCATGTGCTGACCCATTGACAGGGAAGTGTGTGCTGGGTTATTGTTCACTTCCCGGTGTGCCCCATGTGGTGATCCATGGACAGGGGGGTGTGTTTGCTGGGCCATTGTTCACTTCCCGGTGTGCCCCATGTGGTGATCCATGGACAGGGAGGTGTGTGTGTGCTGGGCTGTTGTTCAATTCCCGGTGTGTCCCGGGTGGTGATCCATGGACAGGGGTGCGTGTGTTCTGGGATATTGTTCACTTCCTGGTGTGCCCCATGTGATGTTCCATGGACAGGGGTCTGCGTATGCTGGGCTATTGTTGACTTCCCGGTGTGCCCCATGTGGTGATCCATGGACAGGGAGGTGTGTGTGTCCTGGGCTATTGTACACTTCCCGGGGTGAAAAATGTGGTGAACTGTGGACAGGGGTGTGTGTGTGCTGGGCATTTGTTCACTTCCCGGTGTGCCCCAAGTGGTAATCCTTGGACAGGGGTGTGTGTGCTGGGCATTTGTTCATTTTCCGGTGTGCCTCAAGTGCTGATCCATGGACAGGGTCTGTGTGTGCTGGGCTATTGTTCACTTCCCGATGTGCCCCATGTGGTGATCCATGGACAGGGGTGTGTGCGCTGGGCTTTTGTTCACTTCCCGGTGTGCCTCAAGTGGTGATCCATGGACAGGGGTCTGTGTGTGCTGGGCTATTGTTCACTTCCCAGTGTGCCCCATGTGGTGATCTTTGGAAAGGGGTCTGTGTGTGCTGGGCTGTTTTCACTTCCTGGTGTGTCCCAGGTGGTGATCCATGAAGAGGGAGGTTGTGTTCTGGGCTATTGTTCACTTCTTGGTTGCCCCATGTGGTAATCCAAGGACAGGGGTCTGTGTGTGCTGGGCTATTGTTCACTTCCGGGTGTGCCCCATGTGGTGATCCATGGACAGGGATGTGTGAGTGCTGGGCTATTGTACACTTCCCGGTGTGCCCCATGTGCTGACCCATTGACAGGGAAGTGTGTGCTGGGTTATTGTTCACTTCCCGGTGTGCCCCATGTGGTGATCCATGGACAGGGGGGTGTGTTTGCTGGGCCATTGTTCACTTCCCGGTGTGCCCCATGTGGTGATCCATGGACAGGGAGGTGTGTGTGTGCTGGGCTGTTGTTCAATTCCCGGTGCGTCCCGGGTGGTGATCCATGGACAGGGGTGCGTGTGTTCTGGGATATTGTTCACTTCCTGGTGTGCCCCATGTGATGTTCCATGGACAGGGGTCTGCGTATGCTGGGCTATTGTTCACTTCCTGGTTTGCCCCATGTAGTGATCCATGGACGGGGAGGTGTGTGTTTGTTTGTGGACTATTGTTCACTTCCCGGTGTGTCCCATGTGGTGATCCATGTACAGCGGCATGTGTGTGTGGGGCTATTGTTCACTTCCCGGTGTGCCCCATGTGGTGATCCATGGACAGGGAGGTGTGTGTGTGCTGGGCTTTTGTTCACTTCCCAGTGTGCCCCATTTGATGATCCATGGACAGGGCTGTGTGTGTGCTGGGCTATTGTACACTTCCCGATGTGTCCCATGTGGTGTTCCATGGACAGGGGTGTGTGTGTGATGGGCTGCTGTTCACTTCCTGGTGTGTCCCATGTGGTGATCCATGGACAGGGGGGTGTGTGTGATGGGCTGCTGTTCACTTCCTGGTGTGTCCCATGTGGTGATCCATGGACAGGGGGGTGTGTGCGCTGGGCTTTTGTTCATTTCCCGGTGTGAACCAAGTGTGATCCATGGACAGGGAGGTGTGTGTGTGCTGGGATGCTGTTCACGTCCAGGTGTGCCCCATCTGATGATCCATGGAGAGTGGTGCGTGTGTGTGCTGGGCTATTGTTCACTTCCCGGTGTGCCCCATGTGGTGATCCATGGACAGGGGGGTGTGTTTGCTGGGCCATTGTTCACTTCCCGGTGTGCCCCATGTGGTGATCCATGGACAGGGAGGTGTGTGTGTGCTGGGCTGTTGTTAAATTCCCGGTGTGTCCCGGGTGGTGATCCATGGACAGGGGTGCGTGTGTTCTGGGATATTGTTCACTTCTTGGTGTGCCCCATGTGATGTTCCATGGACAGGGGTCTGCGTGTGCTGGGCTATTGTTCACTTCCTGGTTTTCCCCATGTAGTGATCCATGGACAGGGAGGTGTGTGTGTGTTTGTGGACTATTATTCACTTCCCTGTGTGTCCCATGTGGTGATCCATGTACAGCGGCGTGTGTGTGCGGGACTATTGTTGACTTCCCGGTGTGTCCCATGTGATGATCCATGGACTGGTGTGTGTGTGTGCTGGGCTGCTGTTCACTTCCCGGTGTGCCCCATGTGGTGATCCATGGACATGGCTCTGTGTGCTGGGCTTTTGTTCACTTCCCAGTGTGCCCCATTTGATGATCCATGGACAGGGCTGTGTGTGTGCTGCGCTGCTGTTCACCTCCCGTTGTGTCCCGTGTGGTGATCCATGGACAGGGGTGTGTGTGTGATGGGCTGCTGTTCACTTCCTGGTGTGTCCCATGTGGTGGTCCATGGACAGGGGTGTGTGTGCGCTGGGCCTTTGTTCATTTCCCAGTGTGAACCAAGTGTGATCCATGGACAGGGAGGTGTGTGTGTGCTGGGATGCTGTTCACGTCCAGGTGTGCCCCATCTGGTGATCCATGGACAGGGGTGTGTGTGTGTGCTGGGCCATTGTTCACTTCCCGGTGTGCCCCACGTGGTGATCCATGGACAGGGAGGTGTGTGTGTACTGGGCTGTTGTTCAATTCCCGGTGTGTCCCGGGTGGTGATCCATGGACAGGGGTGCGTGTGTTCTGGGATATTGTTCACTTCTTGGTGTGCCCCATGTGATGTTCCATGGACAGGGGTCTGCGTGTGCTGGGCTATTGTTCACTTCCTGGTTTGCCCCATGTAGTGATCCATGGACAGGGAGGTGTGTGTGTGTTTGTGGACTGTTATTCACTTCCCGGTGTGTCCCATGTGGTGATCCATGTACAGCGGCGTGTGTGTTCGGGGCTATTGTTGACTTCCCGGTGTGTCCCATGTGGTGATCCATGGACTGGGGTGTGTGTGTGCTGGGCTGCTGTTCACTCCCGGTGTGCTCCATGTGGTGATCCATGGACATGGCTCTGTGTGTTGGGCTTTTGTTCACTTCCCGGTGTGCCCCATTTGATGATCCATGGACAGGGCTGTGTGTGTGCTGCGCTGCTGTTCACCTCCCTTTGTGTCCCATGTGGTGATCCATGCACATCAGCGTGTGTGTGCTGGGCTATTGTACACTTCCCGATGTGTCCCATGTGGTGTTCCATGGACAGGGGTGTGTGTGTGATGGGCTGCTGTTCACTTCCTGGTGTGTCCCATGTGGTGATCCATGGAAAGGGGGATGTGTGCGCTGGGCTTTTGTTCATTTCCCGGTGTGAACCAAGTGTTATCCATGGACAGGGAGGTGTGTGTGTGCTGGGATGCTGTTCACGTCCAGGTGTGCCCCATCTGGTGATCCATGGACAGGGAGTTTTGTGTGTGCTGGGCTATTGTTCACTTCCCGGTCTGCCCCATGTGGTGATCCATGCACATGGAGGTGTGTGTGGCCTGGGCTATTGTACACTTCCCGGGGGGTCCCATGTGGTGAACTGTGGACAGGGGTGATTGTGCTGGGCTTTTGTTCACTTCCCGGTGTGCCCCAAGTGGTAATCCATGGACAGGTGTGTGTGTGCTGGGCTTTTGTTCACTTTCCAGTGTGCCCCAGGTGGTGATCCATGGACAGGGGTCTGTGTGTGCTGGGCTATTGTTCACTTCCCGATGTGCCCCATGTGGTGATCCATGGACAGGGGTGTGTGTGCTGGGCTTTTGTTGACTTTCCGGTGTGCCCCATGTGGTGATCCATGGACAGGGGTCTGTGTGTGCTGGGCTGTTGTTCACTTCCTGGTGTGTCCCAGGTGGTGATCCATGAAGAGGGATGTGTGAGTGCTGGGCTATTGTTCACTTCCCGGTGTGCCCCATGTGCTGAACCATAGACAGAGAAGTATGTGCTGGGTTATTGTTCACTTCCCGGTGTGCCCCATGTGGTGATCCATGGACAGGGGTGTGTGTGTGCTGGGCTATTGTTCACTTCCCGGTGTGCCCCATGAGGTGATCCATCGACAGGGAGGTTTGTGTGTTCTGGGCTGTTGTTCAATTCCCGGTGTGTCCCATGTGGTGATGCATGGACAGGGAGGTGTGTCGTGCTGGGATGCTGTTCAAATCCAGGTGTGCCCCATGTGGTGATCCATGGACAGGGAATTGTGTGTGTGCTGGGCTATTGTTCACTTCCCGGTGTGCCCCATGTGGTGAACTGTGGACAGGGGTGTGTGTGTGCTGGGCATTTGTTCACTACCCGGTGTGCCCCAAGTGGTAATCCATGGACAGGTGTGTGTGTGCTGGGCTATTGTTCACTTCCCGGTGTGCCCCATGTGGTGATCCATGGAAAGGGGCGTGTGTGTGCTGGGCTGTTGTTCACTTCCTGGTGTGTCCTAGGTGGTGATCCATGAAGAGGGAGGTTTGTGTGCTGGGCTATTGTTCACTTCTTGTTTGCCCCATGTGGTAATCCAAGGACAGGGCTGTGTGTGTGCTGGGCTATTGTTCACTTCCCAGTGTGCCCGATGTGGTGATCCATGGATAGGGATGTGTGAGTGCTGGGCTATTGTACACTTCCCGGTGTGCCCAATGTGCTGAACCATAGACAGAGAAGTATGTGCTGGGTTATTGTTCACTTCCCGGTGTGCCCCATGTGGTGATCCATGGACAGGGGTGTGTGTGTGTGCTGGGCTGTTGTTCAATTCCCGGTGTGTCCCAGGTGGTGATCCATGGACAGTGGTGTGTGTGTGTGCTTCCCTTCCATGGAGAGTGGTGAGTGTGTCCTGGGCTATTGTTCACTTCCCGGTGTGCCCCATGAGGTGATCCATCGACAGGGAGGTTTGTGTGTTCTGGGCTGTTGTTCAATTCCCGGTGTGTCCCATGTGGTGATGCATGGACAGGGAGGTGTGTAGTGCTGGGATGCTGTTCAAATCCAGGTGTGCCCCATGTAGTGATCCATGGACAGGGAATTGTGTGTGTGCTGGGCTATCGTTCACTTCCCGGTGTGCCCCATGTGGTGAACTGTGGACAGGGGTGTGTGTGTGCTGGGCATTTGTTCACTTCCCGGTGTGCCCCAAGTGGTAATCCATGGACAGGTGTGTGTGTGCTGGGCTATTGTTCACTTCCCGGTGTGCCCCATGTGGTGATCCATGGAAAGGGGCGTGTGTGTGCTGGGCTGTTGTTCACTTCCTGGTGTGTCCTAGGTGGTGATCCATGAAGAGGGAGGTTTGTGTGCTGGGCTATTGTTCACTTCTTGTTTGCCCCATGTGGTAATCCAAGGACAGGGCTGTGTGTGTGCTGGGCTATTGTTCACTTCCCAGTGTGCCCGATGTGGTGATCCATGGACAGGGATGTGTGAGTGCTGGGCTATTGTTCACTTCCCGGTGTGCCCCATGTGCTGAACCATAGACAGAGAAGTATGTGCTGGGTTATTGTTCACTTCCCGGTGTGCCCCATGTGGTGATCCATGGACAGGGGTGTGTGTGTGTGCTGGGCTGTTGTTCAATTCCCGGTGTGTCCCAGGTGGTGATCCATGGACAGTGGTGTGTGTGTGTGCTTCCTTTCCATGGACAGTGGTGAGTGTGTCCTGGGCTATTGTTCACTTCTTGGTGTGCCCCATGTGGTGATCCATGGACAGGGGTGTGTGTGTGCTGGGCTATTGTTCACTTTCCGGTGTACCCCATGTGGTGATCCATGGACAGGGGTGTGTGCTTGCTGGGCTATTGTTGACTTCCCGATGTGCCCCATGTGGTGATCCATAGACAGGGAGGTGCGTGTGTGCTGGGCTATTGTTCACTTCACTGTGTGTCCCATGTGGTGATCCATGGACTGGGGTGTGTGTGTGCTGTCCTGCTGTTCACTTTCTGGTGTGCCCCATGTGGTGATCCATGGACATAGCTGTGTGTGCTGGGCTTTTGTTCAGTTCCCAGTGTGCCCCATTTGGTGATTCATGGACAGGGCGGTGTGTGTGCTGGGCTGCTGTTCACCTCCCGTTGTGCCCCATGTGATGATCCATGTACATCAGCGTGTGTGTGCTGGGCTATTGTTCACTTCCCGGTGTGTCCCATGTGGTGATCCATGGACAGGGGTGTGTGTGTGATGGGCTGCTGTTCACTTCCCGGTGTGTCCCATGTGGTGATCCATGGACAGGGAGGTGTGTGTCCTGGGCTATTGTACACTTCCCAGTGTGCCCCATGCGGTGATCCATGGACAGGGGTTCCGGCAGCTTTAGACACGCCTTTGAATCTTGGAGTGTGCGTGTCCACTGAACACCTGCGCTTGTCCCCCTCAGATGATTGTGTCATCAGTAATACGAGGAAACCTTTCGAGTTTAATTGTAAAGGAGCAGGCATATAACTTGTAGCTGTGGGGCTTCTGACTGATTCGTGTTTTTGAAAAGTCAGTGGATGGTTTGCTAGAGGTTGTGCTCAGACATTCAGGGAGACCTGAGGATTTGGTGACCCAACTCTGGATGGACCATAGGGACTGTAGTTACAACACCTGCATCTGTAAGATGAACAACAAATGGAGCAGAGGCTGCACAGAGAGGAAGATCTGAAACCACGGAGTAAGTGTCTTGGGGAAAGGGATCTGCTGTATCCACACCGGGTTTTCCAGGAACAGCTTCCCAAGTTACATTTAAATCAGGAGCAGAGTATATGCGGACACTGATTTAACAAGGAGTTGGTCACTGAGCGGTATCACCTTCTTCAACAGGACCTGCAGCTTCACACCAGGGGGAGGACGGTGCTGTCAGTGGCTGTTAAGGTCATTGTTTCATTCAGCTTCTATGATCCAGAACTTTCCAGGCAGGAGTGGGTGACAGATCCATCATCTCCCAGTATGCCGACATCAACATCACCATTTGGAGACGGAGGGTATATATATATATGTTTTGGTTGAGAGCAATGGGGTCCCTGGGAACATCAGGAAGATGGAGCAACACTTCCCGTGTCTGATCGGGTCAGAATGCACCCTCCAGTACACACTGCATCACTAAGTCCTGTAGTAGAACATAGAACATAGAACAATACAGCACAGAACAGGCCCTTCGGCCCAAGATGTTGTGCCGAACTTCTATCCTAGATTAAGCACCCATCCATGTACCTATCCAAATGCCGCTTAAAGGTCGCCAATGAATCTGACTCTACCACTCCCTCGGGCAGCGCATTCCATGCACCCACCACTCTCTGGGTAAAGAACCCACCCCTGACATCTCCCCTATACCTTCCACCCTTCACCTTAAATTTATGTCCCCTTGTAACACTCTGTTGTACCCGGGGAAAAAGTTTCTGACTGTCTACTCTATCTATTCCTCTGATCATCTTATAAACCTCGATCAAGTCACCCCTCATCCTTCGCCGTTCCAACGAGAAAAGGCCGAGAACTCTCAACCTATCCTCGTACGACCTACTCTCCATTCCAGGCAACATCCTGGGAAATCTTCTCTGCACCCTCTCCAAAGCTTCCACATCTTTCCTAAAGTGAGGCGACCAGAACTGCACACAGTACTCCAAATGTGGCCGAACCAAAGTCCTGTACAGCTGCAACATCACCTCACGACTCTTGAATTCAATCCCTCTGCTAATGAACGATAATACTCCATAGGCCTTCTTACAAACTCTATCCACCTGAGTGGCAACCTTCAAAGATCTATGTACATAGACCCCAAGATCCCTCTGTTCCTCCACCTGACCAAGAACCCTACCATTATCCCTGTATTCCGCATTCTTATTTGTTCTTCCAAAATGGACAACCTCACACTTGGCAGGGTTGAACTCCATCTGCCACTCCTCAGCCCAGCTCTGCATCATATCTAAGTCCCTCTGCAGCCGACAACAGCCCTCCTCACTGTCCACAACTCCACCTATCTTTGTATCATCTGCAAATTTACTGACCCACCCTTCGACTCCCTCCTCTAAGACATTAATAAAAATTACAAACAGCAGAGGACCCAGAACTGATCCCTGCGGAACTCCACTTGTAACTGGACTCCATGCTGAATATTTACCATCTACCACCACTCTCTGACTTCTACCGGTTAGCCAGTTTTCTATCCAATTGGCCAAATTTCCCTCTATCCCATGCCTCCTGACTTTCCGCATAAGCCTACCATGGGGAACCTTATCAAATGCCTTACTAAAATCCATGTACACTACATCCACTGCTCTACCCTCATCCACATGCTTGGTCACCTCCTCGAAGAATTCAATAAGACTTGTAAGGCAAGACCTACCCTTCACAAATCCGTGCTGGCTGTCCCTAATCAAGCAGTGTCTTTCCAGATACTCGTAAATCCTATCCCTCAATACCCTTTCCATTACTTTGCCTGCTACAGAAGTAAGACTAACTGGCCTGTAATTCCCGGGGTTATCCCTATTCCCTTTTTTGAACAGGGGCACAACATTCGCTACTCTCCAGTCCCCTGGTACCACCCCAGTTGCCAGTGAAGACGAGAAGATCATTGCCAACGGTACTGCAATTTCCTCTCTTGCTTTCCACATAATCCTAGGATATATCCCGTCAGGCCCGGGGGACTTGTCTATGCTCAAGTTGTTCAAAATGTCCAACACATCTTCCTTCCTAACAGGTATCTCTTCTAGCTTATCAGTCCGTTTCACACTCTCCTCTTCAACAATACGGTCCCTCTCGTTCGTAAATACTGAAGAGAAGTACTTGTTCAAGACCTCTCCTATCTCTTCCGACTCAATACACAGTCTCCCACCACTGTCCTTGATCGGACCTACCCTCGTTCTCGTCATTCTCAGGTTTCTCACATATGCATAGAATGCCTTGGGGTTATCCTTGATCCTATCCGCCAGGGATTTTTCATGCCCTCTCTTAGCTCTCCTAATCCCTTTCTTCAGGTCCCTTCTGGCTATCCTGTATCCCTCCACTGCTCTGTCTGAACCTTGTTTCCTCAACCTTATGTAAGCCTCCTTCTTCCTCTTTACTAGACATTCAACCTCCCTCGTCAACCAAGGCTCCCTCACACGACCATTTCTTCCCTGCCTGATCGGTACATACATATCAAGGACACGTCGTATCTGCTCCTTGAAAAAGTCCCACATTTCCACCACATCCTTCCCTAACAGCCTATGCTCCCAACGTATGCTCCTCAAATCCTGTCTTACAGCATCGTAATTTCCCTTCCCCCAATTGTAAAATCTACCTTGTTGTGCGCACCTATCTCTCTCCATAACCAAGGTGAAAGTCACAGAATTGTGGTCGCCATCACCAAAATGTTCACCCACCAACAAGCCCACCACTTGTCCCGATTCGTTACCGAGTACCAAATCCAATATGGCCTCCCCTCTGGTTGGACAATCCACATACTGCGTTAGAAAAGCTTCCTGGACACACTGCACAAACACCGCCCCATCCAATCTACTTGATCTAAAGAGCTTCCAATCAATATTTGGGAAGTTGAAGTCGCCCATGTCTACGACCCTGTGGCTTCTGCACCTTTCCAAAATCTGTTTCCCAATCTGTTTCTCCACATCTCTGCTGCTATTGGGGGGCCTATAATAAACACCCAACAAGGTGACTGCACCTTTCCTATTTCTGACTTCAGCCCATACTACCTCCAGAGGCAGATCCCCCTCAAACTTCCTTTCTGCAGCCGTTATACCATTTCTAATTAGCAATGCCACCCCCCCTCCTTTTTTACCACCCTCCCTAATCTTACTGAAACATCTGTAACCAGGAACCTCCAACAGCCATTCCTGTCCTTCATCTATCCATGTTTCCGTGATGGCCACAACATCGTAGTCCCAGGTACCGATCCACGCCTTAAGTTCACCCACCTTATTTCTGATACTCCTTGCATTGAAGTATACGCACTTGAGGCCATCTCTGTGTCCGCAAGTAGTCCCTGTCAGTGCTACCTTCTCCACAGCCTCCCTACAGTCTTGGACATCCTGACACACAGCTAGCTTACTTGCTGGACTACAAGTCCGGATCCCATCCCCCTGCCAAATTAGTTTAAACACTACAAGTCCGGATCCCATCCCCCTGCCAAATTAGTATTTTTCCGTTTCAGCAACATACTACCTACCATTCTTCCTAAAGAAAATGACAGATTATATATTATCTTTAATCCCATTTGCTAAACTTTTATCCATTGAATTCACCTGTCCATATACAATTGCAGACTATCCACCTTCCCTTGATAATTTAGTTTCCTGTTTATCTTAGTTTAAACGGCATACATAGTTACAGCACATTTGTTCCACTCCTCTTGATCATTGATACAGATTGTGAAGAGCTGTGGACCCAGCACTTGTCACGTGTGACTCCACTGGTGATGTTCTGTCAAACTGACTCAGGTTGATTTTTCCAGAGTGCCTGCTTCCTGTCTGAGAACCAGTCCTCCCCCATTTATGTGTAGCACATTCGAAGCGCTGAATTCGAGGAGCATCAATTCGGCAATCCAGCCCCTCAGGCCTCTTCCGACATTGAATACAATAACAGCTGATGTCATTGCGGCTTCAGTTCCACGTTCCTGTCCGCTCTCCATGTTCCTTCACTTGCTCAATATCCCAGCACCTACTGCACTCTGGGGCAGTGAATTACACTGATTCCCAACCCTGTGACAGAAGTTGGTTCTCCTCAACCCTGTTTCATTTCTCCCCCACCTTATCCATAAACTATGGTTTTCGGATCGTTCGAGATTGTCCCACATGAGGAAATATCAACTTCACGTCTTCATTGTAAATCACCTTTAACATCGTCCAGACCTCCGACATCTCCTCTCATTTTTCTGTACTCCAGGCAGTGTTGACCTAAACTGCTCAATCTCTCTTCAGAGGACAAACTCCACATCTCTGGACACTTCAGGTAAACTTCTTCCTCCTTTCCCATAAGAAATCTCATAGTTTGCATCGTTCTCCAATTCCCGTGCAACAGGGTCGATGGGACTGAATATCCTCCTGGTATCCCAGTGCACCAATCTCCAGTCCCTGTCTGACCTGTTCCAGTTCCTATGTTACAGACTTGAGGAGGCTGAATAATACTGATCCTATTTCTGCATAACAGGATACTGGTGCTGCATGGCCTTCTCTGGGCCCAGTGTTATCGACTCGAGGAGCTGACTGGCCTCCTCCTGTACCTGTATATCAGGCTCCAGGGGCTGAATAGCCTCTTCCTGTTCTGGTGTAACAGGGTCAATGTCCTTCGAGAGACTACCTTTAATAAATGTCAGAAGGCGCTGAACGAGAGAGTGTCCGTACTCTGAATCACTCTCGTCTACATATCTGACTTACAGAAACGAACCATTAATAAAAATCTTTTTGTCTGTATTAAATCCTGAAGCTGTGAGTAACAAAAGAGGTCCCTCCCAGATACCTCATATTCCTGGCTCAGCTGCTCAAAATTCATCATGACCTCCACGTCAAAAAATTCACCGAAACAGGAAACTCCTCTCCACTCACAGAACCTAAAGCCAGAATCCATAAATCCCGCCTGGAATACTACCAATCCTGCAATGGGAGTGAAAGCCGAAGTTATTTTTTTGTAAAGTGCCCTCAACTTGTCCCATCATTCTCCATGCTTTCACTGTGTTAAGGACAATCGGTTTCTGCAATTCTCCATAACATTCCTCACCTTGTCCATGAACAACAGATTAATGAGGGGACGTTTTGCCTGGAAGGCCTTGATGTCGAGCCAAATTGATCATGGGTCCTGACAAACCCAATCAGCCACATTAGAAAGCAAGGAACTTAGTTGGTATTTCTTAAAGTCTGGAAAATCGACACGCCCCAATTAACTGTGGAAGCTGCAATTTGTCCAGCTTAATAGGAGGCCATCTGTGACGCCAGATGAGAGATCAAAGCCAACTGTTAAGCCTCCATAGCGCCTGCCTGGGCAGTGTCAAATGGAGTATTGGCATGAAGTATCATAAACAAGGAAGGACATTCATTTTTACCAGAGCTAACCCAAACAGGATATTGAAAGATTCTGTCTTATCTTCTCTCGCAACTGCACGAAGTTAGCTTAATATAATTAATCGAAGGCTTGGATGATAAAAATACCTAAACCTCCTTGTGACCATCTGGAAGGGAATCAGAGTCCACCCCAAGGTTGGGTACTCCAATAAGATCCCCAACAGTGATGGCCTCCAATTCCATAAAATTGATTTTATACCCTGTGACAGATCCAAATAAATTAATCATTCGTATTAAACAGGACACAGATATCATTGGGTTACTTAGAAAGAGAGGAACGCCATCTGCTTAAAGGGTGATCTTATGCCTTCCTGATCCTACCTCCATGGCAGTGATATTGGCGTCCCTCAGGATAACTTCAGCCAATGGCTCAATCATTAATGTAAATGGTAACAGAGAAAGGGGGCAAATTTGTTGGCTATCACTGTCAATACCGTAATTGTTAGACCGTATACCATTAGTGAAATCCGCTGCTTACAGGTCACTATATTACACTGCCACCCACCAGTCGAAGACCCCTCCAAGTCCAAACCATTCAAGGACATAAAAGGTGCACATCTACTCCATCCGATCAAATGCTTTCTCTACAACCAGGGAGGCTACTGAGCCTGGAATCGAACCTTGCTAGCACACTGGAACCATATTTAGCACTCTTCTAATATTATCAGAGGACCTATGACCCCTAATAAAAATGGTCCTCTTTCACAATGGGCCTTCAAAACCAGCATTTTCGACAAAATTTTAAAGTCCATGTTTAATAATGATATAGGCATATACAAAGTGCAATCTTCTTCTGGACTTGCCCTCTCTTGAGGATAAGATAAATATTTCGTTCTCTCAGAGAGGATGGGAGGCAGTCCTGACTGTACAAATAATTGTACATAACCAACATTGGCCCAGCCAGCATGTCTATGAACTCCTTCTAAATCTTTTTATGAAAATCCATCTGGGCCGGGGGCTTTAACACTCTGGGCCTGCCTCACTGTCTCCTGTATCTCTCGGATTGTCAGAGGGGCATTCTAAAGAAACGCCTGCTCTGAACTTACACCTGGGAGGTCCAAGGTCTTAATAAAGGACTCCATCGTCGCCAATCAGTCCTCCCATCCCGCTGACTGGAACAACTCAGAGTAGAACTTCCTTAACTCTGCATTAATATTTTTGGGATCGTGGGTGACAATAGCAGTGATCTTCTTTCTGGCCAAGTATGCCTAATATCTACCTGGTTATCACCATGCTCTAATACCTTCTGCTTCGCAAAGGAAATCTCTCTCTTTGCTGTCTGTGCGAGTGCAGCATTCAGAGCAGTCCGGAGGGCTGTAATCTGCTGCGATTAAGTTACTAACAGTCTGACAAAATATGGTGTCTCAGCTCTCTTTAGCCGAGTGTCAAGCATACGCTGCTGCTCTCCCTTCTGCTGCTTCTGACTCGCTGAGTTTTAAATAATCAAATCCCTTGTATAGGATTTGCCAGTCTCCCATAGAACCGTCGGATTACTGGCTGTACACAAGTTAATGTCACAAAAAAATTCAAATTCCCCCGAAAAATACTCAATGAATTTGCTATCCTTCAGGAGGAAAGGATCCACATGCCAGTGCCGTGAGCTTGTCCCATCGCCACCATCCTTGACCTCCATGAACACTGCCACATGATTAGAAATGGCTATGTTCGCAATTCTACAGGACATCACCGAATTTCAAAAGACCAATGGGGCAAACAACATGTCAATCCTAGTATAGAATTTATGTGGGCTGGGAAAAAAGGAGAAGTCCCTATCTTCAGGGTGAAGACATCTCACACATCCAACAAGCCAGCTACCTGTTCAGGTCCACCAGCTGTGGGTGGCGGGGAAATACCCGCAAAACCCCTCGACATTCTATCCACCTCGGAGTCTATACGTCACTTAAAGTCTCCCCTTAATTGTATGACTTGCCCCAAGGATCATCAACTAGGAGAGCTGATCTATTTGAGGGGGTGTGCTGGGGGCAAAATTAATCAAGGTCCCATATTCCTCTCCATGTATTAAAGATTTAAGGATCAAAGACCACTCACATTCATTCTTAATTTGGTCAAACAACTGAAGTGGAAGGTTCTTAGGAATGAGTATAGCTACTCCTCTACTTGTTGAATTAAAGGATGAAAAATACCCAGCTGAACCTTTCCTGCTGTAACTTTAAACGCTTCTTATCTGTCAGATGTGTTTCATCAACCATTTCATTTTTAAGGCTTGAACGTATATTTCTTTTTCTCTTAATCAGTGAGTGGCTCCCTTTAACATTCCAGTTGCACCATTTAAATGAGCGGTTAGCCGTAACCATCCGAAGCAGCCCATGACACACTGGGAGAAGAAGCCCATTAATAGCGCGCCGAGTGAAAGTTGTAATCAGTTCGTATAAACTTGAAAATATAACTACAATAACAACCAAATCAAAACTTCTAACAACTACTTCGACCATGAACCAACATAGAACACAAGTAAGAAGAGACTTTCCCCCTTGCGCACAGGTGACGCTCATACTACCCACTAATCCCCCACGGCTCTTCCTAGCTGAAGCCGCTCCCAACCCAGACAAAACAAAGTTTAAAAACGTTACTCGGGTCCTACAAGAAAATTAAAAGTGGGCATTCAACCCCGTCCCATTTATACCTTCACCTGAGGCAGTCCTGGT
Organism: Chiloscyllium punctatum; assembly: GCF_047496795.1. Classification (NCBI taxonomy): domain Eukaryota; kingdom Metazoa; phylum Chordata; class Chondrichthyes; order Orectolobiformes; family Hemiscylliidae; genus Chiloscyllium; species Chiloscyllium punctatum. The sequence goes on along the minus strand of NW_027309843.1, from coordinate 668,098 downwards.
GAAACAAAATGTAACCACACTCACCTCCCCAACCCCCTTTCCCATTCCGTACTAAGAGAGAGAAACGAAAAGCAAATGATAGAAAAAAACAAAGAATAATGGGAGGAGAGGAAGAAAGGAGGAGAGAGTAAAAGGAAAATTGGGACCTCCACATACTTAAAAAAACCTAAAACGAGGTAAACCAGGCAAAGCCCCGAGAAAACAAAGGGAGCACATTTGTCCATATTATTTGAACCAGCCAGTCTGTTTTAATGTGTGCAGGAAGTCCTTTGCGTTTTCTAGTGATTCAAAATTAAACACAGATGATGCATGGCTGAAACGCAATATTACTGGATATCTTACAAAGTACAGAATATTAATGTCCCCCAGCCTCTTTTATCCTTATCAAAGGCTTGCCTCTTGCGGATCACAGCCGTAGAAAGGTCTTGGAAAAAAAAACATAATTTGTGATCCTTTGTAGATCAGAAAATATGTATCCTTCTGCAGAGCTCGAGAAGCTTCCAGGACCTGTTTTTCTCTATCGTGTTGGAGTTACACTAGGACCATGCTGGAATGTTGGTCCGATCAGGGCCTGTACACTGCTACCCGGTGGGTCCGCTCGACCCGCACCCAGTCTGCCCTGACATGCAGCTTCAAAAATTGTGTGAGCCATTGTTCCAAGAAGCTGACGAGCTGGCATTCTTGTTCTCATTCCAGCAGCCCGACCAAGCTGATGTTCTTCTGAAGGCTCTGGTTTTCGAGATCCTCGACCTGCTCTACTAAGGCCTGTACCTAACATTCCAGGGCTTGGACCTGACCCGCTGAGGATCCTGCCATGGTTTCCGAAGCCACAGTCCGCTCTTCCACCTCCACGACGTGTGGCCCGAGACGCTGGATCTCTTGGTATTGCTTGGTATTGCTTCTGCAGCATGGCTGAGATCAGTTCCAGCATGGTTAGGTCTCCTCCATTGCTGAATCAATATTCTCTCGCAGGTTCCTGCACTCCGAGACCACGCTCTGCACCACAAATAAGTTCCCTGGTGTTCTCACGGAGGCCGACATCACAGCTGCGGGTGTATCCATTGCTGCAGTACCCTGCTGGTTGTGATGATCGTGGTCATTTTCCCTTTGACATTTTCCTTACTCACCTAAAGTGGCATAGAGCAATACTGGGGATTAACAGCGACCGATGTTTACCACAATAGGGAAGAAATAGAGGATGAACGCACCACTTTGTCTGGGTTTTGGTGCAGAACTCAGCAGGGCAGACCTACTGGATCGCCGCCATCTTGGATCTCCCCGAATAATCACCATTAACAAAATTTTTGAAATGGTTTGAAGATGTTTCTTGTAGATGGAGACAATGAAGAAACTTTGGAAGTAATATAGTTGGATATTCAGGTGGATGTTTAAGCGTTCAGAAAGTGAATTGTAAATAAAATTAAACCAATGCTGTTCAGGAGGGACATTTGGAAATGGAAAGGTAAAAGTAAAGTTGGCCTTCATTTAAAGGAAATTGGAATATCGAAGTAAAGGCGTTCTGCACAGACTGCATGCAGTGAGGGTGAGATTATACCTGTGTTCTGTGCCGTTACAAAGAATGAGAGGGGATCTGAGGAGATCTTAGAAAATTCACGCACAGAAGATTGACTAATACAGGGGCATGGAGAAGTGCAGCAGACAAGGTTAGGGGGAATCCCAAGATATTCTACAAAAACATCGATGAGAACAGAATAACCAGGGAACAATTTCAAAACCAAGGGGGCTATCTGTGTGTGAAGCTGGTGAACATTGATCGATTGTGACACAAGAGCTTCACATCTGTTTTCCTTGGGAGAAGAAGGAGACATATACAGAATTCAAGAAGATGCATTGTGAAGCTCTCAAACAGATTGATATAATATGCAAGTTGGGATTGATGGTTTTGGATGATGTAAAGTCCAGATCAGTTGTATCTCAGGATGCTGTTGGAGACAAGAGACGGAATGATCTGACCTAAATGTTCAAATCGAATCTGACCGCGAAGGAGATGCCAGAGGACTAGAGAACAGCGATGTTTTCCCAAGTTACTGGAAAGCTGGCGAAGATAGATCAGTGTCTGGTGGTGTACCACAGCGAGCAGTGCAGTGTATCTTACTTTTTGTGATATTCATAAATGATGTAGATGTAAATGTGGAGGGGAGAGTGGGAGGTGCGGGTCGAGTGTAATAAGTAAGTTTGTGATTGATACTAAGATTGACCAGGTGGTTGGCAGTGAGGAGCAAGGCCTTATTTTGCAGGAAGATACAAATTGAATGGTCAGATGGTCAGATCAATGGCAGATGGAATGCAAACCTGATAAATATGAGTTGATGCAGTGTGGAAGAAGGAACCACATCGGGTAGTACTCAATGAATGGCAGCACACTAGGAAGCTCAGAGGGTGTTTTGCTACATATCCCTAAATGTGACTGGACAGTATAATAGCTAGTTAAAAAAGCACACGGGACTGTAGGCACAGAGTTTACTCATTGAGGCGAAATAATATGAGCTTAACATGCCATTGGTTAGGCCATAGATAGAATACAGTGTGCAGTTCTGGGAGCCACATACTTTTCTAAATTCGTGTTTGTTTGCCTGTATTTTAACTGTAGTGTTTAAAAAATTGTATTTTTTCTGATCGTCTTGTCGCTTGAACAGTCACATTGCATCTGGAATAGACACTTTACGTTTACTTTAAAATAAGAAAACATTGGAGTCTAGACTACCGCCTTCAATTATTTTTGAGTGGCTCTGGTGTGGTCCGAAACACGTGACTCCTCCCTTCTTGTGTAATTGTGTGGAGGCACTAAATGAGCTATCTCTACTCTTCTCCAATCATTTCATGGAGCAGAATGACTTCCACATATTCCTGTGGAACCAGCGTCAGGAGCTGAATGCGCTCCTCCTTTTAACTGTGGAAATGTGCAGTGTTCAGCAGTATTGTTACCTGAATTTTACCGGCACTTCAACAGCACAAGCCTGACTGTTGCCCAGGTCTTGCTGCACATGGACACAGACTGGTTCAGGAGTTGAAGGGGTCTTTTTCTCTGAATATTTCATGACCTTCAGTAAACACCCCCACTTGTAATCTTATGGTGAGGGCAAGACATTTGTGAAACAGCTGAAGATATTTGTGCTGAGGAAGCTACCTTGAGGATCTTTTGCAGACATGTCCAGGACTGCATGGATTTTTGTACACAAACCACAATCATTGTGCTTTATGTTTTAAATCACTCTAACCAGGGAAGTTTACAACTCATTTCCATTCAGTGAAATTCTGCTCAGGCTCATTGAGACCGACCTCAGTTAAATGCTGCCTTAATGTCAGGGCTGGTCACTCTTCCCTGAACTCTTGTATTCACATCGTTTGGTCATATCAACAGGCCACGGTGTGAGGTTAGAGAGTGTTTTTTGATCGGTCAGCGCATTGAGGGCTGTGAACAATTGGACATGAACGCTGATATTGGAACTTATGATCTTATTGTGGGGCAAGGCAGGCTTGCGGGGGAGGGGTGTGGGGCATGGGGTGGGGTTGGGGTGGTCGAGGAGTGCGGATGGTGTGGATCAATGACATACTCCTGTTTGTGGTGTTCTCACATTCTGTTATTGGAAAGTAGACGCTGTTATTCTCCTGGAAGCACTATTATTGAATATTACGAGATTAGCTGGACCATCTCTGGGTGAGGAATGGGGACTGTATTCACAGTGAAACTGGGTCTACAACTTGACCAACAAACGAAGCATAAGTTTGCAGAAAGGGGAAGCTTAGTTAGGAGTGATGAGGAGCCTCTTTCATACCACTGCCTGGGTGTCCCTATTGCACTTTCCAAACCAGCCCAAACTGGGTTTGACAGTTTTGAGGGGCTAAATGGTCTCCTCTGTTTCTGTGTACCAGGGTATAGCAGTAAGTAGCCTCTAACTGCTCCCGTCTAGCAGGTTTGATGGGCAGAATGGAACACAGAAACATGGGACTGAGGAGCAGGAGTGGGTCATTGGACACTTCGAGTCTTCTCTACCAGGGACTAAGATTGTGGCCGATCAGGTTGTGGTCTCAGCTCCACTTTCCTGTCTGTGTGCCACTTCTCTGTCCAATATTTAACTAACTCAGCGTTGAATAAATATAAACAAAGAGACATCTCAAATTTGTGGGCAAGAGAATTCCCACTTGAAATGCCTGTTTAGAATTTCTGCTCATCCCTCTTATCAAGTCATATAGCATGCAATTGTGTAAGTGCTGACCAGACATCCCAGTATCATCCAGTCTGATTTTAGAGCATTTGGCTCATATTCCTCTAAACCTCCTTATTCAGATTCCCATCAAGATGCCAGAATCCACCACTTCCATAATTCAATAAGGACACCTCCCTCTGTATGAAAACAATGCGTCTAAGTTCCCTCTAAATTATTTCCCCCTTACTTTAAAACAAGCCTCCAGTCTGAAAAGCAATCCTCTACCAACCCTTGTCTCCTTCCTTAAATCTAATTTTGTATTCAATTGGCTTGGGTGCGCTGGTTCCCACGTGACCTAACCTTACTAACTTGCCTAATATGCAGACTCTTGTCGAACAACTTGTCCCAGTGTGTATGGAAAACATCTACAACATTGCTTTCATCAATCTGCGTTGTCACCTCTTTAACAAACTCAGTCAAATCAGTGTGACACGATTTCTCATGCAAAAAGCCATGGTGACTATCCCCAATCAATCCTTGCCTTTGAAAATGCATGCAATTGGCTATCCCTCAGAACCCCTCCAACAACTCACCCACCACTGATGACAGGCTCACTGGTCCAGAGTTCTTTGGGTTTTTGGGTAACTGTTATCTTTTTTACTACCACTCCTCCATTGGTCACAGCAAATTATCAGTGAAACCAGGTTGATGATATGGCCAATGATATAGGTCTCACATTGGGTCAGGGTCAACCTCGGAAGAGGTCAGGTTGATTTCCGGTATTTGTTAAAATAACAAAATCATGACGAAAACAAGTTGCTCAAACTATGAAGGAAAGGTGAATGTCAAACAGAATAGAAATTACAAAAATGTACATTGATATTTCCATTTATAAAAATACTGAGGAACACAAACATACACAGACACACACACACAGGTACATACACAGACAAGCACACACAGGCACACTCAAATACAGACACACTCAAACACACACGCTTAGACACACTCAAACACACACACAGACATGTACACACTGACACACTCAAACACAGACACAAAAACACAGACACACACACAGACACATGCAGATACAAGTATACGCACAAATGCAGACAAATGCATGTACTATAGACCGTAAAAGATTAGTGCAGAAACAAGGCCATTTGGCCCATCCAGTCTACTGAGCTATTGATCATGGCTGACAAGTTTTTCAGGCCATTCGCCTGCCTTCTCACAACAAGCCTCGATCCCATCTTTAAGCATAACCTATGTAATAATATCCTAAAGACGCTAATGTGTCTGTGCGTGTGTGTGCGCGTGTGTGTATATGTCGTTGTGTGTGTCACTTTGTGCGTCCGTGTGTGTCTGCGTGCATGCGTTGTCTCTGTGTGTGCCTGCGCGTGTGCATGTGTCTGTGTGACATTGTGTGTGTGTCTTTGTGCGTGTGTAGCTGTGTATGTGTGTCTGTGTGCCTATGTGTGTCTCTGAGTATGTGTCTGTATCTCTGTGTGTTTGTGCAAGTGGGTCTGTGTACATGCGTGTGTGTGTGTGTTTGCCTAATAGCAGGAGACAGCATTATTGAGGAGAGTTGTTTTTCAGACTGGAGGCCTGTTGTTATGGACTAGGCCAGATCACTCAAAACATTCTTAAGCAGGCCGCGGAGACCATAGCTTTGCAATTTGTTTCAGTAAATGCACAGTGAAAATTACCCAGAGTAAGCCGGCTAGGTTGACTATCAGGTTTTAAAATACACCAAATTTAATTCACAATCTTGCAGAATGAAAGACAAAGAACAGAATAAAGAACCCTACAGAATTCAATCTATTCAAGCTAGACTTAATTAGCTGTTCTGAATGTACACAACAGTCCCAATAAGCAACACCACCCCCCCCCCCCCCCCCGCCTCCACTTAAAAACTGTAAAAGTGGAACATATGCTTACCGGTTGAAGTTAGAAGGGCACAAGGAGAGAGCGACAGAGAGAGAGACAGAGAGAGACAGAGACAGAGAGAGAGAAAGGCACTGTCCACACAGCTGAACTCCAAATTGTTTCTGGACTGAACAGCTCACTGTTGCCTCATAATACCAGGGTGACTGACTGTGTGGAGTTTGCACATTCTCCCTTTGTCTGCATTGGTTTCCTCCCACAGTCCAAAGATGTGCAGATTGGGTGAATTGGCCATGCTAAGTTGCACATAATGTCAGGTGCATTCGTCAAGGGTAAATGTGGGTAGATGGCTCGAGTTGGGCAACTCTTCAGAGGGTTGGTATTGACTTGTTGGGCAAAAAGGCCTGTTTCTACACTGTACGAAATCTGATCTATTTTCCAGCAATTTTCCCATATCCTTCTAAATCCTTCCTATTAATATACCATCTGGATGCCTTTTAAATGTTGTAATTATACCAAGCTTCACCACTTCCTCCGGCAGTTCATCATATGCACCCTCCATTTTCTGAGTGAAAAAGTTGCCCCTGAGCTCCACATAGAATCTTTCCCATCTCATATTAAATCTATGCCTTCTAATTTTGGCTTCCAAACGTGAGGAAAAGATCTTTACTACTCACCCTATCCATGCCCTTCATGAATTTATAAACCTCTAGAAAGTGCAAATGTGACTCCAACTCAGGGCCTGTGGTTTCAGTCATCCGGGGCTTACATTCTGAAATTGAATACTGAAACCTCTTCCATCTTGATCAAATCACAATTCTAAACTCATTTTAGTCAACGTATTCAAACATATTATAAAACACCTCTAGGAAGATTTGAACCCAGAGCTTTGTAGCCAGAGGTAGGGACCGTACCACTACTCCATAATAGTCCCTAAACTTCCAACACTCTTCTACTGTGTGTTTGTTCATCAGCCTGTTCTGACATGTTGTGACACATCTCTGCACCTGAATCCAGAATGTCTGGTCTCGAGGTAGGGACACGTCCTGACAAGTTCAGCAATTGGAATAGAATCCAGAGCTCTGCATCAGAGGTAGGGACACGACTGACTACACAAGACCTAAACCATGCCCAAGTTTTAAATTTTAAGTGCCAGCTTTCAGATCGGAATGGATTCATTGAAATCTGGTTCACTTTACTTAATAACACATTAGAATAATAACCTTGTTTAAAAATTGCAAGGTACTTGCCTCAATTGTAGGATGTCGAGTTTACGTGCTCTGCCTTCGAGATAAACTATGAACATCTTTAAATACTTGACTATTATTTCCAGTTTAAATGACTATTATCTGTATTCTGCAATATGAGGGAATGACACCTGCAGACACTCTTTGCTCTATGATGGAACTACAATAGATATCAATACTGAACACCAGAGCAAAGAAAGCACATACTTTCTGGCCTCAAACACCGGTCACTGTTTCCCACCTCTAACATGTGATTGCCCTCTTCATAAAACAATTAAATGATACAGACAGCTGATTACTTTACAGCTTTTCTTCCCCAGTACTATCACTCACTGGACTAAAGAATGGCAGATGGAGTATATTGTTGATAAATGCAAGGTATTGTACCTTGGTAAAACACATATACAATGAAAGTCGAGCCAATGGTAGTGTTGCAGAACAGAACGACCTCGGGTTTCAAGCATAACGCTTTGAAGTTTGCATCATGTGTAGACAGGGTGGTTTTGAAGGTGTTTCGCTTGCTGGATTTCATTACAGACACATAGAATCATAGAGATGTACTGCGCAGAAACAGACCCTCTGGTCCTACTCGTCCATGCCAACCAGATATCCTAACCTAATCTCGTTAAATTTGCCAACACGTTGCCCATATCCCTCTGAACCCTTCCTATTCATATACTCATTCGGATGTCTTTTATGTAGTTTAGTTTTACCAGCCTCCACTATTTCCTCTGGCAACTCATTCCATACGCGCACCATTCTCTGTGCAAAAACAAAAAAAGCCCCTGAGGTCCCTTTTAAATCTTTCCCCTCTCACCCTAAACCTATGCCACCTAGTTGTGGACTCGCCCAACCTAGGGAAAAGGCATTGTCTATTTACCCTATGCATGCCTCTCATGATTCTATGAACCTCTATAATTCACCAACAGAGAAAACAGCCCCCGCCTATTCAGGCTCTCCCTACAGCTCAAATCCTCCAGTCCTGGCAACGTCCTTGTAAATCTTTTCTGAACTCTTCCAAGTTTCACAACATCTTTCCAATAGGAATGAGACCAGAATTGCACACAATATTACAAAAGTGGCCTAGCCAGTATCCTTTACAGCCACAACATGACCTCCCAGCTCTTGTACTCAGTGGTCTGAACAATAAAGGAAAGCATATCAAACACCTTCACTATCCTATCTACCTGCGACTCTACTTTCAAGGAACTATCAACATGTACTCCAAGGTCTCTTTGTTCAGCAACATTCCCCGGGACTTTACCATTGAGTGTATGCGTCCTGCTCTGATTTGTTTTTCCAAAATGCAGCACCTCGCATTTATCTAAATATACCTCCATCTGCCACTCCTCATTCCATTGGCCCATCTGATCAAGATACCATTTTACTCTGAGATAACTTCCTTTATTGTCCACTACATTTTCAATTTTGGTGTCACCTGAAACTTTACTAATGAAATCTCCTATGTTCACATCCAAATCATTTATATACATGACAAATAGCAGTGGACAGTCCTTTGAGTGCAGGAGTTGAGACGATATGTTCAGGTTGCACAGGACATTCGTGAAGCATGTCCTGGAGGATTGTGTGCAGTTCTGGTCGCCCTGTTATATAAAGGATATTATCAAGTTCAGGAGAGTTCGGAAAAGATTTATCAGGTTGCTGCTGGGAATGGAGTGTTTGAGTGATAAGGACAGGCTCGATTAACTCGGACATTATCTACTGGAGCGTGGGAGGCTGAGAGGTAACTTACAGATGTTTATAATTTTATGAGGGGCATCGAATGTTGAATGGTAGGTGTCTTTTCCCTCGAGTGAGGGATTGTTTTAAGATAAGAGCAGTACGTTTCTAAAAAGACATAGCGTCGTAGAGCTGTATAGCATGGAAACAGGCCCTTTGGACCAATGCATCCATGCAGACCAGATAGCCAAAATTAATCTCCTCCCATTTGCCAGCATTTGGCCCATTTCTACCTGAACCCTTCCCATTCATCTGCCCATCCAGATGTCTTTTAAATGCTGTAATTGTGCCAGCCTCCACACCTTCCTCTGGCAGCTCATTCCACACAACCAACCGCTACATGAAGATGTTACCCAATGGATCCTTTTATATCTTTCCCATCTCACCTTAAACCTTTTCTGTCTTGTTTTCGACTGCATTACCGTAGGGAAAAGACCTTGGCTATTCACTCTAACCATTTCACTCATGATTTTAATAACATCTAACGTCAACCCTCATCCTCTGGTGCTCCAGGGAAAGCAGCCTCAGCCTATTCAGCCTCTCCCTGTAGCTCAAACACTCCAATCCTGGCAACATCGTTGTAAAGGGTGCAGAGAAGATTTACCAGGATGTTGCCTGGAATGGAGAGTAGGTCGTACGAGGATAGGTTGAGAGTTCTCGGCCTTTTCTCGTTGGAACGGCGAAGGATGAGGGGTGACTTGATCGAGGTTTATAAGATGATCAGAGGAATAGATAGAGTAGACAGTCAGAAACTTTTTCCCCGGGTACAACAGAGTGTTACAAGGGGACATAAATTTAAGGTGAAGGGTGGAAGGTATAGGGGAGATGTCAGGGGTGGGTTCTTTACCCAGAGAGTGGTGGGGGCATGGAATGCGCTGCCCGTGGGAGTGGTCGAGTCAGAATCATTGGCGACCTTTAAGCGGCATTTGGATAGGTACATGGATGGGTGCTTAATCTAGGTTAGAAGTTCGGCACAACATCGTGGGCCGAAGGGCCTGTTCTGTGCTGTATTGTTCTATGTTCTATGTTCTAAACCCTTTCTGAAACCTTTCAGGTTTCACAACATCCTTCCTACATCAGGTAGATTAGAATTGCATACAGTATTCTAAAAGTGGTCTAAACAATGTTCTGTACAGATGTAATCCAGTCTCCTAACTCATATACACAATGCACTGACCAATAATATACCAAATACTTTCTTCACTATTCTATCGACCTGCAAATCAACTTTCAATGAACTATAAACCTGTACTCTGATGTCACTTTGTTCAGCACCACTCCCAATGACTTTACCATTAAGTATATAAGTCCTGCCCTGATTTGCCTTTCCCATTTGCAGCTTCTCACATTTATCTATATTAAACTCTGTCTGCCATTCCTCAGTCCATTGGCCCATCTGATCAATATCCCGTGGTAATCAGAGGTAACCTTAATTGTTGGCCATTATACCTCCAATTTTGGTGTCATCTGCAAACTTACGAACTATACCTCCGATGTTCATATCCAAACCATTTCTATATATGATGAAAAGTAGCAGAACCAGCACCGATCCTTGTGGCACTCCACTGGTCACAGGCCTCCAGTCTAAAAAACAACCCTCCACCACAGCCCTCTGTCCTCTACTTTTAAGCCAATTCTGTATCCAACTGGCTAATCCCCCCTGTATTCCATGTGACCTAACTTTGCTAACCAGTCTCCCATGCGGAACCTTGTCAAATGCCTAACTGAATTCAAAATAGATTACATCCAGTGTTCAGCACTCATCAATCCTCTCCGTTACTTCTCAACAAAAAATAATCAAGTTAGTGAGACATGATTATCCAGGCACAACCCCATTTGACTATCGTGATAAAGCGTTTTTGCCCAAAACCTCGATTTTCCTGCTCCTCAGATGCTGCCTGTCCTGCTGTGATTTTCTAGCACCACTCTAATCGAGACTCTCAACTCCAGCATCTGCAGTCCTCACATCTGCCTGTCCCTAATCAGTCCTTGTCTTTCCAAATACATCTAAATCATGCACCTCATGTTTCCCTCCAACAACGTGCCTACCACTGATATCAGGCTCACCAATTTATAGTGCCCTAGCTCTTCCTTTCCATTTTGTTTAATAGCACAACTTTAGTTAAACTCATGACTTCCAGCATCTCACCTGTGGCTATTGATGAAAAAAAACCTCTCAGCAAGTTGCCTGCAATCACTTCCTTAGCTTCCTACAGAGTTATTGGGTCCACAAGATTAGGACTCGTAAGGATTTTTTTTACACAGCATGTGGTTCGTGTAGAGAGTGAACTACCTGAGGAAGTGATGGATTGTGGGTAAGGTTACAGCATTTAAAATGCATTTGACGAAGTCCAAGAATAAGTGAACGTTTGGACAAATCTGGGCCAAGCGCAGGCAGATGGGACTGGTTTAGTTTGGACTGCATTATTGTCTGCATGGACTGTATGGACCGATAGGTCTGTTTGCAAATACCCTGTATAACTCGATGAGTCTATGTTTCTTTACACAACCAAGTATGTATCTGCACGTTTCTGTTGGTGTTTGTCTATTCGCGTGTGTCTATATATATGTCGCTGTGTACCACTGTGTGCATGTCTATCTGTGCTTGTTACATGTGTTCCTGCATTAGTGTGTGGATCTCTGTGCAATGGGAACTCTTGTTGTTTTTGGTGTGAAGCACTGAAACGTGGTCAAAACCACTCTCCTTTCCTCTTTTGTATGAAGTGATAAAAGCCCACACTCTGCTGGTCTGGTTTAAGTCTTTTTAATCCTTTGTCACATATAAGTTTACTTGTAAGAGTAAAGCATTAAAAATTCCAAGTTAGAGGACGTGCATTAAAATTAACCTCATCACCTTGCAATGTGGCTTACTTGGATTTGCTTGGATATAATTGCAATGGAAATATGCTTTAATGAGTATACTGTGTGTTGGAAATACTACCAAGTGACAAACCATTTCCACATTGGAGAAGGAGCGCAGACATTTCTGCACATGAACATGTTCCACTCTGAGGGTTTCCGTACAATGACAATACTCTCGTGTGTGTGTGTGTGTGTGTGTGTGTGTGTGTGTGTGTGTGTGTGTGTGTGTGTGTGTGTGTGTGTGTGTGTGTGTGTTCATGTGTGTGTGTGTGTGTGTGTGTGTGTGTGTGTGTTTTGCAATCAAAATGTAGATTGGATGGGCTGTGAGCTGCTGCTCTCCCTCTCTCCCTCCCAAACTGAATCCCTGATGGTTTACATACTTTACCACCACGAGTACAGTGGCGTGGGGGTGAGGGATGGGGTTTGGGGTCCAACAGAGATTTCTTCAGAAATCAGGCTTATGCCCAAAACGTCGATTCTCCTGATTCTTGGATGCTGCCTGACCTGCTGCGCTTTTCCAGCAACACATTTTTCAGCTCTGATCTCCAGAATCTGCAGTCCTCACTTTCTCCTAGTGCAACAGAGATTGACAAAAACAGAAAGCCCAGCAGCTCTGGAAGTACCTTTGGACAGAAATGAAAGTTGACGTTTTGGATCGAGTGATCCTTACTCAGAACCCATATTGGGGGATATGACATCACTTTAAACACCACAGAGTCTGCCAGACCCGCCCCACACAGATACACACACGAATAAAGACACATAGAGGCACTCGCTATACATTGACAATAACACAGACATGGAGAGTGTGTCAGTATTTCTCTCGCTCCATGGTAACCTTGTCAATATTTCAGTTGTTCTGTCTGGTGTGTTTCAGTGTTTCCATGTGGAGTGTGACTGTAGGACAATTACAATGTTTGCAGATATCAAACCTGGAAGAATTGTAAAGTTCGTTGAGGATGGTGTGGAACTCCAAGAGGAAAGTTATATTTTGGTGTAGTGTTCAGGTGTATGGCAGATGCCGATCAAAGCAGAACAGTGTGAGGTGATGCTCTTTGGTAGGAAGACAATATTAAACAAGCTGTCCCGTTATAAAGGAGGTGCAAGAGCAGAGGGTGCTGGATGTATATGAGCACAGATTATTGAATGTGTCAGGACAAGAAGGAGTAGCAGTGAATGTCACAGATTAGTGTCAGTATCTGAGCTGTTTACAGGAGGAAGGCGCCTCCATGCCCGCTTCCTGGGAGGTGGTGGAGATGGTGTGTTTTGAGCCCACCCTCCTGCCCACCATGACCGTGGGGATTCCATTTGTACCAGCTCAACACAAAAGGGAGATGGCATCAGGGCCACGGCTTCTAAGTTGTGCCGGGGGGAAACGGAACTGACAGTGGGTTTAAAGTGAGAATTTCCCTTCACTGAACATTGCTCCTTACTTGGTTGATGGGAGGTGGATGGTTCAGAATCGCCTTACGCGGCATCCCAGTCCTCTCCGGCTCGTACCAGGGTGCTTCCCACATGGCAGGTGAAAGGGGGTGCTGGGGAATGGATGTCAGGCACTCCACCACCCGACTTGGTCATTTCTGTCCTATTCCAGGCTGTTTCTCCTGCAATGGAGCAGGGGAGGGAGTGAGGGTAAGAGTGGGTGGCTCTGCTGTAAGTGTTGGTGTAGGTGGGGGGAGATATGCTGGGGTGCCTGGAGGGAGTCAGTCCACAGTTCTGTATTCATGCAGTGTTATTAGTGTTGGGGGGATTGTGGGAGGAGAGAGAGGGGACGAGAGAGAGGCGGGGTAGGTACTGCATGCAGCAGTGAGAGTCGTGAAGCATGAGCCTTGTTCGGGGGTCACTGCTGCAACAGATGTACAGTGAGAGTGAGGGAGCAGAGAGAATACAGTGAGCCTTATCCTGACAGAGCAGGGAAGGTTTTTGATGCTTGTCCTGTATTGCTGGACATTTCTTCAGACCGCAGATACTGCACTGAGCTGGGTGGTGAGCTCAAACCATGCTCGGTGGGTCTGGTGGCGTGGCCTCCTTTGGGAAGGAAATGGCCCCCTGCTGTACTAGCCCATCCACCAGCTCCTCCGTGCCCCTGTCGACAAACCGTGCTGTAATTGTCCCTTATCTGCCATGCTCAGGTTAAACTGTGCAGGGCAGTTCCAAACGGAGAAAGCTCAACTGTGTGCACATTGGGCTTTTAAAGATGGCACCAGTGCCAGGGATAACGGAATATCCAGGGGTACCGGGCGATGGTGAGTACCTCCAGCCATGATGGGTGGGAGAATCGGGCTGGTATTGAATTAAAGGGACACCATGGGCTGGGGAGGGTAGTTAATGAGGTGAGTTCAATAATCAGGAAACTAGCACGGCTTTGTGCAGTCGATCCCTCTGTCACACTCAGTGAAAATGGCGAGGAGACAAATTGTTGTTAGATTCAATCGAATGAGTCGAATACATTGCTGACCCCACTCTCATTTACAAAGTTGCAGTTGCTTATCCAATACTCTCCATCACAGAGAACGAGCTAAACATGACCTACACTTGAGAAATAAGGCACGGCAGGTGACTGAGGTATCAGTGGGGAAGCACTTTGGGACAAATAATCCTAATTCGATTAGTTTTAAAATAGTGATGGAAAAGAATGAGCTGGGTCTAAAAGATAATGTTCTAAATTGGAGGAAGGCCAATTTTGATTATATTAGCAAGAACTTCCAAACAGGATTGGAACAGATATTCACAGATAAAGTGCCAGCTGAGAAGAGGGAAGCCTTCAAAAATGAGATATCAAGAGCACAGAGACATATCACTGTTTGGATTTAGGATAAGGCTGGTCGGTGTAAGGAATGCTGGAGGACTGGAGAAATTGAGGTTCTAGTCACGGATAAGAGGGAAGCATATGTCCGGTAGAGAGAGCAGGCATTGAGGTTTTTTCAGTATTCATTCACGGGATGAGGGTATCACTGGTTGCACCTGCATTTATTGCCCATCACTAATTGCCCAGAGGGCAGTTAAGAGTCAAACACATTATTGTCTGTCTGGGGACACATGTAACCAATGATAGGTGAGGGTGGCAGTTTAATTCCTTCAAGGACATCAGCGAACCAGATGGATTTTTTTCCAAAAGTCGAAAATGGATTCATCATCGTCATTAGCCTCTTAAAGTCAATGTCTAGTGAGTCTAAAGCCAGTAGGAGTATCCTTAAGCGGGACATAAGGAGACCATACAGGGGACATGAGATAGTTTTGGCAAATAGGGTTAAGGATAATCCAAATGTACTCCACACGTACATTAAGGTGAAAAGAGTACCTCAGGAGAGTTTTGGGCCACTTAAAGATCAGCAAAGCTGCCGATGTGTGAAACCACAGGAGATGGAGGCGGCACTAAACAAGCATTTTGATTGCGCAGAAGGATATGGAAGCAAGAGAACTTTGAAAATAAACAGTGATATCGTGAAAAGTGTCTGTATTACAGAGGAGGAGATGCTGGACTTCGCAAAGCCTATAAAGGTGGGAAAATCCCCAGGATCCGAGCAGTTGTACTCTGTGGGAACGAGCAAAGTGATTCTTGGGCCTCTTGCTGAAATATTTGTATTGTCAATTTTCACAGGTGAGATACCAGAAGATCGGAGATTTGAAAACTTGGTGCAATTATTAAAACTATTTAAGAAGGATGGAAAGGAAAAGCCGGTAAGCCTGACGTCAGTGGAGTGCAAGCTGTTGGTGAGGATTATGAGGCACAAGGTTTGCATGTACTTTGAATGGCAAGGACTGACAAGGAATAGGCAACATGGCTTGAAGCATGGGGAATCATGTCTCACTAAATTGACTGAGTTTTTTTGAAGAAGTGACTAAGAGGATTCATTGAGGCTGAGAGGTGAACATTGTCGATATGGACTTTAGTCAGACATTTGACACATTTCCACATGGCAGACTGGTTAACAAGTTTAGATCAAGTTTAGGACGTCTGTGACCAATGGTGTTTTGCAAAGATCAGTGCTGTGTCCACTGCTTTTCACGATTTATATAAACCATTTGGATGTGAGCATAGCAGTGATAGTTGGTAAGTTTGCACATGACACCAAAATTGATGCTTTCGTGGACAGTAAAGAAGGTTTATCTCAGAGTCCATTCGGATCTTGAGCAGATGAGCAGATGAGCTGATGGGCTGAGATATGGCAAATGGTGTTTAATCTAGATAAATGTGAGTTGCTCTATTTTGGAAATGCAAATCAGGGCAGGACGTATACAATAATGGTAAGGTCCTGCGGGGTGCTCCTGATCAAAGAGACCATGGAATCCAGGTTCATAATTCATTGAACGTAGAATCGCAGGTAGGTAGGATAGTGAAGAAGGCATTTGGTATGCTTGCCTTTACTGACTAGTGCTTTGACTGTATGAATTGGGAGGTCACGTTGCTGCTGTACAGCACCTAGTTTGGCCACTTTTGCAGTACTGCATTCAATTTGCGTTTCCCTCCTATCAGAAAGATATTGTGAATCTTGAAGGGAGTCAGAAAAGATTTACAAGAATGTTGCCAGGATTTAGTTAAAACGAGAGGGTGAGTACGTTGGGGTGATTATTCCTGGAGCGTGAGGGGCATGTATAGGATGAATCGCCGAGGTCTTTTCCCCAAAACTAGAGGGCAAGGATTTCCGGTGAGAGGGGTAAGATTTAAAAATGACCGAAGGAGCAAGTTTTTCCAACAGAGGGTGGTGCATGTGTGGAATGAGCTGCCAGTGGAGATGGAAGAGACTGTTACACTTACAATATTTAAAAGAAATTTGAATGGGCACATGAAGAGGAAGGGTTTACATTGATATGGTCCAAATTTGGTAAAGAGGACTCGTTTAATTTGCGATATTTGATCGGCATGGAGTTAGACTGAAGGGTCTGTTTCCGTGCTGCATATCTCCAAGACTCTATGACTCTGTCTGACCTCACACCAATATCCCATTAATTATTCATTCCCGGAAATACCAGTTTATGTTGTGAGATGCCATTCAAACGCCTTCACTTCAGCATTCTGAAACCTGTGAACACATCCTCCCATAACACTGCATCTGAGTCTCTGTCTCTCTGTCTATTTCCCAAATCCCTCCCATTTGTTGCTATTTAAACTGTTGGTATTTAAACCCTGACATCCAGTTTTAATTGTCCAGTTTTAATGTGAATAACTGTCCCATATCTTCCTCTTGCCTTGAATGTTGGTCACCAGAGAGCATCAGCTTCCAACATTAAGAAGCATAGAAACAATGTTCAAAATGCATAGCTTGCATTTTCTTTGACTTAACAGTATCCTGCCCTGTGCTCGATGTTGGACAGTGGGGTTTCAAAAGTTTTCAGGCACATCTTTGTAACTTGCTCTGTGCCAATCCATTGAACACCTGTGTTAATCATTCTCTGCTGATCATGTGCTCAGTAACGTGAGGAATCCTCTCAACTGCTACTGATTCAGGCCAGGCTATCTACTTGCATTTGAGTGACATTTGACTTAATTCTAATTTTGGTACATTCGTGGAAATGTTGGGGACAGTTTCCTGGAGACAGTACTTTAAGCTGCTGTGGGACATTCAGGAAGTCCAGAGGCTTTGGTGACCTACTCTGGATGGGTCTTTGGAGCTGCAGTTAGAGCATCTGGGTCTGCAACATGAACAAATGGAACAGAGGCTGAAGAGAGAGGGGTCTTTGTAAAATGGAATGAGGAAATCACAATCACATCAGCCGTGGTCTTAGAGAAGGTTGGAGCAGGATTGAAAGGCTCGCTCATTCAACATGTTCAGATATTTCTGTCAGAAACAAGACAATTTCCCTCCTCTCCCAGTGACCCATACTGCATAACAGGATCCTGGGGCCTCACTCAGCCCCTGATTCCCCCTGTCCCAGTATCTAGCAGTTGAGTGACTCCCTCCTGTTCCTATGTCCCAGTATCGAGCGGTTGAGTGACTGACTCCTGTTCCTGTGTCCCGGTTTCGAACAGTGGAGTGACTGCCTCCTGTTTCTATGTATCAGTATCAAGCAGTTGAATGACTCCCTCCTGTTTCTGTGTCCCAGTATCGAGCGGTTCAGTGACTCCCTCCTGTTCCTGTGTCCCAGACTCAAACAGTTGAATGACTGCCTCCTGTTCATGTGTCCCTGTCTCGAGCGGTTGATTGACTGCCTCCTGTTTCTGTGTCCCAGTATTGAGCAGTTGAGTGACTCCCTCCTGTTTCTGTGTCACAGTATCGAGCAGTTGAGTGACTGCCTCCTGCTTTTCCCTATTTCTGAGCAGCAGTTTCAATGCTCTGAATGATGTCTCAGGTTATGCATGACTTGATAACATGGCATTTCAAACTAGGAACAGCATTACAGAAAGGTATATAGAAACTTCCCCACCAGACATCTTTTGCAGCAGTCTGTTATTTTATTCCTGTCCTCTGAAGAAACAGGGCAAAACATATCCAACCCAGCAGTGCTCCAGCAATGCTCCCACATACAGGGAAGAAAGATTAATAAGATTGAAAGATTTATAATCGATCCCTCAGCAAACCTTATCCATTGTATTCAAACTGAGTAGATTCTCCCTTTCTTTGTGATATATAACATGATGTATGGAATTGGTTAACTGAATTTGTTTGTTTGGTGATTGTGATTAATGTCAGTCTCAGTGAATTATAATTATCCCAGTGGGGGGTGTCCATCTTTTAATGATAAATGGGCTCTGTTCAATATGTCATCCGATGGTATGAGTGGGAGCAACAAGGATAGCGCTAACAACGATCAGCAGCTCCAGAGAGAAGGGGAAGAGAGATCAGAATATGAGAACATTAAAATGGAATTTTCCAACAATGGATTAGAATCTGAAAACAATAAACTGCAATGTTCCAACAATGGACAGGAGTTTATCCGGTTATGTTTCAACTCTTCTACATATTACTGATGGCCATTATCACCGCGGATCAAATATGCACTTTACATTATTCAAATTTTTTTTAGAGCTGAAAATGTGTTGTTGGAAAAGCGCAGCAGGTCAGGCAGCAACCAAGGAACAGGAGAATCGACGTTTCGGGCATAAGCCCTTCTTCAGGCTTATGCCCGAAACGTCGATTCTCCTGCTCCTTGGATGCTGCCTGACCTGCTGCGCTTTTCCAGCAACACATTTTCAGCTCTGATCTCCAGCATCTGCAGTCCTCACTTTTTCCTCAATATTTTGGTTATCCTATCCTGGGTATTGCTGGAGTCCCCGGTAAGTTTCACTGTCCACTTATTATTTGCATTAACCATGTGCAACTGCATGACTGTTCTTTTCAATTTCTCTACTCTGTAAACATTCACTCTCCAAACCACCAGGAACAACAACAGTGAACTTGTTTCATTCTTTCTCTCCTTCTTTAGTTCTGACACTGCGCCTTGTGGGGTGAACTACAGTTTCAGCTATGAACCAGGATTCATTGTACACTGCCCTTGCTACTTAAATATTGAAAGCTTGGAGGACACTAGCTTCTGTTCTGGTTACAAATTCCATTTCCTTCCTCTGACTCCATCTCACCCCTGGCCAGTTACTGAGGCTGAAACAGATGAGTCACATCTATGATGATCTCTTTAGCCACGAGCTGATTACAGACACCGTATCCTGACCATTTTTAATTTTAACTATCAACACCTGCAGAATATACTTCACTGGTTCATCCCATCTGTTTTTTGAACGTTGAGCTATTAAATACAGTCTTAATGAAGCCAATAATCTGCTGCTGACTATCTCAGCTTCAAACCTGCCAAAGCAAATCGGAGTCGGACACTCCATGGCTTGTATCTAAACGCAGACGGTGTCTGGGATGGTTCTGTGAGGCAGATTCACAATTCGAAGTAATTAGCCATTGCAACTAATCTGGCAATAATTTTGCAAGAATCTGGCAATAATGAATGTTTCCATTCTTGATTAGACCCACCACTGTCTCACTTCTCCAATTACTCCCACTCCCCTGTCTCCTTATGCATATTTTCACAACATGTTATCAGTTAATTCATTGTTTGTATTTCTGTCCCTTTCCCTGGTGTTGATTTTTTGGCTCCCGAATATATCAAGCGTTTGTCTTGTGAAGCTCAGAAACAATGAAATGGTATGTGTCAGGCTGTTGCTCCATGTTGTGTAATGGGATCCATCAGCTTTGAGACATGCCTTTGAAACTTGGTCTGTACCTGTCCACTGAAACCCTGTTTGTCTCTCTCAGATGATCGTGTGGTCAGTAACATGAGGAAGCCCCTCGGGTATTATTGTAAAGAACTGGGCGTCTAACTTGTAGCTGAGGGGTTCTGACTGACTCCTGTTACTGAAAAGTTAGTGGCGGTGCTGCGGATAGTTCGCAGGACGTTGTGCTGTGAGCTGCCTCAGACATTCAGGGAGACCGAAGGATTTTGTGATCCAACTCTGGATGGAGTAAGGGGAGTGTATGACAGCATCTGGGTCTGTAACATGAACGACAAATGGAGCAGAGGCTGCAGAGAGGAGAAGCTCTGAAATTATGGTGTGAGTGTGTGTGGAGAAGTGAATCTGCCAAATCTGTCTATGTTTTAACAAGGATACATGCATCCCCTCGCTATCCCCCATAAATACACCCATGCACTCTCTCCCTCTCCTCCCCGCACACAAACACACTCCCCCTCCCTCACATGCACACGCACATACTCCCCTCTCTCACACGTATGCACACCCTGTCTCTCTCCCCTCACGCAAACACTCCACCTCGCTCTCAAACACACATATCCGTGTGTACGCAAACACACATGCACACACACACGCACACACACACACACACACACACACATGCACACACACGCACACACATAAATCTGGGGTGAATTTGTATTTGCCGTTTTGTTGTTGCAGATACATTATATTTTGTCAAAAAATGAATAATTTGTATACAGTCAGTCAATGTGGTATTTTATAAACTCCTACATTGGAAATTAACTCAGACTGAATCCAGATGAAGACACAGACAGACTCCAAACACAACCTCACTGTAAAATACATTGCCTGAGTGGAGGGGTCACCTCCTTTACATTGATAATACCTGAAGGTGTCTCCAGGCACTGATTTGAAATAAATTCTTGGATTTGCATATTAATCAATCAAAACCTTCATCGGCATTCTCACCGATTAATGATTTAGGAGCTATCTTTGATGTGTTCAATTCATGCACACGAGTTGTACAACCCTTTGATCTTTCCTCATAAATTCTGTTTCTAAGGTCTTCTCTCTCTAACACCTGATGAAGGAGCAGCGCTATGGAAGCTTGTGATTACAAATAAACCCGTTCGATTATAACCTGGTGCTGTGTAATGATTGACCTTGTCCAACCCAGTCCAAAGCCAACACTTCCATATCATGGTTTTTTATTGGTTAGCCAATATTTTCTCCAAGCAAATACATTTTCCTAACCCCATATGCCTTGTATTTGATATTAATCTTTTGTCACGCACTTTATGCATTTCCTTCTGAAAGTCCAGATATAAAACATCATTCGGATCCCGTTTGTTCACCTTGTTTGTCGCAGTTTTTAAAAAAAGGTTAGACAAATCATTCAAACTCGATTTACTCTTCATAAAACCATGTCGACTGTGATGAATTGTGCTTTGACTTTGAAAGTCTCCTGTTAATTTCTTAATTACAGAAATAAACAATTTGCCTTCAGTCCCAACCGTTTACTCATAACTTTTCATTCCTGAGTGAAGTTGGTTATTTCAAGTTATTCCTTTTCTATAACCTCGACAGTCCCTTTCACAATTCGTGTGTGACAGGAACGAGGCTGTAAAAGATTGGCTCCAATTGCTGTGTAACAGGCATGAGTGGCTGATTGGACTCATTCTGTTTCTACTTCACGCACCCGATGGGCTGAATGTCCTCCTGGTGTTCCTACAATATAAACTCGATGGCTTGCATGCTCTGAGCCTTTTCGTGACCAAATCGCTCAAGATCTCAATGTCCTCCTCCTGTTGCTCAATGACAGGTTTGGAGATGTATGGAAGCTCCCTGCTGTTATGCCAAGTTTCGAGGGTTGAATTGAGCATGCAAGCTGTGTTGCTCACTAAGGTAGCTCAGTGGTTAGCACTGCTGCCTCCCAGCACCAGATATCTGGGTTTAATTTCAGTCTCAGTCACTGTCTGTGTGGAGTTTGCACATTGTCCCTGTTCTTGCAAGGGTTACCATTGGGTACTCCAGTTTCCTCCCGCATTCCTAAAATGTGCAGGTTAAGTGGATTCGTCACGGAAAATGTCACGTTGCAGAGAATGTGGTGGGGTATTGGGGTTTGTATGGGATGGTTTTCAGCGTATCATTGTGGAGTCGGTGGGTCAAATGGCTTGTTTCTGCACTATAGGTATTCCATGCATAACACCTTTGTTGCAGAAATCATTTGAGGTAATAATCTGAGTTAATTCCAATGTCATTTCCTCAATGAGGAGATGAAAGCCAAGCACATTACTCCAGATGTGATCTCACTAACTTCCTGTACAGTAGCAGCCAAACATTACCAGCCTGCTTTAATGTTACCGCTAAGGTTAGAGCAGGCTCAGCTATCTGCGGGAATACACAGCAGTTTTGAAAATATATGGTATGTTGACCTTCATTTCAAAGGGATTTGAGTCCAGGAGTAAGTGTGTCTTACTACCGCCGTACATGGACTTGGTGAGACCCAATCTCGAACATTATGCAATATTGTGTGCAGTATTGGTCTCCTTTCCTCATAAAGGGCAAAATTGACATTGAGGGAGTGCAACGAAGAGTGACCAGACCGATCTCTGGGATGACAGGCTTTTTGTGGGAGCAGAGTTGAGTTGACTGGGCATGTGTTCCACAGGATTTAGGAAAATGGGTGAATTATGTGCATCACCGACAGGGCGAGGCAATATGGAAGCAAGGATGATAAATCCCCTGGCTGGGATGTCTAAAACAAGGGCCCACATTACTAGGTACAGACAGGCCAAAGTGCATTGAGATGAGAATAAATGTCTGAACTCAGAGACCGGTGAACTTGAGGAATTCTCGACCGCATTAGGCTGTGGAAGCAGAGGTGCTGAATATAAATAAGGATTTCTCGACACTAAAGTAATGGGAAGAGAGCAGGAGCATGGTGTGGAGATAGAGGATCAGCGATCATTACAGGCAGTTCTCCGATTATGCGGCAACTGCATTCCTGTGGAACACCATATTATAGAAAACGGTGCAAGATAAATAAGGGGGCCAATTCGAAAAAGAGTGTAAGCGGCAAACCTCCAATAATATCAGTAAAAATCAAAACAAAAATAATTGTCAGCCTAACACAAACGATAGCACACTCTATACAAATCTTTAAAACATATATTGCAATGAATTAGTACAGTAAATGTAACAAATTAACACTACAGTCACTGACTACAGCAATGTACCTTTCATCAAGCTCTTCACCAGAAAGTGCACGAGCTGACTGACCACGAATTCCAGTTCTCTCCAAGATTCTTCCCCAGTTTGAAATAAAGATCCTTCTAAATATAGACTACAAATCCCACGTTCAGGCTCAAGTTCAAGGCTTTCAGAGTGGATTACATTCCTGTTTTAGCTGAACTCACCGAGGGTGCATTTTGCAGACAAAGGATCCTGAGACAGGATTTTGCTGTTCAGCGGGTGCCTGAGATGGAATCACGTCACAGTGAGCGGGAGCTCGCTTGATGAAGAAAGCTGCGCAATGAAGGAGGCCCAGTGTGTTGAATGGCCTATTCCTTTCCTGATGTTTCTGTGCAGTCTGTGGAAAATCTCTATAAATGTTGCCACCAGCTCTCTGATGTTAGGAAGGAGGACTCTGCAGGATCAACAGGACTGTATTTTCCGTTCTGATACTGAGGCTGGGGCCGGGTGTTCTATTCACTTTTATCCTTTTGAGACCTTGGAGAAGTTTGATATAATTGAATGTCTTGCTTGGCCGTTTCAGAGACCATAGAAGAGTTTATCACATGTCTGTGGGTCTGGAGTCACCTTTAGGCCAGACCAGGAAAGCACGGGGGATTCACTTCCTGAAAGTACATTGGGGAAGGAAATTGACGTTTACAATCGACTTTTTCTTCAAGGTCATTATTACTGACACCAGATTTTAGATCTTGACATTTTATTAATTGTTTTGAACTTCCACCAGCTGCCAGAGCATTAGCCTGGTCTGGATTAGTAATCCAGTGACATTTCCACAACAGCACCATCGCCACATGGGGACAAACCGGAAACCACACTGAGCAGGTTATTTCTGTGCTGGTTGCCAGCTCTGTCAAAAATAACCCCCACCAATTTCGCTTTTGTGATGGGACTGATGGGGTGGTTATTGGTCAGATTGTAATTATTCCTCTCTTAGAGAACTGGACATAGTTCCACATTGCCCGAAAGATGTCAGAGTTGGAGCTGGAATGAAACAGCTTCCCCAGGGACAGGGCTTGTTGTGCAGCACAAGTCTTTAGTCCTATTGCAGGAATGGAATCACAGCCCATTGCCTTTGTCGTATCTACTGTGTTCAGCTGTTTCTTCATATCACGTACAGCGAATCAAATTGATTAACGACTGGCATCTGTGCTTCTGTGGGCATCATGGCGAGAGTGTGGTGGATCATAAACTCAACACTTCTGGCTGAGGGCGGTGAAGATCCTTGTCTTTTACACTGATGTAAGGGCTATTCTGTTATGTAGGATGGGGATATTTGTGGAGTCCTCTCCTCCAGTGAGTTGTTTAATTGTCCATCAGCATTTATGTCTGAATGTGGTAGGACTACAGAGCTTCGATATGATCAGCTAGTCTCGGGATCATTTCGCCCTCTGTATCAGATGTTAGTTCTGCTGTTTGGAACGTAACCAGTCAAGTGCGGTGCCTTTAACGGGTTTTCATCAGGATTCGGTACAAATGGTTCTAACCCTGGCATGTTCACCCACACTCGTCACTGAACCATAGATTGGCTTGATGGTAATGGTAGACTGAGCGATGTCCTGGGTAAAAAGTTACTTATTGTGATTGAATACAGTTCTGCTGCTGCTGCTGTGATTCTACAGTACCACATGAATGCCCAGTTTGAGCTCCAATATGTACAAATAAATTATCTTGACAATCCCCCTTTTCACACGAAGACCCATTCACCCATCAGCCCTGTACTTACTGCCCTAACCTGATTTCTGATGTGGCAACACTTCCAGTTTCATATTCTCATTCTGCTCAGGGTTCTCCCTGGTGTCACGCCTCCAATTTGTTACATTACTCAAGCCTTTAACATATTTATCTGAATCGTATCCACTCCTGTAATGCCATCATCTGAGTTTGAAGTGAATGTGTTTCCCTCTGTTTCTCTCCCTGACCATGATTAAGAGCTCTGTAGTCTCAGTGTTGCCACCCTTATGTATTTTCAGAACCAATGAGTGTGTGCACCTTGTGTTATCATTTACTTCCTGGTGTCAGATGCTCCGTATTGGACGAGACGTTTGAGCAGCTTTGACACACGCCAGTGGAATTTATTCAAAAATAGAAATTGCTGAAGAAACTAAGCAGGTCTGGCAGCATCTTGTGATGTGAAAGCAAAATTATTCTTTCAGGTGCAGTGACCCTTCCAGAATGCTCCTAATTTATCCAGCAATATCTGTATTTTTTATTGCCAGTATCCAGAGTTATTTGTTTAACTGAAAATTTGTTCCAAGCCCATTCATTTCTGGAGTATCTCAGCAGGTGCGCCAGCATCTGCAGAGACAAAGAAACAGAGTTAGCGTTTCAAGTCCAGTGTGACATTTCTTTAGAACTGAAATGGATTGAAAACTGAGCTTTTAAATCCCTTGACGGAGTTGGGGATTGGGTGACGGGGAAAGGAGAGTGTTGCAAAATATAAACGAGCTTTGAGGAGTGGTGAACGATAAGGTGATGTGAAATGGCTTTAAATTATCATGCGAATTTGGAATGGGGTTCTCTCCATTGAGTGCAAGATACAGAAGACACAACCACACAAGGTCATAGGGAGGCGAGGAGGGAGAAGGTATGAAAAATGGAGAACTGTCATGATAAGGTCAGGCTCTGAAGTTATGGAATTGTATATTAACCCCTACAGGCTACAACTTACCGAAGTGTAAAGTGAGGGTTCTGCAAATTGAGCTTGGGTTCTGCTGCATTGGAACACTGCAGCAGCCCAGGACTGAAATGGTAGCATGAGACCAAGATCGGTTATTGAAATAGGAGGCACTGAGAGGGTCAGTGGCATTCCTACAGACAGAGTGGGAGTGTTCCTCAAAGCAATCTCTTCTTTGGTTCCCCCCAGTGTAAACGAAACTGCATTTGAGCAGGAATGATAAGAGTTTGTTTCGAAAAAGTACAAGTGAAATGCTGCTACACCTGGAAGGTGTGATTGGGGCCTTGGACAGTGAGAGGGAAGAGGTGAATGGGCAAGTGTTGCAGCTTCTGCAATTGCATGGGAAGTAGCCGTGGGAGGAGTGGGGAAGTGTTCGGAATGATGGAGGATGTCACAGAGGGAAAAGTCCCTGTGAAATACTGAAAGTGGATGGGAGTGGAAGATGTGCTTGATGGTGCTGTCCTGCTGGAGGTGATGGAAGTGGTGGAGGATGATTCTGTGAATGTGGATTCTAGTGCAGTAGGCAGTGAGGACAAGGGGAGGTCAATCTTTGCTCTGGGAAGGAGGGGATGGAGTAAGGGGAGAAGCGAGGGAGATGGGACGGTCACAGCTGAAGGATCGGTCCATCAGTGTTAGAGGATTTCTCGTTTGAGAGAAAAGGTGGCAATTATGAAGCTTCCCACTGGAATGTTGCATCATCGAACAGAAATGATAGAGCCAGAGAAACTGTGAGAATGGCGTCACTCTCAGCAGATCATGTGTTCAGCCACATACGGAGGTCACCCCAAATGATTGAAAAGAGCAAGACATTTCAATTGCCGAATTATGTCTTATATCTGGTCAAAACCAGAATGTGAATATAGACCCAGTTGAAGATCAGTAGATGTGTGGGGGAGACATGTAAGCAGATACTTCATAAAGCTCAGCAATGATGGACTCTGGTCAAAAAGATGGTATGAAGATGTCAAGATGAACCATCCATTATGCATTCAGGCTGTGAAGGATAACTAACCAATCACAAGCTAACGAATTCAGATTGGTGAGCTCTAGCATTGGCCATATTTGGGATGTTTAGTTTTGGAACCAGAAGCAGTTAGTATAAAAAAAAACAAAAATATTCCAAAACTGGCAAGAATTTTTTTTTAAAAAGACTAGCCACAATTGTTTTACAAAATCGATTTTAAAAAAACGTTGATGATGTCTGTGTGACTCTTGGAAGACAGGCAGGAAATTATATGTGGGACACCTGTAGAATGTGATTGGGGAACTGGTTTCAGGGAACAAGCAGAGAATTTAAAACAGTATTTTACATCGTTCCTCACAGGGGAAATCAAAATGAGTTTCAATGTTATACACAAAATTGTAGTCGGATGGAAGTGCTTGCACCGTGTCTAACAAAACGAACAAGGCTTTTCACAAACAAATAACACCAAAGGTAAACAAGTTATCAGCAATTCATAGCTGGTTTTAATAAAGTGGTTACAGTGACTGGTGGCACGGTGTGAAATATCCTATAACTCTCTGGATTACTGGAGTGTTCCAGCAAAACTGGAGAACCTCCAAAGTGGCGTCTGTCTTCAAGAAAAGATGAGTCTTCAAATGTTTAGGTGCTAACTTTATCTGAAAAATGGAGCACATTTGAGAGGCTTAATGACCTCTGCTCCTTCCCCTGATGTGTTACACACTGGGGGACGAACGTTTTGCTTAAGTTGGTGATTATTTTGAAAATTATCTGGAACATTGCATAAACGACATCATACAGAGAATTGTAGAAATATCATTCTCCAGAACATTTCTTAAACATGTCTGTGTATTGCGTCGGTGTGTGAGTGAGTGAGTGTGTGAGAGAGAGAGAGAGAGAGAGAGAGAGAGAGAGAGAGAAGGTGATGCATGCAGTAGTGAGAGTGATGGAGCCTTATTCGGGGGCAAGGTGCTATAACAGACATTCAATGAGTATGAGGGAGCAGAGAGAATACGGCGACCTTTATTCTGCCAGAGCGAGGAAGTTATTGATGCTTGTCGTGTATTGCTAGACATTTCTTCAGTCCACAGATATTGCACTGAGCTGGGTGGTGAACTCAGACCATGCTTGGGGGGCCTGATCCCGTGTAAGTGACGTGTGGGAGTGAGCAGATTCATTCTCTTCCTGTGTAATAGGCAGTACAGACTGAATGAGCTACCACACATCCTGTCCAATAGTTTCATGGGCTAAATAACTTCCCCGTATTCTTGTGAACTCGGATTGTGGTGCTGAATGAGCACCTCCGTTTACTGTGAAAATGGTCAGTGATTGCCATTGCTATTACATGAATGTTACCCAGGCTTCAGAAGCATGATCTTGAATGATGTCCAGTTCTAGTTGCACGCGGACACTGACTACTTCAAGAGCTGAGTAGGGACAACTTGTTCTGAACATGATGCAAACTTCTGTGAATATCCCCACTTCTGCTCAGTTTGGATTCAATGGGCTGAATGGGCTCCTCCCATACTGTAGGTATTCAATAATGACCGACTGGAGATGCCTGAGCTGAGGGAGCTAACCTGAGGATCTTCTACAAATGTGTCCCATGGGTGAGATGATTGATGTCCGGCGGTGATAACCATCTTCCCTTGTGCTGTGAATGACTCCAAACAGTGGAGAGGTCACAGTCAATTCTCATTAAGTTCGATTTTGCTCAGGCTCCTTGATGTCATCCTCAGTCTAATACTGCCTTGACTTCAGGGCCAGTCTCTCTACCTGAGCCCATGTGTTCCCTCTTTTGTTCATATCAATAGGTCATGGTTTAGAAGCATTGAATGTTTTCTTCAAACAGAGGGTAGTGAATGTCAGAAATTCTCTTAGACAGAGAGTTAGGGGAGCTCGATCACTGAAAGGGTCCAGTGGTGTTCTGCGGGGATCAGTCTGGGACCTCCGCTGGTTGTGACTTCTATAAATGACTCGGATGAGGAAGTGGAAGGGTGTGTTAGCATGTTTGCTGATTACACGAAGGTTTATAGAGTGTTACATAGTGTGGAGGGCTGTTGTAAGTTGCAATGGGACATTGAATAATGCCGAGCTGGGTTAAGAAGCAGCAGATGGAGTTCAAATTGTAAAAGTGTGGAGTTCAAACTTGAAAAGTGAATTTGAATGCAGAATACAGAGTTCTAGACATGATTCTTGGCAGTGTGGAGAAATAGAGTGATCTTGGGTTCCATATCCTTAGATCCTTCAAAGTTGCGACCTAAATTGACCGGGTTGTTAAGAAGGCAAATGGTGTGTTAGATTTCTTTCACAGGGGGATTGATTTTAAGAGATGCGAGGTTATGCTGCAGCTCAATAGAGCCCTGGTTAGACCACACTTGACATATTGTATCCAGTACTGGTCACCCAATTTTAGGAAGGATACAGAAAAGTTAGGAAGGGTGAAGAGGAAATTTACCAGAATGCTGCCTGGACTGGAGGGCTGGCCTTATGAAGAAAGGTTGACAGAGCTAGGGGTTTTATCATTGGCGCGAAGAAGGATGAGAGGTGACTTGATAGACATAAACAAGATGATGAGAGGTGTGTGTGTGTGACTTTTTCGCAAGGCAGAAAAGGCTGTCAGGAGGGGGCATCATTTGGAGCAAAATTTCGAGGAGAACTCAGTGGTCAGTTCTTTATACAGACAGTGGTGGGTGCATGAAATGCACTGCCAGCAGTGCTATTGATCAGATATCTTAGGGACATGTAAGCGACTCTTACATAGGCACATGGGAGTGTCTACAGGCTCGTCTGATCTGAGAGTAGGATAAAAGGTCGATGCAACATCGCGGGCAGAAAGGCCTGTACTGTGCTGTACTGTTCCATGTTCTATCTTCTATGAAACTATTTAAAGAGTGGGGTGGATGCATTTTGACCTGTCGGGGAGTGAGGACTATGAGGAATCGGGCATTAATGAGGATTTGCGACCGAGAGCAGATCAGCCATGATCTTAGTGAAGCGCAAGGCAGGATTGGGGTTTCAATGATTTGCTCATGTTTCTGATGTACTCCCATTCTGTTATTGGAAAGTTAGTGGCTGTTATTTTCCTGGAAGGTCTGTTATTGAATATTGCAGTCAGGGAGACCAGTGGATTCTGTGAGCCACCTCTAGCTAAGGTTTGGGGGCTGTATTAACAGTGAAACTTGGTCTACAACAATGGCAACAAATGGGGCACAATTTGTAGAGAGGGGTAGCTCTTTAAAGAGAGATGAGGGGCGTCTTTCCAGCCTGAGTTTTCACATTCTAATTTCCAAATCTCCCAAACCGTGTGGGGAAGTCTTCAGGGACTGAATGGTCTTACTTGTTCCTGTGTACCAGGTTATAGCAATAAGTGGACATCAACTTCTCCTGTCTAGCAGGTCTGAGGGGCTGAATCGAACACAGAGACAAGGGACTGAGGAGCAGGAGTGGGTCATTATACACTTTGAGGCTTCTCCACCAGGCACTAAGATTGTGGCTGATCATGTTGTGATCTCAGCCCCACTTTCTTGTCTGTATCCCATTATTAGTTCTCTCCAAACTCAGCTTTGACTAAATGTAAACAAAGAGGAATATCAAACTTCTGGGGAAAAGAATTCCCACTCTAAAGTTCCTTTTAGAATTTTTCCCATCCCTCTGAGAGAATCAGAGAGTCATACAGCATGGAAACAGATCCTTTATTCCAGCTTATCTATGCCAACCAGTTATCCCAAACTTATATAGTCCCATTTGCCAACATTTTCGCCATATCCCTCTGAACCATTCCTATTTATGTATCTATCGATATGTATTTTAAATGTGTAATTGGACCCGCTGTCAACATTTTCTCTTACAGCACTTTCCATACACGCACCATCTTCTGCATGAAAATGTAACTGCTAAGGTCCGCTCTAAATCTTTCCCCCAAACCTTCAACCTGTGCCGTATAGTTCTGGATTCCCTATCCTGGGAAAATACATTGGTCATTCAGATTATCCATGCCCCTCAGGATTTGAAGAACCAGTTACATGCCACCATTCACCCTCTGCAAATTCAGGGGACGAGGCCTCAACCTGTTCATCCTCTTCATGAAGCTCAAACCCTCCAGTACTGGAAAATCCTTGTAAACCTTTTCTGCGCCCTCTCAACATCCTCCCATCAGGAGAGCCAACCGAATTGTGCACAGTATTCTTAAGTGGCCTCACCAGTGTCCTGTCCAGGGTTAACATGCCACATTAACTCCTGTACTCAATGTTCTGACCGTTTAAGGCAAGCGTGCCAAACGTGTTCTTCACCACCCTGTCTATCTGCGACTCCACTTTCTGTGGAACTGTGAATCTGTATCCGTAGGTCTCATTGTTAGGCAACATTCTCCAGTGCACGACATGATTTAACTTATTAAAATGCAAAGCCTCACAAATATCTAAATTAACTACATCTGCCAGTCCTTGGGACTTTGATGGGGTCAATGGTGCCGCTGTACTCTGAGGTAATCTTCTTCACTGTCCGCTAGACCACTTTGTTGATGTTATCTCTAAACTAACGAACCATGCCTCTGGTATTCACATCCTAGTCATTTACATCCATGATGAAAAGTAGTGTGCTCAGCACTGATTCTTTCAGCACTTCACTGGCCTCAGTCTGGAAAACAATTCGTTACCTTCAAGACAATTTTGTATCCAATTGGTTAACTTTCCCTGGATTCCATGTGACCTAACCTGTTTTCGATGAGGAACCATATTAAACGCGTTGCTGAAGCCGGTGTTAAAATGTATACCACAGTGCCTTCTTCAATCTTCTTTATCACGTTCTCAAAATACTCAACCACATTAATGATACATAATCTCCATCGCACAAAGCATGTTGACGACCCCACACCAGTCCTTGTCTTTCTACATGCACGTAAAGCCTATCCCTCAGCTACCCCTACAACAACCTACACTACATTGACGTTAGGGTTACTGAGTCGATAATTAATTGTGTTTTTGGATCACTGTTCCCTTTTCTAGTCCCACTCCTCCACTGGTCACAAAAAAATTCATTATAATTATGTTGGTGATATGGCCAATGATAAGTTCTCAGGGTGTCAGGGTCAGCGTCAGGGTCAGTGTAAGGAACAAGTCCGACAGATTTCTTTAATCTGCTCCAACAACACGTTTACAACTAAAACAAAGTTACTCAAACTATGATGGAAACTTGAATGAGTGGATATTGCAAATATGTACATTGGTATTTCTCTTTGAAAAATACTGAGGCACAAATACACACACACCTGTTTGATAACAAACTGGAAATGAAAATGTCTGCGAAGTTAACTTGAAAGCACTTTGTCCAAATATTACTGGAATTCATGACAAAAGGAAAAATAAGACTTTGGCCCAAATATTATCCTACTTGCAGAGTCAGGGAGTCTTACAGCATGAAGACAGGCCCTTTGGTCCAAACTGGTCCATGCTGACATAAATGTCCATCCACGCTAAGCCTATTTCTCTGCACTTGGCCCCTATGTTTATAAATCTTTCCTATTCATGCACTTGTCCAAATGCCTTTTAAATATTGTTAATGTAAATGCCTGAACTACTTCCACTGACAGCACATTTCATATACGTACCACCTTCTATGTAAAATTTGCCTCTATTGGTCTCTTTTATTTTTCCTCCACTAAACGTAAACTGATGCACTCCAGTCCTCGATTCCAAAACTCTGGGAAAAAAAAGACTGAGTTTATTCACTATATCCATGCCTGCCCTGATCTTGTACAGATTTGTTTTAAGAACCCTCTCCCCATCACAATTCCCCCTTTCAATCTCCTTTGCTCTAATGAAAAATGTCCTTCCTTGTCCTACCTGTGTCTGTAACTCAGGCTGTTGGGTCATATCAAAATCCTTGTAAATTTCGTCTGTAATCTTTCTAGTTTAATAAAATCCTGACAGCAATGTGACCAAATTTAAACGCAACACTGCAAGTGCGGCCTCGTCCTGAAACGTGCAACGTACCTTCCCAACTTTCATACTCAATGCCCTCACTAATGAAGGCCAGTGTGCCAAAAGCCTTCTTCGCTTCCCTGTTTCCCCGTGACTTTACTTTCAAAGAACCATGCACGTGTACTCCAAGGTCCCTCTGTTCCACTACACCATTTAACCAAGAAATTCCTGCCTTGATTTGACTTTCCAAAATGCAAAACTCACACTTATCTATCTTAAACTACCTTTCCCTATTCCTCAGCCCACTTCCCCAGATAATCAAGGTCCTGCTGTAATTTCTGAAAACTTCCTTCATTGTCATCAGCAAATTATGTTCGGCTTATTGGTCTATAGTTCCCAGGTATTTATTTCCTTTCCTTCTTGAATAAGGGACCGGCATTCGCTACCCTCCAGTCTTCTCGGACCGCACCTGTAGCTGATGATGATGCAAAAATATCATCCAGGGTCCTCGTAGTTTTTTCTCTAGACTTCTACTGTGTTCGTTGATACATCTGGTTAGAACCAAGATTTTTACCCACCTTCCTACATTCTAATTCATCCAACACCTCCTCTACTGTGATATGGACTGTCCCCAAGATATCACCACTACCTTCCCTAAGCTCCCATCCCAAGTCTTCAAGTATTTCTCCACATTAGACACAGAGGAGAAATATTCATTGAGAACCTTGAGAATTTCCTGTGGTTCCACATATACATATCCACTTTGGTCCTTGAGGGGTCGTATTCTCACTGTGGTTATTTTCTTTTTTTTAATATATTTAAACAACCTCTTTGGATTGGTCCTGATCTTCTCAGCCAAGGCTATCTCGTGCCCCCTTTTCGTCCTCCTGAGACCCTTCTTCAGTAAACTCCTGTATCCCCGTAAAACTCCAGGGATCCCTTTGATCCCATCTCCCCGGACCTGAGCCATACCTCTTCAATATCTCTTGTCTTCCAGGGTTCCCTCTTCATGCCGACCTTGCCATTCACCCCCACAGGAACGTATAAACCTTGAACTCCTGCCATCTCACTTTTAAAGGCTTCCCAGTTGGTGGAGGTCCTTTTGCCTGCAATCAAATTACTCCAATCAACACCTGCAAGTTCCTGTCTAATTCCATCAACATTGACCTTGCCCCAAGTTAGAACTTGCACTGTGTACAGGTTTGTCTCTCTCCATAACTATTCAAAGATTAATAGAACTATGGTTACTGGTCTCAAAGTGCTCCCCTACTGTCACCTCCATCACCCGTCCCGCTCTATTTCCCAAAAGTAGGTCGAGTTTGCCCATTCCCGAACAGGACCTTCTCCATACTGCATAAGGAATGTTTCCTCAACACACTTAATACATTCACTCCATCTAAACCCTTAGTTCTGTGTAAGTCCCAGTCTATGTTCACAAAATTAAAATCTCCTACTATGACAATCCTATTGCCCTACAAGTCTCCCCAATCTCTCTGCATATTTTTGTTCTTCTCACTCCCATTGACTATTTGGCGGGTCTATAGTACAACCCAAATAATATCACCATCCCCTTCTTATTTCTTTGCTCCACCTATAAAGCCACACTGGATGATCGTCCAGGTATTTTATCTCTGATCACTGCTGTGATACTCGCCTTAATCAAAAATGCAACTCACCCTCTGCTCCTTCCACTACCACGATCCCGCCCAGAGCAGCTGTCGCTTAGTGCATTATGCTGCCAGTCCTAACTCTCCCTGAGCCATGTTTCTGTAATGGCTATATCATCCCAGTCCTACGTACCTATCCACGCCCTGAGTTCATTAGCCTTACCAATCATCCGTCTTGCATTGGAACAGATGCACTTTAATCCAACAGGCATTCCTTGCTCTCTGTCATGTTCCAGCTTGACCTGTCTCTTCACATTACTGTTTATAATTACTGTATCTCCTTCCAGCCTCACACTTGTCTCCCTGCTGTTGATGATCCTTTACCACCCCCAACCCCAGCCAATCTAGTTTAAACCCTCCCTTGTATCACTAGCAATCCTCCCTGCTAGGATATTGCCCCCTCACTTGCAGTTCAGGTATAACCCGTCCCCCTGAACAGGTCACCTCTGCCCTACGAAAGATCCGAATGATCCAAATATCTATATCCCTCCCCTGCACCAATTCGTTCGCCACGCATTCATCTGCCATAACCTCCTGTTCTTACCCTCACTAGCACATAGCACTGGACGTAAAACGGATATTACCACTGTCATCGTCCTGGCTTTTTCCCTTTGTCCTCGCTCACTATAATCACTCTGCAGGACCTCTTCACTATTTCTACATCTGTCATTTTGTAACAACGTGCGCAATGAATTCTGGCTGCTCCCCCACCCCGGTGAGAACGTTCTGCAGCCACTCTGAGACATCCTGGACCCTGGCACATGGGAGGCAACATACCATCCTGGATTCCCATTTGCAGTCACAGAATTTCCTGTTCGTTCCCTTGACTATCGAGTCTGAATAATTGCTTCTGAAGTTATTCTGCTCGCACAACCTTCTGATAATGGGATTTCGTCCTGGAACAGTTTGATTTTGCTGAATTCCCTTTGCTTCAAGCAATGGGGAGATTCCAATGAATCCTCATCATGAATCCTCCATGAGTGATAAAACCGACGGGGCTTTATTTTAGCTCGCACACATTGCTGTGATGAGGGACAGAAAAGAGAAAGGGAGGAGCAGACTGTTCCTTCTCAGATAGGTTACATTTCTCCATCCTAAGTTGAACCAATAATGTTAGCAGAACTCAGACTGGACTATGTGTGCTCTCCTTGAACGTTGTCTGAACATTATGACTCCATCACATTCCCTGCCCCATGCAGTTGCATCATTGCTGCTGTCGTACAGAATTATTTCATTAATAAATAATGATCCTTTTTTTTAAAATTTGAAGATGCGTTTGTATGTACCTGCGTAATATAAAAATAAAATGTTTAATGTATTCACCATATCTGCATTAAAATGAATGTGTCTTATCTTAAACAAGTATAGAAATTTCTGGAAAAGCTCAGCAGGTCTGGCAGCATGTATGAAGAGAAATGAGAGTTAACGTTTCTGGTCCAGTGACTCAGAAACTGTCTTATTCTTAAATTACTTCCACAGTTTTTTTTCTCCCACACAAGAGAAAATATCCATCAAGTATTTACCAGCTACTCTCTCCTCATGATCGTATATGGTCAATAAGAACATCTCTCATTCTCAGGCGTAAACTGTTAGTCCTTCATCACATACTGCATTCATCACTAGGCCGAGTAAAGAGAAACATCTTTGAAAAATTTGAAAACCGTTTCGCTTTTTTTTCCGTTTTGTGTATCATTACTTCAAACAATACATCAGCTGTGGTCTCAGCAATGCCCTGTGCTGATGCAGGAAAACATCGCTAAATTCAAACCCGACACCTTGCATGAACAGCATCGTTCTGTTTCCCTTCCAAATCATTTGCTGCATCTTCACAGTAACTTGATGTGTTTCATATGCTAATACACAAAAATCCCTCTGCGCCACCGAGTTCTGCATTTTCCCTCCATTTAAATTATTATACTGCTGTTTTGCCATTCTTCCAAAACACAAAGTTCCAGTCACCCACATTGTACATATTTTTATTTTGTTGCAAGTTTACTCACTGCCTTCCCCTTCTGTATCCCATTGCAGACGCTCTGCCTCCACTCGACATCTTATTGAATGTTTATCCTGATGTAAGAGCAAACTGAGCTCCAATATATTCAGCCTCTTCATCCAAGGCATTAAACTAGATTGTATACTGTTGATAAACTCATATTGATCCTCGAAGAATTCTACTAGTTACAGATTTCCAACCTGAAAACAAGTAATTATCTCACATCTGTATTTCAGGCTAGCTAACCAGGGCTCCCCTGTTCCTGTATAACTGTCCAGAAAGATTGTATGGCCTTCTGCTGCGCGGTGTAATTTAGTCAATGAGTTGAATGAGTATATTATTTTCCTGTGTAACTCCATAGCGGACAGAATTGCCTCCTGCTGTCTCATTATAACAATTCTGACTGGCTGAAAGGGGTTTCCTCTCTCTCTCTCTGTAACAGCCTCGAGATGTGAACTGGGAGGGCCACACGTGGGATAGGAGCAGCGGTAGGCCATTCGGCCCCTCCAGCCTGCTGCACAATTTAGAAGAATCATGGCTGGTCTGACTGTAGGTGACCACACCCTTCCTGTCTGTTCCCATTACATATTGACTCTTCTGTCCATCAAAGATCACTTGAGGTCAGCCCTGAACATCTTCAATGACCCAGGCTTCACTGTTCCCTGGGGATGACCGCGCCATATGTCACACAGTCTGAAGGAGAAAGGAACAACGTTATCTCAAATGTTAATGGGAGACGCTTTCATTTGAAAGTGTGTTAACCTCACAGAAAGTTACCTCCTCTTTTCAGAAATAAGGGCAAAACAAATGGGAACAGTCATAGACCATTCAGCCCACAGTCCCATTGAATGATAAAGTATTTATCAAAGTCAGCCTCCATTGCACCATTGGGAAAATATTCCTGCCATCTTTCGGCCATACAGCATAGGAAATTGAAGTATGGCCATTTCACCAATCAACTCTATTTTGCTCTTCGGTCCTGCCTGACATGTTTTTCAACACAATTCTTCCGCCTTCTCACTGTAACTCTGGATCCATGTTTTAATTTTAAAAAAGTCTATCTCTGTATTAAAGACATGGCTTTGGCTCTGTCGCCATATGTCTGTACGTGTGTGTGTGTGTGTGTGTGTGTGTGTGTGTGTGTGTGTGTATGTGTGTGTACATTCGTTTAATGCTGAAAATGTGTTACTGGAAAAGCGCAGCAGGTCAGGCAGCATCTAAGGAACAGGAGAATCGACGTTTCGGGTATAAGCCCTTCTTCAGGAATATAGTCATTCCTGAAAAAGGGCTTATGCACGAAACGTCGATTCTCCTGTTCCTTGGATGCTGCCTGACCTGCTGCGCTTTTACAGCAAAACATTTTCAGCTCTGATCTCCAGCATCTGCAGTCCTCACTTTCTACATCTGTTTAATGGCAGGACACAGGGTGGTCGTGGAGGGTGGTGTGTGTGCGTGTCTCTGTATATCTGTTTAATGGCAGGAGACACAGAATAATAATCTGTTGATACATCACATGAAGGAAACTGGTGACATTGAAATGAAGCCATCATCATGAATCAAGGAAAACCCAGCTGCTTGTCTCATGTCCTTTCGAGAAGACAACAGGACATTCTTCCCTGGTCAGACCTCTATGTGACTGCAAACGCACAGCAAAGTGTTTTACCATTTACCGTCTGGTAGCACAGCTGAATCAGCCACTCAGTACAAGATCGGAATAACATGTTGGCCTGACCAAGGCTGCACCCATTTCGTGAGCGAAGAACCAAAGGAAAGGAAGGTCCCTTCCTCTGCCTTTTTCCTGTATGCCTTCAGCTCATTCCCATTTAGGTAGATGACCATTCCCCATTTTAAGTGCATTCTTTCATCGTCTCTCCCCGAGCATGATGTTCACCTCTGGTGCTGCCTTTATTGATGATGACATACAGATGTAAGGAATTTCTTAATTCCACATCATTCGCAGTGCATTTAGAAGGAATGAGTTTTTTATGGCACAGGAAAGAAACGGAGATGTGTAAGTGTGGAAAAATAATTATCGTGATCAACCTTGAGAGTGTTGTTGAAGCAGTCTGTGGGATATTGCGGGCTGATTTTCTCTCCTTCATAAGGAATGATCACCTTGCCACAGAGAGAGTGCAATGGAGTTTCACGAGAATAATCCCTGGGAAGGTGGTACCATGCGGAGTGATGGGGAAATTAATCTTTATTGCTGTGAGAGAATGAGAATGAGACGTGATTGCATTGAAACTGGAGGGGGAGGGACAGTCACTCACGATGTACTAAACAAACACTGATACGGTGATAAATTCCATGGCTTCTTTATTTCTCAGGTAATTCAGTCTTCGAATAAACTCTCCCCACGTTAATACAGTACAGTTGGTATGTGATCCTGCACTGAACGTCATGTTAGCCATAATCCGGACAGCTGCAAGAATACCTTCATTCGAAA
Source organism: Chiloscyllium punctatum (assembly GCF_047496795.1). Classification (NCBI taxonomy): domain Eukaryota; kingdom Metazoa; phylum Chordata; class Chondrichthyes; order Orectolobiformes; family Hemiscylliidae; genus Chiloscyllium; species Chiloscyllium punctatum. The sequence goes on along the minus strand of NW_027309843.1, from coordinate 629,115 downwards.
AGAGTTAACTATTCCCACCAGCTTCTGACATCGTCTCGGAGATGGAAGATGCCTCCTTGAGACAAGACTCAAAACTTTTCGCTTCCTTCCTCAATGCCAGCAAACCACGTTAAAGTATCATGTGCACCACAGGCAAAGGAGCCACGAGCAACATCGTGAAGCCATCTCTGAGTGCAGTCTCTGTTACATTGGTTTGTCATATTGGAGCATCAATGACAGCCTCCTAGTCTTGGATAAGTGTATCAAAGGGTTGAATGGCCTCCACCTGGTCCCATGGAGCAGGTTCAAGCGTCTAATTGAGCTCTCTCCCTGTTCTTGCTTACCATAGCCCTCCTCTTACTGTGCAACATGCGGAGGATTTAATGGGCTATCCCTCTTCTTGTTCAGTAGTTTCGATATGATGAACAAGTTCTAGATATCGATGTGCAACAAGCTTGAGGTGCTGAATGAGCTCCTCTTTTAACTGTGGAAATGTGCAGTATCTGGCCACCAACCACAAACATCTTCCTTTGTCCTCTGAAAGACCCCAACCAGTGGGGAGGTTACACCTGATCCCCATTATGTTAAAATAATTACATGGTCCCGATGACATCCTCAGTCAAAATTCACCATTCACACTTTCCTGAGCCCCTGCGTTTGCAATCGGTGATTGTGTATGTGTAGGGAGTGATTTCCTCTCACAGAGGGAAATCAATGTCAGGAAATATCTGGGCTAGAGAGTTAGGGGACACGCATCACTGAAAGTATTTAAAGAGGAGGTAGATAAGATTTTTGACCTGACAGAGAGCTGAGGGGCTTGAATAATGGGGCATTACAGAGGAATTAATGGGACTCGGCAAGATGGCGGTAATTCTGCCAAACTGCCTGCCTAACAGACAAGGCAAAGTGGTGTTTTTTTGCCATCCCTGGCCGATTTATGTGGTGGAATTATTAGTTTAAAACCTTACACAACACATTTGTGTTAATATTTGGGAGTGGGAAGGATACCAAAGGGAAAAGGAGCAGGCAAACAGCATTATGGAGGGCCCTTCACTGCAGCACCAGGTATTCCAGAGACTGCAGCAGCAGCCTCTCCTAAACCGCCCCCCACCCCATCCCCCCGCACCCCCGGGACCTAACGGACTCACAGGAATAGGTTGAGACGATGGAGAGAGTTACCTTGAATGTTGGGGCTGCGATTGAAGACATCCTTGGGGAGATGCGTGCCCTGGTCCAACCCATCGCATCCATGCTCCAGAAGCATGACCTGGAGATCCAGTGCCTCGGGGAGCGGCTGGAGGAGGTGGATAGTCCAATTAAGGCCTCGAAAATTGCGATAGAGTCCTCATCCAGTTGGTTCCAGGTGAGGGAGCAAGAAGTGCATGCCTTGTGAGACCATATAAATAACCTCGAAAATCGAGGTCGGAGGATAAATCACAAATTGCCAGGACGCTGGAAGGTGAGCAGCCAGCCAGTTTCATTGAAAGCTGGGTGTCAATCTTTTTGGGCCTTCATGTCGAGTCTAGCAGACTTCAGATTGAAAGGGATTATTCGGTTACAGTGCACGGGTCAGGGCCGGTGCAGCGCCCCTGCTTGGTCCTGGTGCACTTCTATTCATATGAACACAAGCAATAAGTCATAGAAGTTTCCAGATCCGTAGGAAAACATCCGCAGGCGCTGCTCTACAAGGGATCAAAAATCATGTTTCACCAGGATTTCTCTGCAGCTGTTATTCAAAAGAGGAAATCCTTCGCTGAAGTTAAAATGAGGCTCAGGAACATGTGCATCCAATACTCCATGAGATACCCCGCAGTACTTCGTTTGAGCCACGTGGACTCAGTTTATACATTTGACTCAGCGGGTTAGGCTAAAAACTTTGTGGACACTTTAAAATAGACGGATTGGCCTGAAACATACGGTTAATGTTTGCTCTCTTTTCTATCTTTCCCCATGTTTTTCCTTCCTTTTTTTATCCTTTTCTTTCTCCCTAATAATTTTCTTTTTGGAAAGGTGGTAAATGACTTTGGAATAAGTTGTTACTTTTATTTTAATAACCAGACTTGCCTGATGGGAAATTTTGCGGATGTTCTTTGTTGTCTCTCCCCCTTTTTATGTTTGTTCTGCTTCTCTTTTAGTCACAAGTAAGGGTGACATGAAGCCAGGGACGGGTGGATTGTTCAACCTTGCCTTGTGTTTTTTTTCTGTTGATTGAAGGATCATCTCCTTGTTTTTTTTTTCTGGCCTATGGCTGGAGCACAGTCCGCGTTTGAAGGAATTGTGAAGGAGGGGATGTGAAGGGTGAATGCCCTCTATGGGCAGGGTGAAGAGTGTTCCATTCAAGGTTCACTTTCTTTGGCTTTCTTTGGTAGGAATAGTTGTTCATAGTTTTGATAGAGTAGTTTTTGTATATATAGTTTTTCAATTCTATGAATCTTTGTTTACTTATGCTCGGTGCTTTGTAAGAAGGGTTCTCCCTCCGAGGGGTTCAAGGTTGTCTGAAAGGGGATATGGATAAGTGTTTATTAAATGGTGCACTTGGAGCATTACGGGAAGTCATTCGCCTGTTAAAAGACAAAAAAGAGCTTTCTAGCCTTAAGAGCAAAAGGGTTGACATCATTTTGTTGCAGGAAACCCATCTTGATGTTGGGAACACCTAACGTTACAACAGGGGGTTATGACCGGATATTCTTTTCATCCTTTACTAATAAAAGTAGGGGAGTGGCCGTACTTATCCATAAAACTTTTCCGTTCACATTATTAGAGCAGGTGAAAGATGAGCAGGGACGGTTTGTGATACTTAAAGCCCTGATACATGGGAAGGAATGTGGTATTTTACACGTCTACTGCCCTCCAGTGCATCCTCTCAAAATTTTGATTCGTGCTTTCTCTAATTTGAGTGTTTTTGGAAAACGGCACATTATTATGGGGGGATTTTAAATGTCTTTTGGATCGACAGTGGACAGGATGCCTTATGGGCACCCAACTATTTCTTCAACTGCCAAGCAGGCAGTTGCTTTCTACGAGACGTTGGGGCTGGTGGATATTTGGAGATGATTTAACCCTACCGGCAGGGACTTCACCTTTTTCGCAAATCCACATAAATGTCACATGAAGATTACCCTCTTTCTGGCTCCCTCGGCTCTTCTGGATTCGATTATGGGTTGTAAAATTGGGAATATATCTCTCATCACGCGGCAGTATATTTGAAGGTTAAGGCCAAGACTGAAAGGTTAGATTTGCAGCACTGGCATTTGGGTCCCTTTCTCCTTAAGGATTCCAAATTTGAGCAATGCCTTTTAAAGGAGTTTCAGGAATTCTTGACTATCCATTCAGGCATGGCAAGTAGTCCATACATGCTATGGGAGACTGCTAAGGCCTTTGCTAGGGGATTAGGCATTGCCTGTTTGGCTAGCCAGAAATGACAGAAGGAGGAACAGCAGTGTCTACTTGAGACGCAGTTGAAAGCTGCGAAGACGGACATTTTGCATGGCCTTTGGTCACTAACCTACAGCAGATCATGGCCCTTCGGGCTACTTTGAATTCAATACTGACACAAAACGTAAAGAAAGAACTTTATTTTCCTAGATAAAGACTGTTAGAATATGGGGATAGGCCAGGGAAGTATTTAGCATGCCTGACTCGGAAGAAGCGTGCTCCCCAATCCATTACTGCAATTAGAGACAACGCCGGGGTCCTTACATACGATGCTAAAAAGATTAATGGGGCTTTACAGATATTTTACTTTGAATTATATCGGTCTGACGGTTGCGAAGACAGGAGGGCGAAAATGGAAAGCTTTTTTAAGAAGCTTGTCATCCCACGGGTAACCTTGGAACAGGCCGCTCTCCTTAATGGCCCCTTGACAGTTCAGGAAATACAGGACGAAGCAAGGCAACTTCAGAATGGGAAAGTGCCTGATACTGATTGGCTTCCGGGTGAGTATTATAAGGAGTTTACAGGGATCCTGTCAGGGCCGATGTTGGAGATGAACAATCACTCCGATATGCATGAATGCTTAACCACATGTTTGAGAGAAGCTAATAATTCCTTAATTCTTAAGAAGGAGAAAGGTTCCTGAGGATTGTGCCTCATAAAGGCCCATCTCCCTATTAAATTCAGATTTCAAGATTCTGTCCAAGATCCTGGCGCTGAGATTGGAAAGGGTGTTGTCCCATATTATTAAAGAGGACCAGACAGGCTTTATAAGGGGCCATAGGTCCTCTAATAATATTAGAAGTTTGCGGAATGTGTTCCAAGTTGGTCAGCAACGATCGATTCAGGGATTGATGATTTCCTTAAATGCAGAGAAAGCATTTGACCGGGTGGAATGACCATATCTTTTTTATGTCTTAGAACAGTGTGGGTTGAGTGAAGTCTTTGTAAGGTGGGTGGAGGTTTTATATCGCCAACCACTGGCCGTGCTCATCACCAACAGGTGAAGTCTGGGTATTTAACGATTGGTCGGGGTAGTCGGCAAAGCTGCCCCCTCTCACTGTTGTTGTTTACGTTGGTGATAGAGCCGTTGGCAGAGGCCATTGGTCAGAATGTCCACATAACTGCTCCGGAAGTGGGATCGAGGGCACACAAGATTACACTGTATGTGGATGATGTCCTTTTGTTTTTATCGAACCTGATGACCTCCGTACCCCATTTTACACAATGAATCAGCTCATTTGGGGCTATTTTAGGATATAAGCTTAACTTTGCAAAATCGGAGGTTATGCCTTTGGGGAAACTTAAGGATGTGTCAGAAATTGAAGGTGGCCCTAACCTGCCTTTTAAGTGGTCACAGGCAGGGTTCCGGTACTGACGCATTTTTATTACCCCCAAGTTTGATCTGTTATTCCGGACTAACTTTGCTCACTTGCTCGATAATATTAGGTGAGGTCTCCAGAGATGGGAGGCTCTTCCAATTTCAAGGCTGGGCTGATTATCTTTCATTAAGATGAATGTTCTTCCTCGTTGGCTTTATCCCATGCGTATGCTCCCCATAACTTTTCACAGGTAAACGCTGTGGAAGCTTCTGGGGTGGTTTGGTTCCTTTGTCTGGCATCGTGGGCGGCCCCTCATCAAACTTACTAAATTGCAGTTGCCTCAAGGAGGGGAGGATTGATTTCCCAGATGTCAGAAGGTATCAATGAAGTTCCCTGCTGTCCTTCATCTGCAAATAGGTAGGTAACGATTCAAACTCAGTATGGCTGGATATTCAGGCCTCCCAAGCAAAATGCCCTCTTATTAACCTGTTGTTCATGGATAAGATGAGGACAGTTATGGACCATTGCTGGAACCCCATTGTCATTAGTACAGTCAGGGCTTGGAAGGCGATGCGTCAGATTGAAGGTCCCCATTAACACCTATACTTGGCATGCCAGGTTTCCGACCAGAGACGATGGACTCAGGGTTCAAACTATGGGCAGCGAGAGGAGTATCTAGTTTTGGAGACTTGTTTGAGGGGGAGGTTATGATGTCTGTTGAGCAACTGGGCTGCAAATACGGGTTACCCAGTAGAGAATTTTTACGTTTTATTTTCAGGTTAGGGATTTCACCCAGACGAAGACTACGCTTCTCACTAAGCCTTATAAGCCCGATACAGAGAAGTTGTTGCTACGTTCCACAAGCACCCTTTCGGTTAGTGATCTCTATCACCTGCTGGGTGTCAGGGCCTGGCAGGATATTAACCGTTTATGTGAGCTCTGGGGGCAAGAGCTAGGAATGGAGATCTCTTCTGAAACATGGGAGAACATATGGGAGAATAGTTAAAAGATCTCTATATGTAATAGAACATGCGCTACACAGTTAAAAGTAATGCACATGGCGCATCTGGCACCAGACCATCTGGCGAAGTTTTAAAAAATGGGCATCTTCAGTGTGTCCCAAATGTAATATAAGTGTAGATACTCTTACCCATTGCTTCTGGTCATACTACAGGCTCCGTGATCACTGGACAGCAGTGGCGGGAGAGATAGGGAGGGAATTGAGGACTGAAGTCAAAGTAGACCCGATATCTCTCCTCTTAAATCCACCGAATTTGTCAGCTTGAGACGGGCATGAGAATAAACTATTTAATATTCTTGCACACTGTGCACGGAATAGAATTCCGATGAATTGGGTGTCTGAGAACCCGCGGGGCTTGCTGGAATGGCAGAAATACATTATGGAGGACATTCCCTTGGATATTTTTACAAACATGGTGCACCACACAACACATCATTTTTATAAATCATGGCAGCCCTACTTGAGTTACTTGGAAACAGATTTGTCAGTTGTCTTAACTGGAGCGTTTGTTTAACAAGGATGGTTAGATTTGTCAAGCACTGGGCCCTGAAGTGGGGAATCTCCTGTGTTAATACGGGGGTATATATACAATGCTCCTGTTCAGCTTTGCCAAAGGGTCAGTTAGAATCGAAACGTCAGCTCTTTTCACTCCTTACGGATGCTGGCAGACCTGCTGAGATTTTGCAGCATTTTTTCTTTTGGTTTCATTTCAGCATCTGTAGTAATTTGCTTTTTTTTTGCTCCTGTTCTTCTGTTTGGGAGCTTTGCGCCGGGCATAGCTGTTCTATATTTTGTGGGGTTTTTGTTTTCTCTTTTTGTTTTTCTTTATTTTTTTGGTGTTACTTTGCACAGTGATAGGGTTTGTTTTGTATTAGAGAGTAGGTTATAGTTAGGAGACAGCAGTTGTATGGTAATTTGTGTTTTTTTTTACTTTTTAACTACTAATATTTGATATTGATTGTATTTTTCAATAAATTTATATGTTTGTAAAGTTTAATAAATTGCTAATAAATATATTTACAAAAAAAAAATCTTGCCGGAGTTATGCTGAAAGATATTTGAATTTTGGAGAGATTAGAATATGTCACGTGCCAGTGAGATTAGGAATAGGAAAGTAGTACAGAAAACAAATCTGGCCAAAGAGCTGGTAGGGGAGGCAGTATATCCGATATGTGGATCATTGGGATTCCAGCGTCGGTAGGGCCTACACAACAAGGATGGGATGGACCTGAACTGGCTGCAGTCTCCGATATGTGGACTTCCCGAGTTGAGAAGAAGAAGTAGGCTTATGTTAGGACAAAATGTGAAAAATCAGTTAGGGCGCTTGAGGGTTACAAGGAAGTCAGGAAAGACCTAAAAAGAGAGCTCAGATGAACCAGGAGGAGACATGAGAAGTTGTTGGTGGATAGGATCAGGATTTAACCTAAGGCTTTCCATAGGTATATCAGGAATAAAAGAATGACGAGAATTAAATTCGGGCCAATCAAGGATAATAGTGGGAAGTTGTGTGTGGAGTCAGAGGAGATAGCGGAAGCATTAAATAAATATTTTCAGACAGTGTTCACTATAGAAAATGAAAATGTTGGCAAGGAAGATACAAAGATACTTGCATCAAGATTAGAAGAGATTGAGGTTCACAAGGATGAGGTATTAGATACACTGCAGTGTGTGAAAACAGACAAGTCCCCTGGGCCTGATGGGATCTACCCTAGGATCCTCTGGGAAGCAGGGAAGAGATTGCTGAGCATTTGGCATTGATCTTCAAATCATCATTGTCTACAGGAATAGTGCCTGAGGGCTAGAGGATAGCAAATGTGGTTCCCTTGTTCAAAAAGGATAGTAGAGACAACCCTGGTAATTACAGACCAGTGAGTCTCACTTCAGTTGTTGGTAAAGTGGTGGAAAAGGTTATAAGAGATAGGATTTATAACCATCTAGAAAATAATAATCTGATCAGGGACAGTCTGCACGGTTATGTGAAGGGAAGGGCGTGCCTGCCGGATCTTATTGAGTTTTTTGACAAAGTGACCAAAAGGTAGATGAGAGCAAACCGGTTGATGTGGTGTATATGGATTTCAGCAAGGCGTTCGATAAGGTTCCCCACAGTAGGCTATGATACAAAATGCGGAGGAATGGGAATGTGGGAGACATTGCAGTTTGGATCAGTAATTGGCTTACTGATAGAAAACAGAGGGTTGTCGTTGATGGAACATGTTCATCTTGGTGCACAGTTACTAGCGGCGTACTGCAAGGGTTGGTGTTGGGTCCACTGCTGTTCATCATTTAGGGCTTAAAAGGATGCGTTAGTAAATTTGCGGACAACACTAAGGTTGGTGGAGTTGTGGATAGTGACGGAGGATGTAGTAGGTTGTGGAGAAGCATAGATAGAATGCAGAGCTGGGTTGAGAGGTGGCAAATGGAGTTTAATGTGGGCAAGTGTGAGGTGATACACTTTGGCTGGAATCATCGGAATGTGAAGTACTGGGCTAATGGTAGGATTCTTGGGAGTGCAGATGAGCAGAGAGATCTCGGTGTCCATGTGCACAGATCCCTGAAAGTTGCCACCCAGATTGACAAGGTTGTTGAGAAGGCATACAGTGTTTTGGCCTTTATTATTAGAAGGATTGAGTTCCGGAACCAGGAGGTTATGCTGCAGCTGTACAAAGCTCTGGTACGGCCACACTTGAAGTACTGTGTACTGTTCTGGTCACCACATTATAACAAGGATGTGGGAGCTTTGGAAAGAGTGCAGGGGAGATCTACTAGGATGTTGCATTGTATAGAAGGAATATCTTACGAGGAAAGGCTGAGGGCCTTGTGGCTGTTCTCGTTAGAGAGAAGAAGGTTGAGAGGTGACTCAGTAGAGACATACAAGATAATCAGAGGGTTAGATAGGGTGAACAGGGAAAGCCTTTTTCCAAGCGTGGGGACTGCAAACACGAGGGAACACAAATTTAAAGTGAGGGGAGATAGGTATAAGACAGATGCCAGAGGTAGTTTCTTTACTCAGAGAGTAGCGAAGATATGGAATGCTTTGCCTGCATCTGTGGTAGATTCGCCAATTTTAAGTGAATTTAAGTCGTCATTGAACAGGCAGATGGACGTACATGGAATAGTGTAGGTGGGATGGGCTTCAGATTATTATGACAGGACGGCGCAACGTCGAGGCCCGGAGGACCTGTACTGCGCTGTAATGTTCTATGTTATATGTTCTATGATAGGATATACACAAGAAGGATGGATGGACCTGAACTGGCAGCAATGTCCGATATTTGGATCATTGGGATTCCCGGATCAGTAGGATATACACAAGAAGGATGGGATGGGCCTGAGCTGGCAGTAATCTCCGATATGGGGATCATTGGGATTCCCGGGTCAGTACGACCTACACAAGAAAGATGGAATGGACCTGAACTGGCAGCAATCTCCTGGCAGGTAGGTTTGCTATTGTAACTCAGGAGAGTTTTCACTTGTGTGATCGGGGGCGGGCTGGGGGGGGGGGGGGTTGGTGGTGCGGGAGTGGGTTGCAGAGCGGTAGGTCCACAATACAGTGACAAAGGAGAAATTGGAGACTAAAACCAGTGCAGCTAAGACAAACAATACAGAAGCAGAGTGCATTGAACAAAATGGCTACCTGAAGTGTGATTAGTTTCATGTGAGGAATCTGGCAGGTCGGAACTTGGAGCTTTGGTGAGTACAGATTGAAGTTACAAAGGAGGACAGTGGAATTGCCTATTTACAATATTGTCTGCTTTACTGGCAGTCTTTCATAATCACCGGAAAATATTAACAGAGGATTTACCTCAGGGAAACTCAAACTAAATATCAGGTAGTATCTGATGTGTTTGGCTGAGGTGTATTTATTTCAATGCAAGGATTATTACGGGTAAACAAATGAATTTAGAACGTGAATGTGTACATGGGAATACGATGTTGTAAATATAATAGGGACTTGGTTGAGAAAGGGACAGGACAGGCTGCTCAACATTCCAGGGTTTTGATGTTTTAGATGAGATAGAGGGGAAGGTAATAAAAAGGGTGGAGGAGTTGCATTACTAATTTGGGCTGATGTTACATCTGCACTTAGAGATGGAGTACTGGAGGGCTCATCTACTGAGTGAACATGAATAGAGCTCAAAAATAAGATGGATGCAAGAACTGTACTAGGATTATACTGTACTCCCTGCAACAGACACCGAGGGATTAAGGAACAAATATGTATGCCGATTATGGAAAAGTGTATTAAAACAATAGTTGTATATCTTTCCACGCTTCAGGCTCTCTGCCTTTATTCCTGATGAAGGGCTTTTGCCCGAAACGTCGATTTCGCTGCTCCTTGGAAGCTACCTGAACTGCTGTGCTCATCCAGCACCACTAATCCAGAATCTGGTTTCCAGCATTTGCAGTCATTGTTTTTACCATAGTTAGTGACTTTAACATTCCCAATATTGACTGGGAGTCCCTTAGAGAAAGAGACTTAGACGATGTAGAATTTATTAAGTGCATCCAAGAAAGTTATTTGCAGCGGATAGTCCAACTACAGGACCTCGTATTAGAATATGTGTCTGTCCAGGTGATTGGCTATTCAGTAGATCATTTCGGAAACAGTGATCACGACGCCCTCAAGTTTGAGATAGCTATGAACATGGACTAAGTCAGGATCTTGTGGAAGTTAATAAATTGGCAGAAGGCAAATTACACCAGCATCAGTCAGAAGCGAGGGGCTATTAATTGGGAGGAGCTGCTATTAGGCACATCCACATTTTGCATGGTGGGACTGTTTATTAAATTGTAATATCGTCTGGTGAATGTCCTCCCAAATGCTCGAATTTTAATCTGTTTTGTTTGAACAGATATTTCGAGGACACTACATATCAGAAAACAGGACGAGATAATGGATGATTGTGTACTGTGTCCTTCGCACCACCAGCTTGTTTCTTCAGGCACTGAAAGTCTTTATTGTGGGTCAGGGAACCTCAGAAATAATATGGCACAGACTGAGGCAATTCAGCCCATCGTACATCCACAAGCTCTCCCATTGTACTATCTGAAAGCAGATCGAGTTATTTGAGACAGACTGAGAGAGAGGGAAAATGAAACAAAAAGCAAGAATGGGAAGGGAGATCGACAGAGTGGATAGAAAGTGGAGCGACAGACTGAGTGAGAGGAACGGGTGTTAGATGAGAGTGAAGCCGGATAGATCAAGATGCAGCATGAGAAAAATAGACAGAAGATGGAAATTTTATTTATTAACTCCCCTGGACTGCAAGCCCTTTTTTTCTGGTGCCATACCCTGAGGGCGCTGTGCTGATACTGGCTGTCTTCCCAGATCATTTATCTCCAATAACATCACAGAGCTGGGTAGCTGACAGTTAAACATAATCCAATAGACCACTTGATTAGTTCCAAGGAGAAGGTGGATTAACTAAATAGACTGGGTGAACAGCAGCAGGAACTTAAAAGCCCACGAGATACTGTGAGTGGGACTGGACGGGAGAATCTCAGTGAAGGAGGTCACTGATAGAGAGGAAATCAGCTTCTCAGATGCGGGCCGAATAATGATTGATTAAAGTTTGCACAACACTTCCATGGTTTTGTAATTCACATTTCAATTAGGTAGATCAAGGTCATGAGTATATTTTAGCAAATCCTATCTGTTTGTATTTTACATATTTTGGAATGTACAAAAAGTTATGTTTTCCCCATATTTTGTGTTGAATATGCATATTGTTTTTCTGGGGAAGTAGGGACCTGTTCTGAGGGTTGGTCTTTATCTGCACAACGCTGGGACCAGAGTCCTAACAAATCACATAACTAAGGTTGCGAGCAGATCTTTGAACAATTTTTTTTTAGGTTTGGGGTGGGGTTTCAGTTATAGAGAAAATTAGAAAATTGGGATGAAAAGAGGAGGTAAGAGTGCAGAACTCAGGAGAGGTTATTAAAATCTCCAGCACAGGCACAAATAGGACAGAGTGTATTGAAAGTTTAAACAATCACACTGGACAAACAAATGACACTGAGAGGAGGGGCGGTTAATATAGGACTGAGAGTATTATGTCTGTCTGCATGCCGTTCAGGAATAAAGTAAATGAGCTTGTGGCGCAGATTGAAATTGGCAGAGACGTGGCTGCAAGGGAATCAGGATTGACAGCTGAATATTCAAGGGTATACATCCTATCAAAAAGATAGGTTGGGTGGGGGAGTGGTTGACTTATTATTAAGAATGAAAATAAATCAATCGTAAGAATTCTGATCTTCTTGCTATTGGAATGATGTTGTGAAACTTGAAAAGGATGAGAAAAGATTTCCAAAGATGTTACCAGATTGGACTATTTGAGCGACAGGGAGAAGGTGAATAGGCTGGGGTTGTTTTCCCTGATGCGTTAGAGGCGGAGGGATGACGTTATAGCGGTTTAGAAAATCACAAGGGGCAGGCATGGGATAAGGAGACAAAGTCTCTTCCCTGGGGCGGGAGAGAACTAGATTGCATAGGTTTAGGTTGAAAAGCGAAGCTTTAAAAGGGACCAAAGGAGCAAGTTTTTTCATGAACAGAGTGGCGTGTGTATAGAAACAACTGTGGGAGGAAGTGGTGGACACTGGTCCCATACCAACATTCAAAGGGCATATGGATGGGTATGTAAATAGCAGAGGTACGAAGGATATAGGGCAAGTGCTGGCAAATGGGATTAGATTAGGTTGGGATATCTGCTCGGCATGGACGAGTTGGACCGAAGGATCTGTTTCTATGCTACACATCTCTCTGACTGTATGACATAAAGTTGGGTTAGATAGCACAAAATCAGTGTGGGTAGAATTGAGTTTCACTAAAGGTTGAAAAAAGAAACATAGTTGGTGTCATGTTCAGGATTCTATTACACACCAGGAGATAGTAATGATGCGCAGAAAAGGCAAAATACAGTAGTCATGGGAGATTCCAATACACGGGGGGTCTGGGAACATCAGGTTGGCAGTGGTTCACAAGAAATATCATTTGTGGAATATCTTCGATAGGGCTTTTTTGGAGCAGCTTGTGGTGGAGCCCACAGACGGAGGCAATTCAGCCCATCATACATCCACAGGAACAGGCATTACTGGATGTAGTGCTGTGCAAAGATGCAGACTATTTAAGAGAGCTTTAGGTGAAGGAACACGAAGGAAGCAGTGATCTTAATATGATTGAAATTATTCTGCGATTTGAGAGGGGGAAGATAGAATCAGAGGTAATGGTATTTCAGCTGTATAAAGTAAACTACAGAGGCATGTGGGATGAGCTGTGTAGAATTGACTGGGAGAGGGGCTTGCATGAAAAACAGTGGAAGAGCAATGGCAGGAGTATCTGGGAGTAATTCAGAAGACACAACAGAATTTCTTCCAGAGAGAAAAAAGAAATACGGTACAGGGGAGAATGAAGCAACCATGGCTGACAAGGTTAAAAATCACACAACACCAGGTTATAGTCCAACAGGTTTAACTGGAAGCACACTAGCTCTGGGAATGCCGCTCTTTCAACAGGTGTTTGTGCAGGTGTCAGGGACAGAATAATAGCAAAACAGCAAGCGTATAATGTGACGAAGGGCAGAGGAAAACCAGACAATTTGGAAGCTCACAAAGACCAACAGAGGACAACAAATAAAAAATATGGAGGAAGGAGATTAAATATGAGGGTAAGCTTGCCAGTTAAATCAAGAAAAATAGTAAGATCTTCTTTAGATATATAACGGGCAAAGGCAAGACAAAAGTGGACATTGGGGTGCTGGAAAATAGCCTAGGAGAGACAGTCGGTGGGAACAACGAAATGGCTGAGGACACAAATAATTTCCCAAAAATTCAAGAGTGTGACGGGGCAAAGCTCAGTATGTCACACATTGTCAAGGCAAACAGGGTAGAAAAGCGAACTGGGCTGATGATGGATAAGTCACCTGGACCAGAAGGACTACACCACAGAGTTCTAAGGGAGAAAGCTCACAGGTAGTGGGGGCATTAGTGATGATCTTTCAGGAATCATTAGAATCACTACAGAACTGGAATAGAGCGAATGTAAATTCCCTATTTAAAAAGGGAATGAGGCAGGAGACGGAAAATTCCAGACCAAATAGCCTAACTTCAGGCGTGGTAAGATCCTGGAACCGATTGGGAAGGATCAGATTTCTGAATATTTGGAAGTGTATGCCAATATAGGTCAAAGTCTGCATGGTTTCATCAAGGGGAGGTCATAGCTGACACATCTGTTAGGCCTTTTCGAGAAAGTAACGAGCAGCTTAGGCCAAGGAGGGCCAATGGATGTTATTACCCGGAGTTCAAGAAGGCCTTTGACAAGTGCCACACATAAGACTATTGGTTAAGATAAGGGCACATGGTGACATAGGTAATGTGCTAGCATGGGATAAAAGCGTGATTGTTCGTCAAAAAGCAGGTAGTACGGATAAAATGGTCCTTCTTAGGATGGCAGCTGGTGACAAAATGTGTTCTGCAAAACTCAGTGTTGGGGCAACTTTTCACTTTGTACTTTAATGATCTAGATGACAGAACGGAGGGCATTCTGGCTAGGTTTGCAGACATTGCAAAGATATATAAAGGTACAGTTAGCACGCAGGAGGCAGATAAGATGCAGAAGGATTTGGACAGGTTAGGAGATGGGCAAAGAAGTGGCAGATGAGTAAAACATGGGCTAGTATGAGGTCATGCACTTTGGTACGAAGAATAGGGGCATGGACTACTTTGTAAATGGGAAGTAAATTCAGAAGTCTGAAGTGCAAAGAGACTTGGCAATCCTAGTCCAGGCATCTCTCAAGGTAAACTTGCAAGTTTAGTCAGTATTTACAAAGACAAATACAATAAAGGGATTTATTTCGAGAGGAATTAAATATAAAAGCAGTGATGTATTTCTAAGGAACTAAAAAGCTTTCGTCAGGCCACATTTAGATTATTGGTTGCAGCTTTGGGCCCTATATCTCAGCAGATATGTAGTGGCCTTGGAATATTCAAAAAACGTTCACTGGAATGGCCCCACGAATGAAAAGCTTAACATACGAGGAACATTTGAGGGCTCTGGGTCTATACTCGATGGATTTTAGAAGGATGGGGGGGGGATCTAATTCAAACTTACAGAATACTGAATGACTTGGACAGAGTGGAGTTTGGGAAAATGTGTCCAATGGTAGGAAAGACGAGGATCCGAGGCTCATACATACACCACAGCAAAGACCTTTTAGAACAGTGATAACGAGTAACTTCTTCAGCCAGAGCATTGTGAGTCTATGGAATTCATTGCTACAGAAGGCTGTGAAGGCCAGGTCATTGAGTATGTTTAAGCCTGTGTCGGATTGTAAAGAGGACTAAGGGTTATGTGGCGAATGGGTTTGAGAAATTCATCAGCTTTGATTGAATGTTGGAGCAGTCTGGATGGGCTGAATGGCCTGGTTTCTACTCCTATGTCTTCTGGTCTTATGGTCTTTAGTAATATTGGCTTTCCTCAGTCCTCATTGTAGATTTATACTCGAACCTGATCTTCATATGATTTATAAAGAGAAACGTTCTAAAATTGATAACTGGGCAATATTATGTTCCCTAACTCTCGTCTCAGCAGCCATGTCCCCCAATTCTGCCTGCTTTCTGTCTCCACCCCAATGCCATGATCACATTGTAATTCAAGTGCAGTAAGTGGAACTTCACCACAGTTGATTGGCATTAATAAATCAACAGCATGACCCTCACCTGCCCTCTCTGATCCTGGAGTAACAATCTGAATTACATTTATCAGGGACAATTCTCTGATAAAATATCCATGCCGTTTGTCTGTTATAACCCCATGTTGTCTTAGGCATATTCTCCTGTCAGAGTATCGTGTATAAACGTTCTGTCAATGCATTATTTATATTGTAATGACTGATCACTAGCTGCATGCTGTATGTTTCCAATTATAAACAGAGAAACTCATTTATATTCTCACAATCCTCTGTCATTACTCCCATATCCAATTCAGATTGAATGATAACACACAATCAATCTGCCATCTCCAACATTCCTCTGCTCAGTCACCCTCACATGCCCCATTCCGAATGTGTAAAGTTTATGCGTTATTTTGAAATGTAATATTAACTGCATTGAATAGAAAGGGGTTAACCGGAGCTATTTGTTTAGCGAGTGTGCTTAATATCAGCCTCTGTGGATCCTAACTGTGTCACTGGAGGATTAGCCTCTTCTTTTAATAAGGACTGGGTTCGATGTGCTGAACCATAGTATGAGCAGGAGCATCAGCGACAGCACTAACAAGGATCAGCATCTCCAGAGAGAGGGGAAGGAGAGATCAGAATCTGGGAACAATGGACTGGAATGTTCCAACAATGGACAGGAGTTTATCCTTGGGTCTTTACTACCTTTCTGAGCCTTTCATATCAGTAGCAGCACGGATCGCAGATATCCTTTGGATTATTCAAGGTGGTTACTATCCATTCCTCTCTATAGTTGGTGTTCCTCGTAAGTCATTCTTTTTGTCTATTAAACCGAGTTGAACTGTGTTTCTTCTCATGTTAGGTAAATTTGGGAATGGGGGAAGTCAGTGTCTTCACTCCCAATCAAAAATTCCTTTCCTGATAAATTCTATGAAGCAAATTACTATTCATAAATTGCTCACTCAAACGCGAGAAGGAACCAGACTGTTCTCAAATCGATAAACCTTCTAGCCCTGCACAGAGCTACATTTCCATAACCTCCCCACTCACCAATCCTGCCCAGTACCATCATTATGATGTTCTAGTCTACTCGTCAGCTTCATGCAACATCTGGATAAACTTCTGAATTTGTGTCACCATGAACTTCGGATCCATCTGTTTCCAGTCTCTTCTAACGACATGTCCATGACAAGTTAATTGCACTTGAGATGTTTAACTTGTTCTCTCCATAGAATCTGTCAGGCACGAAAATAGTGCATGGTGCTCGAGTCATTGACTCTTAATCTAGACGCACAGAATGAGAATCTGTTGATGTTTGATGAAGCAAGTAAATGGAATTTAAAATAAACTATCAGCATTTGTAATAAACAGAAGCCCATCTGCTTGCCTCGTGTCCTTTAGAGAAGGAAATGGGTTTTCCTTCCTTGGTCAGGTCTCCGAGTAACTGCAAACCCACTCTTTCGTGTTCTGTGGAACAGCTGAACCAGCCGGTCAGTTCAGGATAGGGATAACACGCTGGTCTGACCAGGGCTTCATATACCTCGCGAAAAAGAACAAAAATAAAGATAGCTTCCTTCTGCTTCCTGTTTCCCATATGCCTACAGCTCATTTCCATCGGGTAGGTGACTATTCCTTAGTTTAGGTATATTCCATCTCTTTGAGTCTCTCCCCGAGAATGAGAGGTAAGGACGTTGTAAATTCCGCATCAGTGGCAGTATATAGAGAAGGATTTATATATATATATATATATATATATATATATATATATATATATACCATAAGAAAGAAATGAAGGCGGCGAGGTGAGGGAAAGTAATTATTGTGATCATCCTGAGAGTGTTGTTGAGGCAGGGTTTGGGGTATGGTGCACAGATTTTCTCTCTTTTATAAGGAACGATCTCCTTACGACAGAGTGAATGAAAAGGGATTCCACCAAACCAATCGCAGGGATGATGATATCATGAGGAGTGAGTGAAGATTAATCTGTCGCACTGTGAGATAATAAGATGGGATTGCATTGAAGCTTCAGGGGGATGGACAATCACATATAATGTTCTAAACAGGCACTGATACGGTGATACATCCCATGGATTTTGTTTACTCAGGTTATGAGATACTTGATACTTTTCGTATCTCTCAGAACATTCCTCCCATCCGCCCCCACTCCCAATATTAATGAGAGAGCAGAAAATCCAGACTTTGAAGTTGAACTCCACATTTTAATACAGTGCATTTGGTATGTGATCCTGCACTGAATGTCATGTTATCCACAATACTAACATCAACCACAATACCTTCATTCTAAAACAATTAACTATTCCCACCAGTTTCTGATCCTCATGGAAAACATGGGTCTGTCTTCTCGGAGATGGAAGATGTCTCCTTAAGACTAGACAGCAATCATTTGGCTTCCCTCCTCACTGCCAGCAATCCACGTTAAAGTAGCACATGTTCCACAGGCAATGTGCCTCTATCAGTGCAGGATCTGTACCTGCGATTTGTCATGTTCGAGCATCAGTAACATTTTCCTGTTCCTGAATCAGCCTTTGGTAGGCTCAATGGCCTCGTCCTCGTCCCGTGGAACACTAATGGGAGACTGTTTGGACTCCACGTCACCCTGTTTAACAGTTTGATGGGCTGACCCAGTCCCCTCCTCTTCCTGTGTACCAGGCAGAAGGATTGAATGGGCTGTCTCACTTCTTGTTCAGTAGATTCGATGGGCTGAATGCTTGCTCATATTCGTGTGTAACCAGCTTGAGAGACTGAATGAGCTCTGCTTTTAGCTGTGGAAATGTGTCATGTCCGGCCGTGCTTTTACATGAATGTTATCAACATATTAACACCACATGCCTGAATGCAGTCCAGGTCTAGCTGCACATGGACACAAACTGCTTCAGGAGCTGAGGGAGGTAAATGTTCTGAACATTGTGTGATCTTCAATGACCATTACCTGATATTATGATGGGGAAGGACATTGATGAAGCTGCTGAAGATGATTCTGCCGAGGAATCTACCCCGAGGATCTCCTGTAGCGATGTCCCGGCACTAAGAAGATTGACGTCCACCAACCACAAACGTATTCCTCTGTGCGATGGCTGACCCCAAACAGGGGAGAGATTGTTCAAAGTTTGGTAGACGATTTGTAGCTCGGGTGCTCGTTGTTGTGGTTCTGTTCGCCGAGCTGGGAATTTCTCTTGCAAACGTTTTGTCCCCTATCTAGGTGACATCCTCAGTGCTTGGGAGCCTCCTGTGAAGCGCTTCTGTGGAGAGATTGTGGCTGATTCCTATTAAATTATTTTAGGCAGCGTTTCTTGATACAATCCTGTGTCAACACTGGCCTTGATATCAGGGTCTGTCACTCTTACATGAGCTGCGATGTTCACACCTCTTTTGAACATGCCAATATGGTTGGGGAGTGTAACATTTTCACAGAGGATGGTGAATGTCAGGAATTATCTGGGCTAGAGAGTTTAGGAGCTAGATCACTGAAATTATTTGCAGAGGAGGTAGATGTTTTTCTTTACCTGTCATAGAGTATGGGATGTGAAAAATTGGGAACTAAAGCAGAGTTGATGCCAACATTGGATAAGCCATAATGTTATACAATGGCACGGCAGGCCTGATCATCCGAATTACCATCTAATCCTGTTCCTCATGTTGCAATATTCTGTAGCTAGAAAGTTATTGGTTGTAATATTCCTGAACATTCCGTTATTGGATGTTGCAGTTAGAGAGAGAAAAGCATTTGATGATTCGTCTCTGGGTGAGGTATGGGGACTGTATTCACAGTGATTCTGGGTCTGCACCATGACCAACAAATGAAACACAAGTTGCAGAGAGGAGACACTCTATAGAGAGACCAGAGGCGTCTTTTGAATCCAGACTGGGTTTTGAATTAACATTTTTCAACCCACACCAAACTGTGTGCGACAGTTGTGAGGAATAGAAGGAGATCCTCTATTACTGTGGACCAGATATTTGGACCAAGTGGACTCCAGCTGTTCCTGTGCAGGATCTGTGAGAGGCTGAATGGAATATGAAAACATAGGACTGAGTAGCAGGAGTGGGCCATTAGACAATTTGTCTTTGCTCAGTCACGCACTAAGATCTTAGCTGATCTGGTTGGGGTCTCAGCAGTACTTCTTCTGTGCATGCACCATTTTCCTACATTCACTTGTCTATCAAATATTTAGCAGACACAACTTTGAATAAATGCAAACATCCAGGCACCACAAATATCTGGGGAAGGAAATTCCCACTTGAACAGCCCTTTTAGAATTTCTCATTCGAGCTCCAACCAATGTTGCAGGGTCACTGTTGTCTTATGGAGTCTCACTGCTCCACTGGTTACAGGAAATTTCAAAGTTTAGTGATATGGCTAATTATATAAGTGACAGCCTGGCTCATCTTATCGAAAAATGCGAAACACACACACATATATATACACACTCACTCACATCTTAAGACAAAACAGAAAAATGAAAGCTTTCCAGAGTTTCATAATAATTGAACTCATAACAAATGGATAGATGATCGATTGTCCCTAATGTTATTCTGTTTTCTGAAGTTATTCCGCTCAGACAAGCTGCTTCTAATGCGATCTCGCCCCGGAATCTTTGGATTTAGCTGAACTCCTATGAGAAAGTGAGGACCACAAATGCTGGAGATCAGAGGTGAAAATGTGTTGCTGGAAAAGCGCAGAAGGTCAGGCAGCGTCCAAGGAGCAGGAGAATCGACGTTTCGGGCATGAGCCCTTCTTCAGGCATGGGGAAAGGACTCATGCCCGAAGCTTCGATTCTCCTGCTCCTTGGATGCTGCCAGACCTGCTGCGCTATTCCAGCAACACATTTTAGCTTAACTCACTTTGCTTCAGACGGTAGAGAGATTCCAATTAATCTTTCATCAGGAATTCTCCACGACTCATCAGATAGAGGTGAATCAGGGATTTTCTGTTGTCAGGTGGAACAAAATAAGAGGGAGAGATCAATCGGTTGCAGCTTCTCAGGCAGAGAACATTTTTCTCCCTCTCTGTGATGAAACATTCAATAATGTTAACTGAATACCAAACTGGACCATGTGTGCTCATCGTGAACATTCTCTAGAATGGATCATAATGGAATATATGCAAGAGCCTCATTGCTGTTGTTATACACAGTGCCATTCATGAGCAAAAAAGAAAATTCCTGCTTTATAATTTGATGATATGTTGGAATGTTTATGCTTAATTTTAAAATATTGTTTGATGTTTTCATAATATCTGTGCTAAAAGCAATGCATTTTATTCTTAAACTTCATTCCATAGTTTTAGTCTCCCTGAGAAGAGAAAATATATATCCAGCTGATGCTTTCTCAAAATCATGTATGCTACAAAAGGATTTCTCATCTAAGTCCAAAACTATCAATGTTTCGGAACGAAAGGTTTGCATTCCAGAAATGTGTGAACGAAACATTGTTGATAAGCTTCCAAAACATTTTTGTTTTAGTGTAAGGGATCAAAACTAAACATAATGTGTCATATGTGGTCTTAGCAACGCCCTGTACAGATGTAGACTCGAAAAATTTCATGCTGGAAAGCACAACTGGTCAGGCAGCAACCGAAGAGTAGGAGACACGATGTTTCAGGCACATTCCTGATAAAGGACTTACACCGGTAACGCCAATTCTCCTGCTCCTCGGATGCTGCCTGATTGGCTGTGCTTTTCCAGCCCGACAATGTTCGACTCTGATCTCCAGCATCTGCACTCCTCAATTTTACCCTGCATAGATGCAGCAAAACATTCCTGATATAACCTGGTACCCTTTTCCAGAAACGCAATCATTCCACTTAGCTTCCAAATCACTTGCTCCAAGTGCAGACAAACTACATATGATTCATGTACCAGAATCATGAAAACCGGCTGTATCGCAGAGCTCTGCAATCTCTCTCTACTTAAATTGTTTATCATTATTTTATCCTTCCACCCAAAATAGACTACTCAAATTATGCTATATCTGCTGAAGGTTTCCTCACTAACCACCCTTTGCCTATATCACATTGATGACACACGACCTCCATTTGATGACATGCTGAATGACCATGTTGGTGTTAAGCTAATTGAGCTTTGGTATATTCAATCCCTTCCTCCAGATCTTTGATAGAGATATTGATCGTTGATGATCCCATAGTGATCTCTGAGGCACTCCACCAGCTACAGCTTTGTAATGTGAAAGTAAGCACTTATCACTACTTTCAATTCCCTGCAAGCAAAAGCTTCTTGAATAATAGCTCACGCAGTATATATGGCCTCCTGTGCAGTAGAATGTACTCAATGAGCTCAAATGATTCGTTCTATTTTCCTCTGTAACTCGTTAAAGAGGCAGAATGGTCTCCTCCTATCTCATGGTCACGATAATGACTGGCTGAATGAGGTGTTCCTCTGTCTCTATCACAGCTTCAATGGATGAATGGAGTGCACAATACATGGGTAGGGGCAGCAGTCTATTCCCGTAACCGCATCGAGGGTGGATTGAGAGAATAACACATGGGGTAGGGACAGCAGTATATCTCTGTAACAGCCTCGAGTGTGGATTGAGATACACATGGGGTAGGGACAGAAGTTGGCTATTCGGCGGCACCATTCAGAATGCTCGTGGCCGATCCGAGTGTGTCTGACCATCCGTCTCCTGTCTGTTCCCGATAACCACTGACTGTCCTGTCCAGCAAAGATCAGTCAAGCTCAGCCTTGAATATCTTCAAAATCTGAGTCTTCACTGCTCCCTGAGGATGAGGACCCTACAGATAGTACAATACTAAAGTGAAAGTGGCGTCCTTATTTCAGTGTGGGACCCGTTATTTCAAACTGTGTTAACCTAACATTAAAGTGTCACTTCTTTTGAAACACAAGGACAGAATATTTAGGCATAGACATAAACCATTCAGCCCTGTAAACCAGTCAAATATTACCACTGACTCTTTTTAAACAGGAAGATATTAACTGATAGCATGACATCCAACGATCATTATAAACGCTGAAATAGGCCATTCGACCCATCGTGTCTGAATGCCATTTAGTAACGGCTTAGAGTTTTCTCAATATCATTCTGCTGACTTCTGTCTGTAACCCTTGGCACCTTTTTTCATCCAAAACTTATCTATCGCTGTCTTATGAGCATTAGTGTCTGTGTCTCTGTGTCTTATGTGTGCTTGTGTGTGTTCGTTCATGTGTTTGTGTATCTTTGTATTTATGTACTGACACCAGTTCAATTCTGAATTAGCCTGCGCGTTTTGTCTGTGTTTGTGTCTATTTGTGTGTGACTGTATGCCACTACATGTGTGTGGGTCCATCTCCATATATGTACTGTGAGTGTCAGTATATTGGCGTGGTTCCACATGTCTCTTGAGTATTTTTGTGACTGCATCTCTCTGCAATGAGATATTTGTTCTTGTGCGAGGGTGAAAATTTTGGGAACACACAGAGTGGGTAAAGTGCGAATTGCCCTTCACTGAACAATGTTTATTACTCAGTTGGAGGGACATTAATGTCACGGAAATTCCATTCGACCCGTACTGTTCCTCTCCGGCTCATACCAGAGTCCTCCCCACATGTCGGGTGGGCGGGGTGGAGGAGGGATCAGATATCAGGTGCTCCACCATCTGACTTGGCCCTTTCTCGACTATTACAGACCGTATTTCCTGGAATGGGAGAAAGGCAGGGAGGGAGTGAAGGTGGTAGTGTGTGGCCCTGCTGTTAGTGCAGATACAGGTGGAGGGGGAGGGAGAATGGTGACGTGTCCAGAGGGAGTCAGTCCGCAGTGCTATATCCATGCAGTGTAATTAGTGTTGGGGGTATGGTGGAGGGAGAGAGAGAGAGTGCCGGGGGGAGGGGGGGGGGGGTGGGGAGGTGGTTGCTGAATTCAATAGTGAGAGTGGTAGTGGGTGAGCCTTATTTGGAGATAGAGTGTCAGCCTTGTTCCGGGGTAAGTGCAATAACAGATAGTGAGTGTGAGCGAGCAAACAGAGTAAGGTGACACTTAACCTGAGAGAGCTGGGAGGATATTGGTGCTTGTCCTGTGATGACAGTCATTTCTTCAGATCTTGTCAGCGTCGAGGTGAGCCTCCCCGAATGTCTTGTCCGAGTCTATCACTAATATTGCCGTAGACACTGTCCCTCAGATTCCAGATTCCACAGAATCAGTATGGGTGGATCATGTAAATAGCAAAGAGAAACAAACATTGTTGTATTATATATCGAAACCAATGTTCTCATGCAAAGTCTGTGCATTATATGCTCTGGAAATTAGAAATGGAAATATTGTGGCTGCTGCAGTATTACTGGATGATCTCAAAGTGCATCTAAACTGCGTTAACTAAGTGACTGCTAAAGTTGTTAAAAATAAATTCCATAAGCCTATAACATGTAGTTTGGAGAGTATGTTGTGACTCAAACAAGAGAGCAGGTAATTTTGGATTTGTTGTGTGGTCAGAAGGACTCATTAATAACCTTGCTCTGAGGAATAGTGACGTTAATATGTATCTTACACGGCATCTGCATACAATATAGAATGTTTCAGCATGAAGTGATAGACATGCAATGGTTGTTATAGTCATAGAACCATGGAGTCTTGCAGCTTGGATATAGGCCCTGTGGACCAAAGTGATCCGTCCTGACCAAAATGTCCCTCCTGCTAATTCCATTTCCCTGCCCTTGCCCCATATTCTTTCATTTTTTTCCTATCCACGGATTTGTCCAAACGCCTTTTGAATGTTGTTAATGTACGTGCCTCAACCAAACCGCTGGCTGCTAATTCGATATGTGCACCATCCTCTGCATAAAAATGTTGCTCCTCAGGATCCCTTTTATTCTTTCACCTCTAACCTGATGCCTTCTTGTCCTTGATTCCCAACACTGGGATCAAGAATGAGTGCATTCTCCTTATCCACGCATCTCATGATCTTATAGATTTCTATACGATTTCCCCTCAGTTTCTTACACTCAAAGGAAAATGTCTTGGCCTGTCCAAACTCTCCCTACAACTCAGACTGTTGAGAACTGACAACATCCTTATAACTGTCTTCTGTCCTCTTTCCAGTTTAATCACATCCTTCCTATGGCAAAGTGAAAAAAAAAACGAACACAATACTCCAAGTGCAGCCTCACCAGTGTCCTGTACAACTGCAATCTAATTCGCCAACTTCTATACTCAATGCCCTGACTGATGAAGGCCAGTGAGCCAAAAGCTTTTTTTACTGCCCTGTCTCTTTGCTACCACTTTTACAGAACCACGGACCTGAGCTCCAAGATCCCTCTGTTCCACTACACACCTTCAGGGTCTAATATTCGCCACGAAGCTGCAACCTGAATATGACTTTCCAAATGCAACACCCAGCAGATATCGATAGTAAATTCCACTTGCCATTTCTCGGCCCACTTCACCAGCTGATAGAGGGCCTGCGGTAATTTCTAATAACCTTTCTCACTTTTCACAGTACTGCCTATTTTATTGGCATCAGCCTAATTATTAATCATGCCTTTTACATTCTCATCCAAATCCTTGATCTAGATAACAAACAGTAATAGGCCCAGCACCGACTGCCGAGGCACTCCACTAACCGCAGGCGTCAAGTCCAACAAGCATCCTCCCAGTATTAGCCTCTGGGTCCTACCATCAAGCCAAGTGTGTATCCACTTTGCTAGATCCCCCTTGATTCTTTGCGATCGAGCCTTTCAGAGCAGCCTCTCATGTGGAAACTTATCAAACGCTTTTCGGAAACCTGGATAGACTACGTCTACCACCATACCCTCATCAACATTCCAGGTCACTTCCTCCAAAGAACGCTAAAACATTGCAAGACATGATATCCTGTGCACAAAGCAGTGCTGACTACTCCTTATCAAACCGTGTCTTTTCAAATGCATGTATATGTTATCTCTCAGAACCTTCTCAAGTAACTTACAAATCACAGTTGTTAAGCTAACTGGTCTATAGTTCCCAATTTCTTCTTCGCAGCCTTTCTTGAATAAGGGCACTACGTTCACGACCCTCAAGTCTTCCGAGACCTCAGCTGTGGCTAGCGATGATGCAAAAAAATCAGGCAGGGCCCCCGCAATATCTTCTCTCGCCTCTTGCTGTGTTCTCGGATACACCTGGTCAGGACCAGGAGATCCACAGAAATGCTGCAATGTCTGAAACATACGTCTATTTCTTTAAGGTACAATCACCGAATAAAGGGCAAGTGGCTTAATTATGGTTAACATAATAAATTAAACATTATATCAATCAAAGGAAGTGACCTAAGAAGGATTCCAGGTATTGTGGAAAACGGAGAATTCTCAAAGATTTGTTTGTGTGGAGTGTGTATATTCTCTCCCTGTTTGTGTGGGTTTCCTCCGGGCACTCCAGTTTCCTCCCACAGTCCAAAGATTTTCAGGTTAGGTGAATTGGCCATGCTTAATTGCTCATTGTGTTCAGGGATGTATAGATTAGGTGCATTAGTCGGGAAAATGTTAGAATCAGAGGGGAATGGGTCTGGGTGGTCACTCTTCTGAGGGGTGGCATGGACCTGTTGGGCCCAAGGGCCTTTTCCACGCTCTAGGCATTTCATGATTCTGTGAAATAAGAACACGAAGACTACATAAATCTACAAAATGTATTTTAAAGAAAGCAAAATAAAAGCAAGATCAAATGTGGAATTTTGTAATCAGTAGAGGTGAGGTTATTGTGGAGAACACGGAACAGGCCAAGAAAATAACCAGTTACTTTGCTTCTGTCTTCATGGAGGAAGATCCAGAAAATCGTTTTAAATGCCAAGTGATCATATGGAACTTTTGGAACTAAAGAGATAAAGTCAATTCATATCCTTAACAAGGTAGTAGTTGAAGACTAGTATGGTACTTTTGTAGCTGGATTGAGCATTGCTAAATCTGATGAGCCAGTTGTACTTCGTATCAAAATATTAGAAATAAATCAGCAATACAGACATGAATTGTGTTGTCGATGGCTGTTTTATTTTCATGTACATTCTGCAGAGGCTGGACGCCATTGTAGATAAATCGAAGTTAGTCAATGTGTTCCAAGCACTGTAGATGGATGGGAGGGATCCAAGCATCTGCAAAGGGAAGAAGAGATTGTGTGGAGAACTGCAGACCGATTAACATGACATCTGTAGGGAAACTGATGGAATCTATCATATAGGATCTGATACTGGATATTTAGAAATTAACAGCGACATTGGAGAGAATCAGTATACACTGACAGAGTCATCATACTTGTCAAAATTCAGAATGATTTGAACTTGTTTATTGCAACATAGAAATTGCATATTTCGATTTTCAAAAGGCTTTTTTATAAGAACTCATGCAGTGTGTTCATAAATAAAGTAATGTGAATGGTAATTGGAGGAATATATGTAAGAGGAAAGTTAAAGTCAGGCTCGCCTTCATTTAAGAGAATCAGAACATAGGTGGAAGGTCATGTTGAAGCAGTTTCAGAGTTTGTTAATGAGACTGTACCTGGAGTATTGTGTAAAGTGGTGGTGACCCAATTTAAGCAAGAATGTACTGACAACAGAGGATGTGCAATGGACATTCTCCAGATTCATCCCTCAGATGGCGAGATTGCCTCATGTGTCCTCCAAAGTTTCAAAGAATGATCGGTGATCGCAGTGAAATTTAGAAAAATCACTAAACATATGACAAAGTGGAAATAAATAGGATGGTTCTCTGGCTGTCTACTCTACAATTAAGGCAATGAATGGCAGGATAAAGGATAGACAATTGCAAATTGCAATAAGAAGGCAATTCTTCGCTTTAACGGGATTGACTAACACAGCAGGATGGAAACCTGCTGGCAGGGCAAGATTAAGGAGAATCCACACATAAACTACAAGTTTGTCCAGCGGAACAGAATAACCAGGGAACAGTTAGGACTCATTAGTGGCTTGACAAGTTGCATCCAAATCAACTTAATGGTAGGAGACAGAAGGTCTGCTGGTAGAAGGCTGTTTGTTTGACTGGAGACCAGTGCCCAATCGTGTACCACTGGGGTCAGTGCTGTGTCCCTTCTTATTTGTGATTTAGAGGCACCAATGTTGGACTAGTTTGGGCAAAATTAAAAGTTACAGAACACTAGATGGTAGTCCAACAGGTTTATGTGGATGCACGACATTTCGAAGAGCATAATCACGTGATGACGAAGCAGCACTCCGAAAGATAGTGCCTCCGAATGAAACTGTTGTATCATAACCTGGCGTTTTGTGATTTTTAACCTTATTATTTGTGGTATTCTTAAATGATGCAGCTGTGAATATGGAGGGGGTGGGGTGAGTGTGATAAATCAGTTGGCGTTTGACACAATGATTGGCCAGGTGTTTGTAGGTGAGGAGGATGGCCTTATGTTACAGGAAGTTACAGATGGAATTGTCATATGTGTGGATCAATGGCAATGTAACCCTGATAAAAATGTGGTGATACACTTTGGAAGCAGGAACCAGATGGGGAGTACTCAATGAATGGCAGCACACTAGGAAGCACAAACGGTGCTTCTCCACACATCCCTGAATGTGATGAAACAGGTTAATGCACAAATTGAGAAAGCATAGGCGACCATAAACATAACCTTTGTTCATCGAGGCATAGCTTATAAGAGCTCTGCGGAAGTTTGGTTACGCCAAGATGGAATACTGTGTTCAATTCTGAGAGCCACAATACAGGAAGGATCCGAATGCACTGAAGGTGGGGGAGGGGGGAGGCAGAGGAAATTCATCAGGATGTCCCCTGGAAAGGGTTGTTTACTTTGCAGCAGAGAAGGCTGAGGGGGAGACGTGATTGAGAAGGATAAGATTACCAGGTGCATGGACAGGTTGGGTAGACAGCAGCTGTTCCTTTCAGTCAAAGAGCCAATGACAAGGGAGTACCCTGTTAAAGTGAAGGGTTTGAGACTGAGTGAGGATTTCAGGATTGGTTTTCACCCAGAGAGTGTTAGGTTCAGGGATACACTTCATGAGAGGGCAATTGGCACAGGTAACCTCACAACTGTTAATAAGTACATGGTCGTGCCCTTGAAGTGCCATAACATACATGGTTATGGAAAGTAATATAGGGAAGTGGGACTAATGTAGATCGTGCTTCATTTAGGACAGTACAGAGTCAGTGCTTCTGCGATTGTTTGGCTGTGGAACGTTAATCATTAAGCAGCATAACACAGGAATTGATGAATTTGAAGAATTTTGAACTAGGGTTATAAAAGTGAACTTGTAATAGATTCTAAAAGTATGTCACTGGCAAAAATAAGGGAAATAATGTGTGGCTTCCTTACAGATTGAAACCAGAGAATGGAGAATAGAGAACAGGGACAAGGTAGAACTATGGAGCATGTACAAAGGTTATGTCTTCACAGAAGACAACAAAATGAAAAAGAAATATTCCCAGCAAGGCGAGGAAACTTTAATATGGTGAGAAAAAAGTGAATAGAATGAAATTAGCAAATAAACATTTTAGACAAAGAATCGGGACTGACATTACAGGGCAGAGAAAAAGTCATCAGAGGGAAATATATCAAAGGGAGTCATATTTGAGAAAGTGATTTTGGCAAAATTATGGAGAAGCAATCAATGCAAAACGATTAGGTTTTCAAAAGGATTACTGATAAAGCCCCAAGGCTACCATACAAATTCTAATCTTATGGAACGGCGGCTAATATGTGGACATGGTTT